>NC_051176.1:314885443-315185443 GCF_013339695.2 Rhipicephalus sanguineus
TCTTCTGCAGCGATCCTCACCTAATCAGCGGCTACAATGGCCTGCCGCGGCGGCAAGTTGCTGCGGGTGTTGATCAGTTCCGGTGGGAGAAATCACGTGCCTTCCGGACGCCCGGCGAGCTCGTGTTTTCGCTAGCCAAAACAAGTAATGGTTAAAGATTGCTTGTATGCTCGTTGATGCTCAGTAATAGGTTAATTAATTAAGTTAAATGTGCTGCTTTGGCAACCTTTGCACAGGGTAAGGGCCGAGGTATTGCAGCTATATTAGCTTTCGATGGGCAGAGTGATGCACGAATATGTGTGTTGCAGTGCAAAGCATTGGAGAAATGGGGTACTCATGGGACATGTGCTCTGGTGGGAACTAGGCGGATGGATTGAAACATGGCGTGCAATTAACTCCACAATGTAATTTGTGGTTGGAGACTGTGCTACTGTATTTTTGATCCTAAAAAGACAAGGCGTGCAAACACGGACACAAGAAGGAGGTCGGGACACCACAAACGCTGACTAACAACTGAAGAGACGCATTTTTGAAGAACGCGTAGGGAAGATGAAGGCTGGTGCCAAGACTTTTCCACTGCACTCAAGCACCCATCAACACTGCATGTTTGCCGAGAAGGGCTAGTGCAAGTTGTTCAACCCACTCTGAAGGCTAGTCTTGAGCCATGAGCAAAGTCTTCAAGTGACGGTGAAAATGCTCAATGAGGCCATTATATTTGGATGGAAAGCTGTCTTGTGGTGCTAAGAAGATAAAGCAGTTCATTGTAGAGGCCAGGCTCAAATTGGCAACCTGAGACTGTTAATATGGAAGATAGGCAATCGAAGCACAAAAACAAAGTGGACAAGAAAGCTGCCACGATGGTAGGTGCAGAGATGCCCAGGATGAATGTAGCCTCCGTTATTTGTCGGTGCAGGTAAGGAGGTAGCAATGGCCTTGGCAAGGAGGAACTGGGCCGACAATTTGGAAGTGAACCTTGTTGAACTGTCAGGTGTAAGGAAGGTCCTTGATAGAGGGATTGGATGATAGTGGACCTTCGTTTTTTGGCATAGCCGACAGAAATGCACGCAGTCCCAGACTAAGTTGAGGCCAGACAAACTATATCGAAAGGAGTTCCTGCATTGCCTTGAAGGGGTCCTGAACCGTTTTTCCAAGTAATCATCAAATGACCTCAGTACTGGAGTTTATTGCCTCACGAATCAATTTCCGCGAAGATTTCTCGAATCTGTTGAGAACAAGCGGAGTTGCAGGGATTTGTCGCACACTTTTTAAGCGCTTTCCCTCTTCTCTCGTCTTGAGGAGCGCACTGGAAGCTACACAGAGAGGGATGGCATGGGGCAAAGAAGTTGCGTCAGTGCGCGTCATGACCTTGAGCATGTGTGATTAAACACGATCGCTCTCACCCATTGTGATTCCTGTGTGGGCTAGTGTGGCTACTGTGTAATGAGGGGAGGCGCCAGGATTTTTTTACTGGGGGGGCAGCCATGAAAAGCGAGTTCATTCGGGGGGGGGGGGGGGGGGGGGGCAGGGAGATGGGGAACTTATGCGTTGTGTTTTCACTATGTTTTACTCCCTTCCACTTTCCTCTCTTGTTTTATAAACGCCTGACTTATTAGATTGGAAGTCTGAGATATGAACCTTGTTAGATGGCACATACGCTTCCTTCAGTAGCTCAAGACTCCAATAAACATGCGCGGTGTTCTGCTTAGGTAAGTGCAACGTAACAGATATCGAGGCCGCGCATGATCAATAGATGCCAATCATTGCTCAGCCCCAACGCTTCTGTGCATTGCAATTTCTCCCATCAGTCATCCAGACAGTGGCTTCCTCGATGACATATTATCTGCAAGGTTTCGCCTCGATCTAAGCCAACTCTCACAAGAGAAATCATCAAAGCACCCGCCGTATTACGTACGGGTTAGAATTGCATTAGCTGCATGTCAGTGTAGCCCTGTGTGGAAAAAGAGCTGAACTTCCTTGATAAGACACCAGGGCGATAGCGACTTGAGAGTAAGCTGTGCGCAGCTATGATAACTTTTTTTGTGAAGTGCTCAGTATAAATGGCTGTGCAAAAGCGAAATAACCATTTTGTTATTTGTGTGCCTGTTAGCCGTCAGTACCTGCGCTGTTCCCCTTCTCTGTGCTCTGCATCAGCTACCAATCAAAGGATGTGAAAAGCAATAGCTAACATTTATTTATGTGCATTCAATAAAATCTTCGAGAACAGAGTGGGATACAGCTGCTCAGTGGCTGAAATGTTAACAACAGTTTGACTGTGATGAAGGCCCAGGTTCTAACACGTCAGTGTAAATAAGATATTCTAGCAATGCAGTATGATAAAAATTAATATTTAGCATGTTTACACAGCAGTGCTTCTGCTAATATAATGAAAATTTATATATTGCATCGAACAGCACATGCACAAAAAGCAGTACCGAATGAAGAAAATAAAGCAGGTAACCAGCAGCAATAAAATAACACCAGTTAACTAGAGATCAAAATATAGCTTTGAAAGAGTAATCTTACAGCATTAGAGATAACTAACACCAGTAAGTAAAGTTCATATCAATTCCAAGTTTCCTCAATAATACGCGCTAGATTACAACAAAGGTAAAACACCCTTCTTGCGCCGCTTGGTCGTGCAAAGCGTTGGAAATGGGAAAAGAATAAAAAAAGGCTATGTAGCAAAAGAATAACAAAAATAAAGAGATGATATATTTGTAAAACTAGATCACACATAGGCATGTCAGTCATTTCACATCTGGCAATACAGTACACCAGCTTTCGTAAACGCAAATGTCAGCTCTCTGACTATACACTGTTCATCAGACAAGCGAGGCCACCTACGTGGCCTCGGACAGCACCCTTTGCAGTTTCTTTCAAAGCGAGGACAGAGACCGAGAAAGTCCTCGAAGATTTTGTTGCTACCACAAGTGCCAATGCCTGCGCTGTGACAGCACACCACAAACCACGGCGGGGATTATTCGATGGTGAAGCGGGTGTTCTGATACCGGTATAGGTTTCACTCCTATGTACCCGTGCTCGAACAATTTTCCCATGAATGCACCGCAAAGGTACAACAGAGTTTCATTATGCCAGCATACTAGTGTAGACGTATACGTTGATTACTGTGCGCAGCATTGAACATTTCAACAACACGCTGAAGATCTATCCTATTGGCAAGAGATCGCTCGACTGCAAGCACAGCTAGGTCGCTCAGACTGTTGTTGATCATCTGGCTGCGAAGATAAGTCTTCAGTCTTCGAAGGCACGAAAATTTGCGCTCGCAAGATGAAGACGATGCCGGTATCGTCACAGCGATAACACCTAGCTTGTGCAGTTCGTGGAAGGCTAGCTTTTAATCTCCCAAGACGGTCACCAATTGCATCAATGTTTCTATCTTGCACTTCCTTTCGGCTTTGATGCGCTGAAGAAGTTTTATTACCAACTTGCACTCCACTTCAACGCTGTCGATGTCACATGCATAGTGCTCAGCGAAAGGCTTGAGTAAGGAGATGTGCATAAAATTCTCACTCTGGGGGTGGAGGGCGCTGACTCCGCAGAGTAGATCATTGTTCTCCGTGAACTGCCTAGTCAGTTCCGCAATGAGGTGGTCCAAAACGGGTAGAAAAACTTTAACTCTGAATGCTTCCTTTGAATCTGAAGACTCTACTTCAGCGGACCGTCCTTCACTCAATACAAACTGCTCTAAATGGAGCGGAAGGCGCATCGTTCTCTGCTTTTCCCTTTGGGGCACCCCGTTCTCCTCAGAAATACTGCAGGTTTGCGCCCACGCAGTGCCCAATGCACGCTGCGAATTTCTCATTTCCGAGAACTCGTCAATGACTGTGCGTGCCATGATGCATGCCTAATATTGCAGTCTCTACTTTGCAATAGGTCCGAAAGAACCTTAAGGCGGCCAAGTAAATTGGTAAATAGGCTTAAATGGAAGAGAAACGAGTAGTTAATTTGCTCAAGCAGATCCCTAGCTTCCGTTGCCCGCCTGCTGTTTGTAGCGATGACTTTGGCGAGACATACAAGGATTGTAGGAAAGCTTTTCATTGCAGCTCTGCAAGCCGCTATCTGGCAGGTCCATCGTGTATCGCTGAGACGCTGCAGCTCTGTCACTGACAAAGACAACATTTTTTGCACGTCTACTTACAGGGAGTGAACGGCAGATCCACTTGGGAAGACATAGAGGCATTCCAAAAGAGAGAAAAAAATCCCTCACCCGTTTTATCGCCTTGCAGACATCCACGATGACAAGGTTGAGGCAGTGGTTCATGCAATGTACGTACACTGCCTGCGGCACTTCCTGCCGGAACAGCGCCTGGACGCCCCTTGAGGTACCACTCATGACACTCGCACCATCATATATTTGAGCAATGCAAAGCTAAGGATGAATGCCGCAGCGATTCAACGTTTCCTTTACATAGCTCAGGAGCGACCTTGCATCCAATTGCTCAGCGTTGAGGAATCCAAGCAACCGCTCACTGACGTAATACCTTACTACAACTGAAAGCTGTTCCGTCTTGCTTAGGTCCTTGGTTTCTTCGACAATAAGTGCGAAGCACTGGGAGCTTTTCATCTCTTCCTTTATACTTGTTAATGTGATGTGGCTGATAATCTCGAGGATCTGGTCTAGTGTCGAATGATGAACATACTTCGCGTTCGCTGCTCCACCCTTCAATTTCTTTCCTACAATTTCGTCATATTTAGCAAACAAGTTCAAGAGCTCAACGAAGTTTCCCTTGTTTTCACTTGTGGCACCTTCATCATGGCCCCTCTGAGCGATTCCTTGAACGGCAGTAAATCGCAATATATCTGCAACTCTTGCTGTATTGGCGGCGAGATCGAGCAGAGTCGGCACCTAGCGGCAAGTGGACGAAACCCCGCGGTGTGGATGGCTCCTTGCATTGTCTGCTAGCCACAGCGTGTTCGCATGTGTGCGTACGTCATGCGTGTCCTCAGATTACAGCTTATTTCATTGTGCTAGCACAGTATCAAATGCTTGTACTTATGCCTACACGATATAGATAAGCATTTTGCCTTACGAGTCTTGTATGCACTCTAATAAGTGAGTACATGCCCGTGGCGGTATGGCGCTAGGTCTAACCATCGTACCGTCCATTCTCCAAAACCATTTCAATGCGGGTACCGCTTTCTCGTTCAAGCACGTCACATAGTTCATTCGGCATTGTCCTAAACGGAAAAAAGTACTAAATGTCGAGGTGTGAATGCAGAATTTTAGCGACACCATCTCGTGATGTGTTGGGGATTTGGAAATTCTTGTGATACCGCAAAGCATGGACTAGCGTCTGCGGAGGATGGTTAGCGGTAAAAAAGACCTGAAGCCACGCATTTCTACAGCAGTACACGTATTCATGCAATCAGAAAAGCAGAGTGCACAAAGTTCTCCTTCATCTAATTACGCAGAAATACAGGCTCTTTCTTTGTAGCCGCTAGAGCAAGAAGTAAATACTTCATTGGCTTAGTCGTGCGACACAGTTTATATTGTGGTATAGACAAAGCACAAGTTAAACATGTGCAAATAAAGCAAGGAAAAACATCGAGCACAGTGCAAAACACGAATGTGACTGAAGGCCAGTACTCCTTTGATTGACAGATTGCGCTTCTCTCACAATTAATAGGTACGTTAGGACGGTTGCGTGCATTGATGTGGCAATGGAGGGCGCATACATCGCCATTGGGCTGCAGTCAACGCGCTTTACTCGCCAACAATCGACTCAAACCGCCTACGGCGAAGCGCCGCTGCGCACATTTGTATACACGCTGCCGACCGCCTATCCACACAAACGCGGCGACGGTGCTGCCACCTATAGCCCGATCTCGCGGTGAATAGAGGCGATTTTCCTGCACCTCCCTGGAGTACGCGTTGCTGAGATGTGATGCAGCTGACTTGCTTTGCCCTCCTGACTTCATCTGCGTGTAGGAAACCCACGATGCCTAGCAAGCCTTATGCGCCAGTGAGTTTTCGTGCTTTCTGAAACCACCGTCTTCTTCTAGGGCTTTTTTTTCCAATTACTGTATCCACTATTGACAAATGCAGATTTCTCATTGGCGCCAGTTGAAAACATTCTGCAAGGGTAATAGAAAGCTGCGTCAGCTGGCGCGCTAACCAAGGAAACAGGCGGTACCAGTCCGAGTTGAAGCTCCTGCTCAATTTACCCTACTTCTTAGATGGAAATAGGTTCAGTGTTGGCTGTGTGGGTTTCTAGCTCTGCCTTGAATTTCGAAATGTCCAACTGGCCTGCGTGGTCGGCATCTACAGAGGCGGTGAATTCAGTCACTGAATCAGGTAAATTCCTTGCTGCCCACGATGTGGAAAGCTCGTCACATTCGATGTTCATATGCACCGGCGAGGACGGGCAAGCGTCGTCAGAAGCGGTGCTATACACAGTCTCTTCAAGTAGAATCGAAACGGAGCACTGAGAAGAACTTCCTTGTTCTTGGAGCGTCTCCGAATCTTCAATTGTTGAAGCAGAAAGCTCAGGGGGGGACGCCTTTTTGCTTGGCCCGCTTGCTCGAAGTCGAAAAAAATTCGGCAATGGACCTTTTCTGCGACATACTGAGGCAATTAACCCAATGTCCTGTAGGGTAGACTGCACGTTGGAGTGGCGGCAAGACGGGCTGCCGTTTCCTCCTGCGTCAGAAGCACTGCTTGGGAGCGATCGAGCACGGTGTAAGAAAAATACTGCCACGGTGTGAGAAAAAAAGTATTTGTCTTACACCGCGGGAGTGAGCAAACGAATCGAAGACCGCGGCAGTTTGTCCGCTTTGTTTATTGAACGTGCTGCATTGTTTATTGGACGTACGCATCCCGCTTGCTGTGTTCTGGCTTCGGTTATACTGCTCTTCAGTGATGCGCCTGGGATCTCCGCATGGCCAAGGTTCAACTCTGCCCAGTTGCCGAGCAGAGTTCGCATGAAACGGTATTGGAATCGGCTCCGTATGTGAACATCTAAGGTTTCAAGCCCACGCTGTTTGCTTCGCCTGTGTTCTAGTCCGCTTATGAACGACACGTGTATCGTGCGTGGTATATGCGGGCTGTCTTGGGTTACCCAGCGCTCGCGGTTATGCGACCCTAGCAGAGCGAAGCTTATTCTCTGTGGAAGCGGTATGTGAGGGGAAGGCGCCTCAAAAAGAGGCTCTCGCATCCGAGGCACGAGCTTGATGGTTCACGCAAGCAGACCGAACTGCAAAGTGTAGACCCTTTCTAAGTCTATATCAGTCGGAGCCTTTTTTCTTTTTTGCACCTGTTCGCACTGTAATTCAACCGCCTGTTTATCACAGGCGAGAGGGCAATCGCTTGTGAGAAGAAATTTCCTACAATAAACTGTTATGCCTAAACAAGATCGTCCTTTGTATAAGCAGCGCTGCTGTCATGCACCTGCCTTCAAATTATGACCGAAATTTGGCATTTTGTTTCATACCGCCTACCTTGGGTGAGCTTTTCGGCACTCTTGGGGGGCAAAGGGGGGGCTCCAGCACCCCCGTGCCCCCCACTGGCGCCGCCCCTGTGTGTAATGTTAGCAGACTATGGAGCACAGCATGTGGCGGCACCCCGTGGCAAGAAGTGCATCGGATACAAATGCTACTCTTGATTTTTGTCGGCTCTTGGCTAAAAGCATGCTATCTGTTCTTTAATGTCAAGTAGCAGGTACCGGCAGCTCTGAAGAGAGTGGGCACAAACCTCTGTATGAAAAGAGGGCGCCTGAGAAAATGGCAACTTCGGGCTCCGTTTGTAAGCTCTCCGTGCACGACTGCGAGGTTTGGCTGAGCTGGTCATAGCAGTGTATGCTTTCTGCAGGATGCGTTTTTTCACCAAGCATGAGGGGTGGTTCATGACCCCTTTAATGCTGGGATCAGGAAGGTTAGGAGTTGCTTTAAAAAGGCAACAACCCATGGTAGGAGGGAAGGGTCGGGGTGAGCCAGTAGATGTGTGTTACAGAGGATGGTGGAAAGGCCAGGAAAAACAATGTCCTCCAGTTTCAGTGACATTAACGACCAGTGGAGGAGTTGAAGTTTGAGCCGTCGCATTGCTTGTGAGCAAGAAGTTCCGCGTATAAGTACCATAGAGTTTGACACTGTTAACAGTGTTCATGTGACTTGGTACATTTCAAGTCAAGTTTATTTCCAACAACATCAAGTCAAAGGTCCTTGGGCGAAAAGATGTCGGAGACATCTTGAGAGAGCCCAAGAACCCGTTCAAGTGCAGCAGGCATTTTACAAAAATATAGCGTAATTCAATGTACATGCATAGACCAGAATAAGAGCTTATATCTTTTACTTTTAGTGAACAAAATAAGCACACAAATGTACATGGGTCACATAAATCTTGTATGCACATGCGCAAAAACAACAATTTTTATACAAAAGAAAAAAAATGCATAAAACATGATAACAAAAGGTAGGTAGTGCTGTTTGAGCAGTTGCTATATGTGTAACAACATACTTCGCACACGTTTCTTGAATTTATGTTCAGGCAGTACGAAGTCTATACTAGTTAAATATTTGTTCAATATTGTTGGTATCTGGTAGTGTGGAAGGCACTCTCCGTAACGTGTACGAGAAAAGGGAACTGGTCTTATACCCCTGTCACACGGTGCATGTAATGTCATTCGCTGCGAATGACATTCAAAACGAATGTCATTCGCTGCGAATGACATTCAAAACGAATGTCATTGCGATCTTGCGTTCCGGGTCTACACGGCCATATGAAATGACATTCGCAATTGATGTCAATGTTTATTGGCAGGCGGCTGTGATAACAAAAAGTTACAAATTGTGCTTTTAATTTACATATTTTTTTTCTTGCTTCCGGGGTTCGCATTCATGGCGTGCAACTATCGCTACGGCTACCGCGGCGTCGCTTCACCAAAGCAACAGTGAGCGTTTGTAAACATGGCCACATGGCTGACAGGAGGTGGCGCTAGCGTCAAGTCGGAGTATGGGAAAGAGAGTATAGCTGCACAAAGTGCTTCCAACATCGCGTCGTACGTAAAAAAGTTACCGAAAAGTTAACAACAACCTCTAACAAGAACGCTAACATCGTTTACATATTGTTTTAACATGCTTTAAGATATCGATGTCGCAATCTTTTGCCAAGCGCCTGTTGACGAGAGTACACATGTCGCGCCTGAATGAGTTCGGTGAACTCATTCAATGGGCGAATGCCATTAGGTGTGAATGTCATTCGCTATGCCCGTGTAGCAGCAACAAAAATGGCATTAATGCCTAATGACATTCGCTGCGAATGACATTACATGTGCCGTGTGACAGGGGTATTAGTTGATTTCGAAGAGTGCATTGGCAGGAGCTGTTATCTGAATGGTGAAGTTTGTATTTCTGAGTATAAAGTATTAGTTTATATGTGTAAAGGTCACTTGCTCTAGTAAGATTGTGATTTATAAAGAGCTGATGAGTACGTATTTTGCTAGGAAGCCCATAAAAATTTTCAAATATTCTAAGAACTTTTTTCTGTAATATCTCTAGTTTGTTGAGGTTCTGAGCAGATGTTTTTGCCCTTACTAGTGCGCAGTAGGATAACACAGAATGGAAATGGGCGTAGTATATAGCCTTTTTAAGCCATAACGGTACAAGGTCTGATAGCTTATACATGCAGCCTACAGTTATGCCTAATTCAGAGACAAGTTTTGATACATGTGAATTCCATGACATGTTTTCCTCAAACCATACTCCTAGAAATTTTTGTGTTTTGACACATTCCAGCGTGGTGCCCTGAAAGGAGAATTTCAGTGTAATGCATGGCCTATTAGGAGGCCTAAATATAACATATTTTGTTTTACTTGCGTTTAAGTCAAGCTTGTTTTCATGGAGCCGCAGTTCCAGATGTCTTAAATCATTAGCTACAGTAACTTGAAGATCGGCCATTGTATCAGCACTGAAAAAGGCATTCGTGTCATCTGCGTACATGACTGGGTGATTCCATGTAAGATCGAACAAACGATGGCTGGTCGACCTCTTAAATTTATTTCAAAATTTTATATATTATTGCCTGATGAGTGGAAAGAAGAGATCCGCAATTTGTTTTGCCGCCAAAAATTTTTTCGAAGCACAGGAAATCAATAATGACGAAGAGGTGGAGTGGAGCGCTCATCCGCTCTGCTGTTTTGGCCAACTTTCGTTATGAATTGCAAAAAATATATTAAAGTTAGGTAGCTGAAATTTCTTTAACTAAATATATGCATGTTTTTGCTTCTGCTCAGGTATTTTTAGTTTTTATGTGTAGCGTAGATGTTTTTATAAAAAACCTCAAAATTGGCCCAAGAAACGTTATTTTCTTTACTTTGAAGGTCTTTATCTCAAAAAAGCCTTGCAGCAGAGCGGCAAAAATTCCGCATTGCGTTCTTCGCATGCTTATCTACCAAACTGCCGAATCTTATATTTATATAACTTTTCAGTAAAGAGATATGATCGGGCTAAGTTCAAGAAAACACCGAACATTGGAAACTTCCGACGACAATTAAAAAAATACCCCATTTTTTATATTTCTTAAACTTTGTCCACTTATTCTCCTCCACATCAGCTTTCACAATCATTGAAAACATGTTGCATAATGTCGTTGCTGTGGTGTCGCGCCTTACCAGTGGCGGCGACACTACAGTTGCACTAATAGTTACGGTCCCTCCAATGAGACCCTTAGGCAAGGATTGGCAATTCCGACTTCTTGCCCAGCAAGTGTATAAAATGCAGGCAGGATTGAATTTCTTTTTATTAAAAGGCCAGCAGGTACCGAAAAAGGTGTCGCCGGCACTGAAGACGTTAATTTTGAAATTATTTGAAACGAGCTCTCACTGCGCCGTCTCTTACAACGAGCATCTCGGGTGCGCGCGCGCCTGCTCGGTAGCCCCGCGCTCGTGGCCGCTACAGTGACCAAATAATGTCAAAATTAACGTCTTCAGTGCTGGTGACTAGAGCTGTGCACGGGCCGTATTTCCGAGCCCGAGCCCAGCCCGGGCCCGTTGACTTTGTCGAAGGCCCGCCCGAGCCCGACGGCAAAGGGCTGCAAGCCCGCCCGGCCTGACCCGACGTACGAAAACACAATCCCGAGCCCGGTCTGGCCCGGCCCGGCTTTTTGAAGGTTCGCTGCAAAAACAAAACATCGTTTTCTGGAAATTTGGCATTTTATTGAGCATATCAAATATGATCAAACGACACACGACGAACAGTCTCTAATAGAGACTGTTCGCGGCACTTTTGCTATACAAGCAGACGGCCTCATGCCAGCAACAATTGAGTTCGCTCGCCAAAGCCGTCACGTGTATGGGGCATGTCCATGCAAGCATCAGCTTGCACGAAGGCGATCTACGTCGGGAAGCCTGCATGACCGGCCAACGGCCGGTCATGCAGGCTTCCTACTCAGGTGGTGCTACTTCTCTGTTTGTCGGAGTGCAACAGAGGCAGTGCTTTACCTGCTCCCCTTTTTTGTTTAAAGTAGCGAATGGAAAGGAAACGCGGTAAAGGGCGGTCGCGGAAAAGGCGCTGTATGCGTGCTGGAAAACAATTCCCGCTCCTTCTCTATATGTCGGGCTTGAGTTGGGCTTTGCGCCGGGCCCGAGCCCGGCCCGATAAAACTCCAAGTAGTCCGAGCCCGGCCCGGGCCCGAGGTGAAAATACGTCGGCCCGCTCAAGCCCGGCCCGCGGGCCGGGTCGGGCTCGGGCTTTCGGGCTACCCGGAGCCCGTGCACACCTCTACTGGTGACACCTTTTTCTGTACCTGCTGGCCTTTTAATAAAAAGAAATTCAATCCTGCCTGCATTTTATACACTTGCTGGGCAAGAAGTCGGAATTGCCAATCCTTGCCTAAGGGTCTCATTGGAGGGGCCGTGCAAGGACATTATGCAACATGTTTTCAATGATTGTGAAAGCTGATGTGGAGGAGAATAAGTGGACAAAGTTTAAGAAATATAAAAAATGGGTCTTTTTTTTAATTGTCATCAGAAGTTTCCAATGTTCGGTGTTTTCTTGAACTTAGCCCGGTCATATCTCTTTACTGAAAAGTTATATAAATATAAGATTCGGCAGTTTGGTAGATAAGCATGCGAAGAACGTAATGCCGAATTTTTGTCGCTCTGCTACAAGGCATTTTTGAGATAAAGACTTTCAAAGTAAAGAGAATAACATTTCCTGGGCCAATTTTGAGGTTTTTTATAAAAATATCTACGCCACACATAAAAACTAAAAATACCTGAGCAGAAGCAAAAACATGCATATATTTAGTTAAAGAAATTTCAGCTACCTAACTTTAATATATTTTGTGCAATTCATAATGAAAGTTGACCAAAACAGCAGAGCAGATGAGCGCTCCACTCCACCTCTTCGTCATTATTGATTTCCTGTGCTTCGAAAAAAATTTTGGCGGCAAAACAAATTGCGAATCTCTTCTTTCCACTCATCAGGCAATAATATATAAAATTTTGAAATAAATTTAAGAGGTCGACCAGCCATCGTTTGTTCGATCTTACGTGGAATCACCCGACTAGTTTTTCTGTGTATGGGATATCACATATGTCATCTATATAAAGTGTAAATAACAAGGGTCCTAAGATAGAACCTTGTGGAACGCCTTGCTTAAGTTCTGTTTCTGCTGACGCTAAGCTTCCGAGTTTAACATATTGTTTTCTATCAGATAAGTAATTCATAATAAGTTTAAGAGCGGCACCACGTAATCCGTAGTCAAATAATTTTTTTCCTAGAATGTCATGTTTTATGCTATCGAAAGCCTTCCTCAGGTCAAGGAACAGTCCAACTGTATATAGTCTTTTTTCAAAATTATTTAGTATCTCCTCTTTTACGTTTAATAGGGCTAATTCAGTGGACTTTCCTTTCTGGAAACCATACTGAGCAGTGTTTATTATTTGATACTTTGAAAGAAAGGTCCTTAGTCTACAATTTATGGCACTCTCAAATACTTTTGATAGCACTGGCAAAACAGAAATTGGCCTATAATTAGAAATGTCATTCATGGCACCGCCTTTGTGCACAGGACATACACGCGCAAGCTTGAGTTCAGAGGGGAAAATACCAGAAACGAGCATGCAATTAATAATATTAGCCAAGGGCTCCGATATAAGGTCCGCAACGTGCTTCAAAGGCGCTGCGCTTAATTCATCAGTGCCTGTTGCGACATTGTTACGTAGTCTAATTATCGAGCTGTGTACCTCTGAAGGTGTCACTGGACTTAGACTGATTGTGTTAGGCTGTCTCGTTCTACGGGTAATCCTTTCTTGCGTACAATGTCCTGAAGGAGGCACATAATCACCGGAATAGGCAAAATATTCGTTCATAGCCGTAATAGCTGCAACATCGCTCATGTCTTGGGAGAAGGCTTTTACATTAATACGCATTTTACTTTCGGTAAATTGTCCCAGATTATTCAGTTCATTCCACAGTTTACGGGGATCATTATAAATTTTGCCGAATAGGCATTCATAATACAGTGAAACCTCAGTGATACGAATCTCACGGGACCACCAAAAATATTCGTATCAACCGAAATTTGTATCACCAGAAAGCATGGAAAATTAGCATGCGACAAAAGAAAGCTCGTGTACATTTTCATTTATTGTTTGTCAGAGCTGCGGCTGCGGCAACGTCAGGAAGAATCCTGAATGATTGTCAGTTAAGTTTTTAGATGGGGGCATTCATACCAGCAATCGTAAATATACGGCCCGTACGCGCTCATTTAATTAATGAACCAGGCGCGTTGTGACTCGCGACACTCGGAGGCCGTGACACGTCTCTGAAGGTTTATTCTGACCGTAAGAAAAGTGTTTTTCTTACACCGTGATTCTGACGACTTGGCGGTACGGTGCGGCGCGCATGCCCACGCTTGCGTTCTCGCACTCGCACGTGCTTGGCGCGTCTTCCACGACAGCGGGGACAGCACCTCTTCGTACCTGGGTGGTAGCGAACGTACGTATCAAACGTCGCTCGGTGAAAATCGGTTCGCAACAACCGTACTCTATTACATTGCACGCCAGTGGGCCTTGGCCGGGACTAACGAAAAATTCGTATCACCCCGAAATTCGTATGAGCTGCAATCGTATCACCGAGGTTTCACTGTAAATCTTCTTAGCTTTGCGTATGTCGGCATTTAGCTTATTGCGATACGTTTTGAATTTTTCAGCACCTCTAGGTCACGTGTTTGAACAAACTTAGGATACATTTTGTTTTTTGTTTTAATTCTTTTGTGAAGGTTCTTGTTGATCCATGGTTTGCGAATTTTCTTTTACTTTATTGTGTGTGTCACCATAGGAAAACTGTTATCATAACTTGCTTTGAGGTAGCGCGGGAAAGCGGTATATGCGCGATCTGAATCTTGCTCTGCGTTCACAACAGACCAGTCCGTAAGGGCTACTTCTGAGTGAAATTTTTCTAGGGTGAGTTGGTTTATGTCATGGTACGTTGTTTTTTCATTGTATCTAGGCTTATTCGTTGAAGTGGAAAAAAGAGCAAAAACGGGTAAGTGGTCACTAAGGTCGAGTGAAAATAAGCCTGTAAAAGTCTTATTCGTCGGCACATTTGTGATACAGACGTCCAGAAGAGTGGCGCTGTGGTCCGTGATTCAGCTAGGTAGATCGATAGTGTTCACACAACAATAGGTGGACAGAATAGTTTCAAACTGCATAGTGGCAACGTCATTGCTTAGCATGTTGATATTTACATCACCCATCAGAAAAAATGGCATGCGGAATAAGTGAAGCTTAGATATAATGGTTTCAAAAGTAGCGAGAAAATCAGACTTGCTGCTTGCGGGTGGCCGATACACTGCAGTAACTATAACATTTGGTAACCGGATTGTAATGCATTCAATGGTAGTGGTCACAAAGGTTAGCTCATCAATAATATAATGAGCAATACAGTCCTCCACATACAAAGCAACTCCTCCGCCACGACTACTACTCCAGAAGGACGTTTTGCTGGGCGAGTTGGTAATATTCCATTATTAAACTTAGCGCAAAATAACACGGACAAAGTGAAGTGGTAACATACACAGCGCACACATGCATACACACACTACTCCACACTAACACACACTAACATACACACACTACTCCTGGTAACACCATTGTATTTGTAAGACTGTAGTTGTGAAGGACTGTCATTAGGAGCGAGCCATGTGTCGGAAAGCAAAAGTACATCGAATTTTATAGCTAAGAAATCGAGGAACAAGCTGAGATCAGAAACTTTATTTTTAATACTGTGCACATTCAAATGTAAAGCACTGAAGTGTCTTCCATTATGTGTGACCGCTCTGTTAAAACTGTCTGAATCATGGTATTGACAACTGTCAAATAACGCCATTATGCAGCAGACTGTACCAATTCAGAGTGCCGATTTGATACCTAGCGGCACATCTTTTCCAAATCATCACGTTCAACAATTCTCAGCACCTCCGATGATCTTGTTTTCCTGGCAAAAGTTTTTCCATTGCGCATCCACACGTACTTCCATCCAACGTCACGCTTCTTAGCTATGGTAGCACCTAGGAGTTGTTTCCGAAGCTGGGTTAGGTTTTCATTGACAAATATAGGATCGGTTGACTGGAAACCAATTTTGTTAGCAGAAAGATGCGCCCTCTTGGCTTTAGCCAAGACGGCATTTCGTTTCTCCTGGCGAACAAATCGTACAATGATATTCTTCACATCGGGATGTTTTGTACCCATTCTGTGACAAACATCAATATCTGTGGAAGTGATGGGTTCCCCGACTGCTGAGCAAATTTTCTTTACTACTTCGGAAGAGTCACCTTCATTGGGCACGCCCTTGATTTCAAGGTTGTTTTCTCTGGTATACGCCTCCAAGTCCTCAACTTTCAAGCTTAATTTCTTCGTTTCCATAACAAGAATATCGTTTGCTTTTCGCGCATCTGCGAGTTCTTTTCGCAACGATCTTATCTCTTCGGCGAGCGGCTTAATGTCATCACAGACTGCACTACAATAGTCCACACTTTTTTTAAAATCGCGAAGTTCCTTCCGTATCTCTGGCTGAAATACGTCTAGTTTCTTATTCATCCTTCAACAAGACAACAGCAAGCAGACACAATGTGGGCAATGGTGCTTGGCAGCAGTGCTAGCAATAATAGAATTTAGGTGCAGTGGCGAAATTCTCACCTGCGTACAGAGAATACTTGTTAGCGATGTGAAGCTTGCGAGCACTTCTGCCAAACTGCCGTCAGCGCGGAAGTTTCCTGGCTTATAAAGTGCTCGTGTTCTGGGGACTCGTCATCTGCGCAGGCGCAATTCGTTCCGCAGCCACTTCTTGTCGATGGCGCAGAACTGCACTGTATGTCATCACAAGCTACGTCGATTAGGCTGTCCAAACCAGTGCTCTCGTCGGCAATGCTGCGTGCAATGTGCGGCGATAAGGATTCTAGGAATATGATCAGCTGCGTACAGAGAATACTTGTTAGCAACTTGAAGCTTGCGAGCACTGCTGCCAAACTGCCGTCAGAGCGGAAGTTTCCTGGCTTATAAAGTGCTCGTGTTCTGGGGACTCGTCATCCGCGCAGGCGCAATTCGTTCCGCAGCCACTTCTTGTCGATGGCGCAGAACTGCACTGTATGTCATCACAAGCTACGTCGATTAGGCTGTCCAAACCAGTGCTCTCGTCGGCAATGCTACGTGCAAATGTGCGGCGATAAGGATCCTAGGAATATGATCAGCTGCGTACAGAGAATACTTGTTAGCAACTTGAAGCTTGCGAGCACTGCTGCCAAACTGCCGTCAGAGCGGAAGTTTCCTGGCTTATAAAGTGCTCGTGTTCTGGGGACTCGTCATCCGCGCAGGCGCAATTTATTCCGCAGCCACTTCTTGTCGATGGCGCAGAACTGCACTGTATGTCATCACAAGCTACGTCGATTAGGCTGTCCGAACCAGTGCTCTCGTCGGCAATGCTGCGTGCAATGTGCGGCGATAAGGATCCTAGGAATATGATCAGCTGCGTACAGAGAATACTTGTTAGCAACTTGAAGCTTGCAAGCACTGCTGCCAAACTGCCGTCAGAGCGGAAGTTTCCTGGCTTATAAAGTGCTCGTGTTCTGGGGACTCGTCATCCGCGCAGGCGCAATTCGTTCTGCAGCCACTTCTTGTCGATGGCGCAGAACTGCACTGTATGTCATCACAAGCTACGTTGATTAGGCTGTCCGAACCAGTGCTCTCGTCGGCAATGCTGCATGCAATGTGCGGCGATAAGGATCCTAGGAATATGATCAGCTGCGTACAGAGAATACTTGTTAGCAACTTGAAGCTTGCGAGCACTGCTGCCAAACTGCCGTCAGAGCGGAAATTTTCTTGCTTATAAAGTGCTCGTGTTCTGGGGACTCGTCATCCGCGCAGGCGCAATTTGTTCCGCAGCCACTTCTTGTCGATGGCGCAGAACTGCACTGTATGTCATCACAAGCTACGTCGATTAGGCTGTCCGAACCAGTGCTCTCGTCGGCAATGCTGCGTGCAATGTGCGGCGATAAGGATCCTAGGAATATGATCAGCTGCGTACAGAGAATACTTGTTAGCAACTTGAAGCTTGCAAGCACTGCTGCCAAACTGCCGTCAGAGCGGAAGTTTCCTGGCTTATAAAGTGCTCGTGTTCTGGGGACTAGTCATCCGCCGGAATGGGGACTCGACATCAGTAGGAATGTCTTCTGTGCCTATGATGTGCTGGAAATCGGTTGTAAATTTCAATATGAAAGAAAGCTGACATATTTCTCTTGGATTGTAGGTCATTGCCAACTGGTTTACTGCATAGGCAAAGGGTTTGTGGTAAGTCAAGATCACAAAGTGTCGACCCTCAAGGAAGTGGTGAAAACACTTTATGGTAAGGTAGGTGGTTAGGAGCTCCTGCCCAGAGATGCCGCTCTGTGTTTGTGCAAGCTTGAGCTTTCTTGTTGGGAAAAAGGCGAGAGGCTGGCTCACTGTGTTAGAATAGGGCTGCAGAACAGCACCCACTGCAGTGCTGGACGCATTGGTGATGATGCTGCTTGACATGTCAGACTTGAGGTGTGCGAGCTCTGTGTGCAAGCACAATACGTACTTGATTTCGACTAAAATGTCCTTGACGTGTATTTGTTCCCTGACTCACTCTGCCCTCCTCTAGTCCCTTAAGGTTGCACCTATCATTTTCCTCTACATGACTCGCTGCGTCGTCCTCAGTATAAGTTGAACCCTTCTCATAAGCCTCCAGGTTTCTGCCTCTTAGGTAAGTACCAGTAAAATGGAGTTGTCATGTACTTTTCCCTTGAGGGATACTGGTAAACTGCCATTCATGAACTGAAAATACCTGCCAATTATGCTCCATCTCATTCTTATTCTACTAGTTACTTCAGTCTTAAGGTTCAGGACCGGGTTAATTTGGAGAAACATGGGAGAGGCCTTTGCCCTACAGTAGGCGCAGTCAGGCTGATGATGATGATCATGAAGGCCATGGTAGCCTCATCAGTCCATTGCACGATTGATTCTTTCATCTTTGTTTTTGACAACATGGCATCGAGAGGAGTGACTAGTTGAGCACATTTTGGGATGAAATCGCAAAAAGTTTACGAAGCCAAGAAACTGGCACAACTTGGTCACTGTCACAGTGACTGTACTGCCTGTGGCATGTTACTATACATGAATTACACGTAAGAAATCAGGACGAAGCAACCGTTCTCCGTTGCACACACGCATACACACATTTTATAAATACACAAACAACTCGCGTTATACACCGACCAGAGAACAAAAAGATTGCGCTATGTAGTCCACAGTTTGCTTACAAGAGCAGCAAAAAGTCAGGGTGCACACATCACCGTTATCACCGGCTGGAGCGTCCCAGAAGCGATGCTATGGCGTCATTGACTCGGTGCTCGCCGTTGAAATGGGAGTCAGGTGGCCAGGCGGCGTGTCACGAAAGAGTGCTGTCAGTTCACTGCAGGATGGCTGGCGTAGATGCAGTGCTTGAGTGCCCAAGAACATGTGCCAACCGTTTAGAGCCATAGGCTCAAGGACGTGCGGCAGGCCCGTAGCCAGGGGAGGGGCCCTAGGGCCCCCCCCCGAAATTTTGGTGAAGTATGTGTTTTTACCAAAAATAAATAATAAAAATAGGTGTTTTTTTTCAAAAAGTCAAGGTTTTCAGCAAGTGCCCCACACCCCCCCGGAAAAAATTCCTGGCTACGGGCCTGACGTGCGGCATCAGTAGGAGCCAGGATTGCTCGTCGGCACCGCCGTTCCTTTTCTTCTCTCCATGTGTTCGTGCCACGAGAGTTTCTCGTGTTGCTCTTCTTCTTTCTTTATTGCTGTCATTTGTCACCTTTTTTTTACCATTCTTACACACACCACATGACAGTCACTGACAAGGGCAGAGGGGATCTTGGAAACCTCAGCTGGTAGTGCTGGGGGAGTCAGCCAGATGACCGAGAAATTCAAGTTGTTGCTCTGCAAGTGGACTCTTCATTGCATTGATCATGACACTGCGCCTTTGAAATCGTGACACTATGAACCTTTGAAAAGATTGGGTTGCGAAGGCCAAAAGTGAGAAAACTATTATTTCATCTCCAACCAAAGTTACGAAAACACGTAAGAACCTGATGTTTTGGAACCGGCTTGGTTCCTTCCTCAGGGGGGACTGCGGCGACTTTGCAGCGGCGACTTTGCAGCGGCGACTTTGCAGCGGCGTCTTGAAGGCACTCTTAGGCGATCAATGACCCCACGCTTTACCGCGGAGCGTAGTCCATGCGCATACACCGGGGGGAGGGTTCCGAGGGAACGGTTGATGTTTTGAGTGGTTTGCTGAATGTGCCACGACTCCAGTAGTAATCTCGATCCTCCTCCATTTGGTTTCACTTTCAAAAATGGCTGTTCTGCTGAAGTCTATCTTGTGGTCAAACGTCTCGGCATGTTCGGTGACGGCACTGCACTCTTTGTTGAATTTCAAGACGTCATTGACGTGTTGTCTGATTCGTTCGGGAAGGTTTTTGGTCATGCCGATGTACGATGAGGGGCACTCGGCGCATGGTATTTTGTATACGACGCCGGGCGCCTTGTCCTTTGTTGGTTGGTCTTTTGGGTGGGGAAGGAAGCGGCCAAGCGTGCATGAAAACACGTGCGCGATGTGCACACCTTTTTTGAAAATCCGAGCCAACGCCTCGCTGGCTCCCTGGACGTATGGGACCGACACGCGTATTGGAGAGCTATCCGTCAATGCCGACTGAGAGTTCCGTAACCTCTTTTGCTCTGCGCGATGGGCAACGGATCGAATGAAATTTTTCGGATATCCGTTTCTTCTGAGGTCCGCAATTACGCGAGCCTCTTCTTTCGGCGTTCCGTAACCGTGGAGCATATCTTTTATGGCTCTCTGAAGTAAAGTGGTCACAACAGAGGCCCTGTGGGTGGAGGGATGAGAGGAATCATATTGAAGGTATCGGCTGGTGTGCGTCGGCTTCCTATGAACGGAGAACTCCAAGTCACTGCCCCTTCTTGCCACCTGCATGTCAAGAAAGGAGAGAGTATGGTCGCATTCACACTCGACCGTGAACTGTATGGCTGGGTGAACGGAATTTAGGTGCTGTCTGAAGTTTTCAATTTCAGATGTCTTGACGACACAAAAGCAATCGTCCATGTAGCGAAGAAAGAGCTTGGGTCGCGGCGAGAAGGAGCCAAGTGCTTTTCCTTCTATATGCTCCATGGTCAGGTTTGCCATTGTGACAGGGATGGAGGCTCCCATTGCAGTTGCACTGTTTTGCCTGAAAATCGTTCCTTTGTTGGAAAAATACGTGCTGGACAGGCAGAATTCCAGTAGGCGGCAGAGTTCGTCAACAGTGAGGGGGGTCCTTTGACTCAAGCTGTCATCACCCTCAAGAGCAGCACGGGCAGAGGATACAGCTAAGGGTACCGGTACATTAGTGAACGAAGATGTGGCATCGAATGAGACCAGGCTCTTGTCTTCGTCAATGCTCACCTCTGATGCTAGCTGCATGAAGTGGCTGGAATTTCGGACATGAGTTGGGGTCTTCCGGGTGAGAGGGGCGACGATTCGGTGTAGGAAATTTGAAAGGGCTCGGCATGGAGAGGAAGTGAAGTCGATAATCGGTCAGAGGGGGACGTGAGGCTTGTGAATTTTTGGTAGTCCGTAGAAACTCGGTGCAGAGCAGTTGTGACAGATTAGCGTTAGGTAGAGTGTTTTTAGTTGTGGGTGGTGCTTGAAAATTTCGGCGAGTAGCTTGTTTAGCTGCGTCTGAGTTTGCTTCATTGGATCCTTTCTTAGCTGCATATGCGTCCCCCTCTAAAAGAGCCGAAATCTTCCGGTCATAGTCCCAGCTGTTCAACAGCGCTGTTGAGTTATCCTTGTCGGCGGGGAGGACGACAAT
The DNA here is from genome assembly GCF_013339695.2 of Rhipicephalus sanguineus. Classification (NCBI taxonomy): domain Eukaryota; kingdom Metazoa; phylum Arthropoda; class Arachnida; order Ixodida; family Ixodidae; genus Rhipicephalus; species Rhipicephalus sanguineus. The sequence goes on from NC_051176.1 coordinate 314,906,829, forward strand.
GCTTTGATTGTGTCGAAGTTCCCGAATTGTGCCTGGCTCTCCTCTGCGGTCAAGTTTTTTTTGCCTTGTGACGGCAATTTTGAAAGGATTGCAATCGATTTTAGCCTAATTTCCTCTCTGGCGCTTGGCCTCACACTCTGGACGACTTCCTCTACAGCTGCGATGAGTTTCGATAGACGGGGCGTCGTTGACACGTTATATCCGTGTCTCTTTGCCAGAACAGAAGTTTCCCAGTGAGTAAGTGGGCGGGATGACAGATTGGTTACAAACCTGGGGTTTGGGTTGCCTTGGGGCAATTGGGGCAAACCCCGGTCCAACAAGTGAGAAAGTTTCTTATCCTGCGTGGTCCGATGCCTGTCCGCAGATGCCGCCGCCATGGAGTCTGCGAATGCGTCGACCGGAGGCATCAATCCAAGGATGCGGAGCTGAAGTTGACGCTTGGCGAAGAACAGGTCCAATTCCTTTTTCCGGAGAGAGGCATTAATTTCGCGCAGACGGGCGTTGATCAGCCGTTGTTCTGCTCTCATGATGATTTCCACACCTTCAGGGGTCGAAACAAGCCGTTTCAGGCGTAGGCTTTGAGGGACGACTTTCCTATCTTTGCAGGTGCGATTGAAGTCCAGATGAGTTTGAAGACTGAGATGCCTTCCTTGAAGCGTATGTAGCGCTTGACTAGCTGCATGGTATCGCGGCCAAAGTCCTGGCTGATTGACTTGAAGGTAAACATTAGACAGAAGTCTGTCTGGTTGGGTTAGTAAACTGAGAAAACTATTATTTCATCTCCAACCAAAGTAAAATGTGAAGAGGTTTATTGGTTGTTTAAGGACTTAATGGTTGTCAGCGGCAAGGCAGCGAGAAGAACCGTCCAGAGGCACAGCAGTGATCCGAAACACGAGCCGAGCGAGTCGAGCATTGGCGATTCTGCTGGATGGAGGTGCATCTTCTTCACAATCGCCTCCGCTGAAAAAAGAGTCATCCTGGCGACCTAAGAAGTTTCAGGCAGAGGCTCATGGTACGGCTTGAGGTGGAAAACATGGATGATATTGCTGCGCGTCTTATTTTTCATGAGTTGAAGCTTCACCCACAAAGACTGTGGGCAACGCGCTGCACAGGCCGTGCCGCAATGCGTAAGAAGCTTCGCGATTGTTGTAGACATTTCTGTTAAGTTTGCGCGCCGCATGCGAATGGTTCAGCTTTGTCGATAGATAACGCTGCCACCAACGATATCGCTGGAAAGTTCGATAACGCCTGTATAAAAGCCGACGCGCTTGACCGCTTGTCAGTTGATCGACGGCCCGCACTCTGTTCGCCACTATCAGTGCATGCCGTGTGTATTGCTGTAAATTAACTTTCTGTTTCTCGGCCACAAGTTCGGCCAAATAAAGAGTTTCATCTTGGACACGTCGCCTGTGATCTCGTCGATGTCACGACCACGTGGCATCTAGCGGAGCTGCTGTTCGTTTATGTTCCGGACGTCCCCGTCAAGCCATGAACCTAGCCCACAGCGCAGAGAAGAAATCGACGCCAACCACGACCAGCGAGCTAGCCGTAGGCAACAAGGTCTAGCACCGGAGTACGGGTGTCTACCCGACAAGACTCGGAAGACCAAGGCCAGGACCACGACTGCGGCAACGATGACAGCCACTGCGCCACCGCCCGCGATCGTGATGCAGCAGCCAGGGGAGCCGCCGATCTTTCGGGGGTCATCGAGTGAGGACTTAGAAACGTGGCTTGAGTCGTACGAGAGTACTGCGGCCTTCAACAACTGGGACCTCAGCGACAAGTTACGCTATGTGTACTTTGCTATGGAAGACAGGGCCAGGACGTGGTCAGTGGAGTGACATACCCATAGGGCCAATGGGGACGTTTTTCCGCTTCCGGCGACGATGGCAGTGCCTGGGAGCGGCGGTACTTGACTGGATTTCTGAAATGAGCTGGAGGCGAGCCAATCTGAAAGGAAAAAAATCCAATATGGCCGCGCCCGTTTGCGGTAACTTGCTCGCTCGTGGTGCCGCCGGCCCTGCGGCCGCGATGTCGGTTCAAGCGTTTGCGCACTAATTGCTACTGCACTGTCTTCCCTCTTTATTGCCGATGTATGTACGTAATGTGTGTAGTTGTTTTTCTGCTTCGTTGTAGCCTCTGTGGTAGCATGGCGAATGGTGGCAAGCGGCGCCGTCGCGGCTGCGTAGCAGCCGCTTTTGGCGCTCGCTCGAGAAGCGAAAAGCGCATGTACCTTTCTTCACATGACATTTTATTGAAGGAAATGTCAATTGCTGCACGTTTAGGCAATATTTGGGCTATAATATTAGTAATAACCACAAAAGAAAACGTAAAAGATTCGAAATACTGCTGTGGTAAAACCTGAATACAGGAATGCGTACATTGAGCACACGTACAATATAAATAGGATACGAAAACGCATAATACAGTCACATAAGCAGGCTAAGCATGTAAATAAATCCGACATCAGCATAAATAAGTGTACTCATACAAATTGTACAGATGATTAACAGCATGAAGCGAAACATTTCCGCGCATTGAAATATATCATAACAAAACAAGTTGTTTGAATGGTTGGTTCATACTGTGCAAAAGATAATGACGCAGCGCAAACCGAAGAAGACAAGGGGCACAGGAAAAACATCTTTTCCTGTACTTCTTATTTTTTTCCCTTGCGTTGTCTCATTGCCTTTTGCACATATACACACATACATACTTTTGCATATATGTACACAGAAAGTGCAACTAACAGTCATACCCTTTGGTTCATGTGGACAAACCCATGGAGCATAAGTAGATCAACGTCATAATATGCTGCAGTGCTACAGCATATTATTTTGTAAAAGCAGTGAGACAAATCTACCATTTTGGCTCAGCTATCCCTGATAAGCGTTTTCCTCCAGGCAAATGTGTTGCAGGCAAGCTAACGTGATGTGAACAGGACACACAATGCTTTAATTTTTCAAGTAATAAAGGGAGAAAAGCAAAACAGAGTGGTCCAGACTCAGTTGCAGAGGTGACCTTTGAAATTTGTGGAAACATTGTGGTTGTGACTGGTGCGCAACAGGAATGATCACAGGTCATTAGTTAAGTTCAAAGTTGTGCGAAATACTCAATGTAACATGAAATATACACGAATATAAGCATCTTATCAAAGAAATAAGAGTAAAGTGCAAAGTTGAACGCAGCTTCCCTATTATTTTTCTACCAGGTATCATGTTGGATCCATCACAATGTCAGAAGATTTTCTGAGCAGTACTTAAATTGCAGATGGGGAACGCTGCATAGTTTCATCATAATGTGTCACCAACTAGAACTGCATTCCTTGTCATTTGTTGGTTCAGGAAGTGGAGTGTCACAGTTTGCAAAGTTTAGTTAAACAAGAAACACAGTTTCTCTACACAAACGGTACATTGTGAATAAATTCAGTGAGTATGGATGCATGCTTCTATTTTCAAACTAACATGCATGTCAACCGAGTCGCAGCTTCTGCACACACCCCTCTGGAATCCTCACAGAGCTGAGCACTTCATCAATGTATCTTTTATGCCTGTGAATAGCTGACGCCATCAGTTCTTTGCAGTGGCACAACAGTCATGACCAGAGGTTTGTAATTGAAAAGTGACATAGAGCCCCTGGGTGCTGAAAATCTTTTGGACTTGGTGAGCACCTGAATTCATGCATGCTTAAACCTTCGTGGCCCGTCGCAGTGGTCTAGTGGTTACGGTGCTCAACTGCTGGCCCGAGCGTAGTGGGATTGAATCCCGGCTGCACATCAATGGATGCAATATGCTTGAGGCTCATCTGCTTAGATTTAGGTGCATGTTAAAAAAACCCCAGGTGCTCAAAATATCTGAAGCGCTCCACTACTGCATGCCTAATATTCGTATCATGGTTTTTGGGCATAAGACCCCTACATTTTTTATTAATCAACCTATTTTTGCAACATTCATTGTGAATTAATCACACTGTTACTGTTTATAAAGACTGCTTCAGTGTAAACCCAGTCAGTGTTATATAAATTTTGGCATTTTTCGGGAGGCTAGATGTTTGATTGCCTTCCAAACCATGTCAAGCAAACAGAAAGCAGAACGAGCAGGGTTTTCCAGTGCCTTTTGGGAAGTATTGGCATTTCCCAATACTAAAGCAATCCAGATCCTCTGGGCATAATACTCATGCTGATAAGGGCACACAAGGCTTAAAAAAAAATACGAAGTTAGCTGGTTAAACTTGTATAAGACAAAAGTAACGCAGCAGGAGCAAAAGTAGTCAGTGCATTACATACAACCATAGCAGAATTATATATACACATGTATAAATATATACATAAAATATGTACATAAAATATACATATATAATAAAAATATGTACATATATACATAACAAAGAAATAGTGCAACACATCTAAAAAATGGATAGGAAATGGGTGCAGAAGGCTGCACTAGAAATCCAATTTACTTAATCATGTTCTAGAAAGGCACAGCATAAATTTAGCCTGCTACTTTAAGTTTTTTCCTGGCAGCAGCACTGTGCCTTGACTTTGTTTCTTGTGTGTTCTTGTTTACAAATGTAATGTGCCAATGTAGCCTTGTGCAGCAGAATATTTTAAGAAATTTCTCAGTGCAGCCAACTAAACAGAAAATAGCTTGCCGGATTGGCATCCTTTCCACTAGATTTTTGCACACATTGTAAAAATGTGCAAAATAGTTGATTTCATGTCTGAAGGCTAAATCCAAATCCTTTATGTAATTCAGACATGATTCAGAGGTTGCTGCAATGGAACCGAGGAGTTTCTCGGGTACACCACTTTCCTTGAGTAGTGCGAAGAATTGGTGTCGTCCATGGAGAGAGCCACCATCCGCTTCAAGGAGTGTTCTCTCGCATGTGCACTCACTAGTCCTCAGTTCAAGAAAGCTCTTCACAAGAGTACCAGCGATATGGTACACAACATTTTCATATACCATGTCAGTGGCATCTTGTGAAGATGGCTGCAGATCGGATGAATCAGAGGCCTGCTGCGTGCTGTGGCTTGTGGTTGGTGTGCTGCTAGGGGACAACAATGCAGATGCACTCTCCAAGTTGGTGAGGAAAGCAATTGTTGTCACCTCACAGTTTCCTTGAGAAAGCTTGAAGAGCTTGCCAATCCAAATATGTTTTAGAGCCGCCACGAATCGGTACACATTTGTTGTCTCATTGCAGCCATGTTTTTGACGAATGATTCGAAAAAAGTTTTCTAGGGGATCTTGCTGCAATCAATGTGTGAAAAGATGAGTGAAATCAAAGTCCTCTTTTAAATCAGTCCGCAGCAACAACAAGGCTTTGATTGTAATCTGCCAACCTTTAACAGTGTGCGGCTGCTTGTCCTGAGGACTACCAAAGTGCCATTGGGAAATCCAACTGATGCATGACTCAAGGGAAGCATGGTGTTCTGACCTATCAGTCATTGCATACCGCAGCTTGTCGTCCTGATTTTTTAGGGTCGAACTGTTGAGGCTGTCAAAAAGCTTATCCATTCTTTCTGTGAACTGAGCTGTAAATTTAGCATCAACAGGAAGCTCTTGAATGGCAACGAGAGTGAGGAGTGCCACAGAGACAGATTCACTGAATACTTGTGTGGCATACTTCACTCTTATTTCAGCAGAGGGCGTCCTGTAGATATGTTGCTCTTTGAGCTTCTTTGCCAATCTTGTTTTTAGATAATCAGTTGGTGTGTTAGAGGCGTGATCTATGTTGCGAGTATTTTTGTAAGAGGTTTCAATGTAGCCCAGTCAACAACCTCAGAGCCAATCGTGAGCTTGTGTTTTCTCAAATTATTCTGCGTGCATTTTGTCAGGTGTGAGATGTCAAACATGAAGTATAGTTTGCAGTTGTTGACAGTAAAACATGGTTCATGGAGAGAATGGATCAGCATTCTTGACAGGCTGACATTGTTTGGCCCTTGATCACAGATGGCCACTTTTACCAAAATACCTTTTTTTTTCAAGCAGCATAATTACATCTGATAGCAGCTTGTGCATTGCAAGAGCTGACGTTGCATTGCAGGACACTGCAAAGGCTACTGGCTGCATCTAAATTCTCGATATACCAGGCACAGCCATTAGAACAGCTGTATTTGCCACACGAGAAGTCCTTGTGCTTCCATCATATGTGTAGCCAATCACTATATCTTTTGATTGATCATACATCAAATGTCCTTTCAAGGCTATTTCATCAAAGAAAAGACAGCATGCTTTGTCTTGCAGAGGCCAATCTTTAATGATTGATTCTATTGCATCCATGGCACCTGGAATGATACCAGGTGTTATTGGATGTCTGCCAGCCAGTGCCGAAGTGTCCGCACATGTGGCAAGTGAAACATTTCTCTGACGAAGCGGAGGTGTTTGGAGAATTAAAGAACAAATTGAGAGTGAATTGTTTCATCCGTTTGGACCAATGTTTTTTTTTTTTTTTGGAAATAGACTACGCCTGATTTGTGCTCTAAAGGGACACTAAAGAGAAACAATGAATTAGTTTAGATTGATAAAGTGTGCTCGGAGAACTCTTGTGTAGTTTATTCCACCACCATAGGTTTATTATTAGAGGAGAAAACCAAGTTCAAAGTTTCATTTTTAAATTTCGCGCCGAACTTTGTAATTCGTGACGTAAAAGATTTCAAGGAGCATTTAACGTATTTTGGCGCCACTGGCTCGGCGAAATTTCCACAAACTCGTTATGTCAAGTCTCTGGCCCCCTCAGAGGACAATGTACTTCGATTTAACTGATTAGGAACTACATAGGCCCAAGCAGGCGCCGTCAAAAATATGGGATGTCACGGCAAATGGTGTGGGAATTCCAAGGTGGCGTCGCCACCTGTATTTCCTTTTTGCGCATTTTCTCGCTTATTAAGCGTCTTCTCCCAGCAAGCGTGGTGTTCTTGGTATCGTGGAAGACTACTTTACTAATGCGAGAAAAATCGTTTTGCTCTTTAGTGTCCCTTTAAGCAGTTCAAAAAGGTCCTTTGGCAAATCCGGTTCAAGCTTGTTTAAAGCCTCCTGCTGCGTTGCACGCGTGGCCTCGTGCCTTTTTTTCATCCGACCGAGTGCCTTGCGGTACCTTTCACTTCGTGAGTGAAGTGTTAGCAGGTTCTTTTTGGTGCAAGGGGTGTGCACAGAGCTGCGTTTTCTTCGTCCACTTTTTGGCGTTTCTTGCGTCTGCTCTGCGCTGCTGCCCTCCTTGGAAAATTGGAGGCCGCTCAGACCACGCTCAGCTGAAAAGAAGAAGACATGGAAGAATGCAAAGGTATAGGCTTTCATCAGTCTTGTAGGGAAAGAAAAAAAATCACGAGTAAGCTATCAGGGTGCAATCACAGGGCTACTAATATACGGACCACTATGTGCTGTCATGTCATTTTTCATTGGAAGCGATGTGTATTCAGCGACTGAGACAGGAATCATAATTGATTTTTACATTCCAAGCATTTTATCTTGAAAGAATCATCCATGACCAAAATATCACAGAAAGCATTGCAAAAATGAACATTTGTGGAGGATTTTGAAATATTCATCTGATAAATAGCTATCTGGGAGCCACATTTACATGAATGCACACCTTGATTGTGCATCATATTCCGCTGGCCTATCTCGCAGAGCTACACTCATCACAACAAGTCGGACAGCACAATTTTCAGTGTGGACATTGTAGGTCCAACTGCACCCACCTTATATTTGAAATATAAATAATTGTGTGAACTAAATCATTGGTTGCAGGCCCTGAACTATATGCATGGTTTTGTCAGCATTATAGGTTGTGACAATATTACACAGGCTTAGGTGTCCATATCTATCAGGAAAACATCAAGATGTCCATACTTCTTTAGGCAGATGCTGGATGTGTACTTTGCAATAATTCTCACTTTTTGTGCTTACCACCACTTGGTGAAACCTGTGACGGTGGTCTGGGCCTTCTTGTGGGTGTGCTTGGCGAAGTGGCCGTTGAAAAATAAATAAATATCCTATAAAAGGCTTGCAAGCAGTTATTTTAATAAGCTCACTTTGCATTGTACGTGTGAATACTCAGCAACAGACTTGCGGAGCAATTTTCACATGTGCCTGAGAAAAACTACTCAGTGTTTTCATCGCTATGGAATGAGCTCAACAAAAAAGCACTGAGTCTATGCATTGATGTACAAAAATAAAAGATATCTATACCATGCAACAAAGCTTTCTTGCAGAGAGGTTGGTTTGTTGTGAACTCATACCGAGCTCCACAAACACTAGAGGAGTAAGGACGGAAACAGGACAGAGTACAAACTATTTATACTGTGAGATGCCAAAAGCCATTTTCGCTGCTTTATCTCCCTGTTTCTTCATTTTGCGTTTGTGCAGCATGCTATCAGTTCATCCATACCATGTAAACAGTGCACTCGGACATTCTTACTGGAAAGCATGCAAAATACTGCTCTATGAGCGCAAGCTAACAGCATTTTTTTCCCCTAGAGTACATTTCCTGCATTTAAGGTTTACGTACAGCAATTGTTCTCATGGCACTGGTAATTGAAAAACAGCTGTGGCATTCCTACGTACTGTTCTAATTTCAGGGAACAATCTGCTCGAGTGTGCAGGTGTAAAATACAAAATAGTATCGCTGTTTGTTTTTATTTTTTGCAAGCGATTCGTGCAGTATTACAGTGGCACCACCAACCAAATATTCTGTAAACTTTCATTCCAAGCAGAAAGGTGAAACAGATCCTTGTTCGGTACACCTACCTTCCACACTAGGGGGTCAGTCTCAGCAGCAGGGACGGCAACTAGCTTGCAGTAAACTGGTTGTCTGCAATTAAAGTACTCGAACTTAGTCACCCTACGGTGAAAAAACAGCTAGTAGACTAAATAAACTTTTAAAGGCATGGCACTAAGCATAATAAATGTGCTTGTTTTTAATCTCCACTAAATTATAATTACAGATAATTACATATCCCGACAATATTCTCTGAATTAAAACTTGATATATGAAACACAACTCGATCGACTTCTTGTTTTTCCACTGCTTTTGCGAGACGAAACGATATTGTAAGCTTATAAGGAATTATGGTGTGTAAACGCTAAGCGGAAACAGCGCATTGAAAAAAAAAAAGAATACAGAAAAGTGAAAGGGGGGCGGTGGGGATGGGTCCAGATTAGAGAAGGAAAAAAAACCAACTCCCGCTAAAGGGGACCATGAGGCGATGCGAAGCAGCGTTTCGGCATGTAGAGCCCGCGTTTCAGAGGGGGAGTGGAGAGGGGAGGGGAGAGAGGGATAGGGGAGAGGGGAAGTGGAGAGGGGGAGGAAGTGTGTGGAGAGGGCTTGCGCATGCGCAGTAAGGGTGGTCACGCTGCACACCACCACCACCACCACCACCACCACCACCGGATCGAACTCCGCTGTATGATGCTTCACATCTAAAAGTGGCCCCGCGTGATAAGCGCGGCCTGTTTTGTGAACATCCAAAACCGCGAGCTTGGTCATGCCTTCGCTTGTTGGAAGCATCACGAGGCAGTAATGAAGAGATAAGCGAAACTGTTTCCGGGAGCTTCCCAAGAGTGAAAAGGGGCAGGCAGGTGGGTATCACGTTTGGTTCAAGGTCCCGGCCGTCGAGCAGCGCGGCAAGGTGCGCCGAAGGGAAGGAATGAGGACAATTTACAGCGACAAAACTCCGAGCAGGCGGTCAGTATGTAAACAGACACACAGATGAGGAACGTGGTGGTTTTCGCTTCTGCAACACCGCACACATTCGAATCTGAGGGCAGTGTCCCAAGTTAGCTACTGGGGCCTCCGCAATAACTTTGCGAGCGATACTTTCATCGGCTGCGAACAGCACCCATAAACTACACAGACGTGATGTATACGTACGCATTAAAGCACTTAAAAAAAGAAACAGCTGCAGCGAGCACAATAACTATCCCACTTCGTTAATGTTACTAGCACGCATAAGTTAAAGTAACACGTAACAAAACACTCTGAAGACGCGGTGGCATGACACGGTAATGCGAGTTGGTTAGCTTTCATAAGATAGTTGAGGTAACGTCAGGCAGTGAGGCACGCACATATATACTAACGTGAGCAACCATAACTAGCGAATAGCTCCGCTTTTTAGAGGTGACGCCGCGTCGAGCCACAAACTGCAGCCCGCCCACTAATTTTAACTTATTATCGTAACCATTTCTCAAACAGACAGCTGCAGCAACGAATGGCAGCAAGGAAATTTGCTGTTCATTCAGCAGTTTCAAATCATAACGGTCAACAGTCAGATCAAAACTTTGTGAACATCTTGGGAAATATATAATAGTGAACGTATACACTTCACGAGATTGCGAACAGTCATTTACGAAAAGTCCTTAAAACACAGTTCTCTCCCGACTGATTGGAAAATGGCATTGGTTGCTCCTATACATAAATCTGGCCCGCGCAAAAATACCTGTGGTCAGCAGGGATTCTGAAGAAGTGTTCGCCTTCATTCCCCGAAGAATCGCACCACTTCGTGCAGCAATAAAGGTGCGACATTGCTGCTCCTCGCTGCGGTGGTAAAGTTTGCGTTTCTATGCGCTTTCGTGCTTGCGCGTCGTCTGCTTCTGCGCTGCGCAGGTGTGATGGCGGCGGTACCTAGCGGAGCCACGCACAGTCATGTTTACAAAACTTCTTTAAAACTTTGCCTTGTTTTACTCGTAGCTGGTTATAGTTTAGTGCAGAAGCATGTTTTTGTTTGCTACTGTGTACCACTGTGGCCGCGTTATTTTATTTTTATTAGGCTTACTGAGGCCTTCAAGTACCGCCCCTACCAGGTTCACTGCAATCGTTTCGACAGTAGCGACGCCTCATGGCCCGGACGCCAAACTGCCATCATGCCTCGGCCCTGACGTGGTTCGAGAACAGGGAGTCTATCCTGACAACGTGGGGCATCTTCTGGACCAGCTTCCTTGCAGCGTTCATAGGCGTCGTGCGAAAAGAAAGGGCCGCCGCATTACTGGAGACACGGGTCCAGCTCCCGAACGAAACAGTGACAATCTTCGTGGAAGAAATGACCAGACTCTTTTGCCACACTGACCCTAACATGACCGAGGAGAAGAAGGTCCGTTTCCTCATGCAAGGAGTAAGGCAAGAGCTCTTTGCTGGGCTCATGCGGAACCCACCCAAGACAGTCCAGGAATTTGTCTCCGAGGCCACAACAGTCGAGAGCCCATTGGCAATGCGCACCCGGCAATACAACCGCTGCCTGATCCAAGACAGCGCAGCAGTTCAAGGGGTCATGAACCACTTTTCCAAGTAATGATCTAATGACCTCAGTATCGGAGTGTACTGCCTCCCGAATCGATTGCCGTAAAAATTTCTCGAATCCGTCAAGAATCAGCGGAGTTACGGGGGTTGGCGCACGCTCCCAGCGCTTTCTCTTTTTTCTCGTGCCGACGAGCGCACTGGAAGCTAGACAGGGAGGGATGGCATGGGGGAAAGAAGTTACGTCAGCGCGCATCATGAAACGCGATCGCTCTCCCGCTGTGATTCGCTTGCGCGAGTGCGGCTACCGTGTGCTGAGGAGTGCGGCGCCGGCAAGTGGCGGCACCCCGCGGCAAGAAGCGCATCTGATCCGAACGCCGCTCTCGATTTACGTCGGCTATCGGCCAATAAGCATGCTATGTCTCTTGCGACGTAAACTGACAGATCCGCGACGTAAACGGACAGACGTCCCGCCCACCGACGAGAGTGAGAGCCGGCCTCTGTTTGAAAAGAGGGTGCCTGGGGAAACGGCAACTTCGCGCTCCGCTTGTGGCCATTACGCGGCGCGCACGACTGTAATATTTGGCAGAGCAGTTCATTGCCATGTCAGCTTTCCGCAGGATGTGTTTTTTCAACCAGCCCAAGGGGTGCTTCATGACCCCTTTCAAGCTATCGGCTCCGACGATCTGTGGGAGATCATAAGAGCCGTAGTGCGCGATGAACTTCGTCGAATGTTCCCGTCATGCCAGGCTCAAGATGCCTCGATTGCAGACCATCGCAGTGACCATCACGCCTTATGTTGGCTAGCTAACTTGAAGGACCCTTCAGGTCCTCTCGCACGATGGAGACTCTCAGGCTTCTAGAATTCGACATTACCGTCGTGTACAAGTCTGGACGACAACACTGTGACGCCGACTGCCTGTCTCGTGCCCCCGTCGATGCGCCGCCGCAAGGCGACGACGATGACTGCTTCCTCGGAACTATAAGTGCCGACGACTTCGCCGAAAGGCAACGAGCCGACGTGGAACTGGGTGGCCTTATGGAGCACCTCAAGTGCAAGACCGCTGTTGTTCCGAAGGTATTCAAGCGAGGACTGCCGTCCTTTTTCTTACGGAACGGCGTTCTCCTGAAAAAGAACTTCTCGCAACTTCGAACCGACTACCTTCTTGTCGTGCCCTCATCATTGCGACCAGAAGTCCTCCAGGCCCTACATGACGACCCGACGGCTGGACACCTCGGTGTTTCCCGCACGCTCGCCAGAATACAAGAAAAATACTACTGGCCACGCCTTGCTGTCGACGTCACCCACTACGTTAAGACTTGCCGAGATTGCCAGCGACGGAAGACACCGCCGACTAGGCCCGCGGGACTTCTGCAGCCAATTGAACCACCTCACCGGCTGTTCCAGCAAATCGGGATGGACCTACTGGGGCCGTTCCCGACGTCGACTTCCGGCAACAAGTGGATCGTAGTAGCAACTGACTACCTCACCTGCTACGCCGAGACAAAGGCCTTGCCCAAAGGCAGTGCCTCCGAGGTAGTCAAGTTCTTCGTGGAGAACATCGTCTTTTGTCATGGTGCCCCAGATGTCCTCATCACAGACAGAGGTACCGCCTTTACTGCGGACCTAACTCAGGTGATCTTGAAATACAGCGAGATGAGCCACCGCCGCACCACCGCCTACCACCCGCAGACCAACGGCCTCACCGAGCGTCTAAATAAGACCATCGCGGACATGCTGGCCACGCATGTCGACGTTGAGCACAAGACGTGGGACACCGTCCTTCCGTACGTGACCTTCGCTTACAACACGGCCGTCCAAGAAACGACGCAGATGACGCCGTACAAGTTGGTCTACGGAAGGAGCCCGGCGACGACGCTTGACACCATGCTACGCAACGTCACCGACGAAGAAAATCTCGATGCCGCCGCTTACTTACAACGTGCCCAAGAAGCTCGACAGCTCGCCTGCCTGCGCATCAAGACCCAGCAGCACACCGACAGCCGTCACTGCAATGATCGACGCCGCTTCGTGGAGTACCAGCCCGTACAGGGTACTTCGACGTCTCGGCGCACTCGACTACGAGGTTGTCCCCGACGGCATCACGAATTCTCAGAGGCGCCGAGCTCGACACGAGGTCGTGCATGTGGTGCGCCTAACCGTACTATGTTCGTTAACGCATCTGAGGACTCTAATGTTTGCTTGCTTTATTAGTTTTCTTTAGTATTGCATGTATTCAGGTTCTGTTCTTAAACATCGGGACGATGCTTTTTCAAAGGGGGGCATTGCCGCACATCTTATTTTTCATGAGTTGAAGCTTCACCCACAAAGACTGTGGGCAACACGCTGCGCAGGCCACGCCGCAATGTGTAAGAAGCTTCGTGATCGTTGTAGACTGTTCCGTTAAGTTTGTGCGCCGCACGCGAATGTTCCAGCTTTGTCAAGAGATAACGCTGCCACCAGCGATATCGCTAGAAAGTTCGATAGCGCCTGTATAAAAGCCGACGCGCTTGACCGCTTGTCAGTTGATCGACGGCCGACGCTCTGTTCGCCGCTATCAGTGCATGCCGTGTGTATTGCTGTAAATTAACTTTCCATTTCTCGGCCACAAGTTCGGCCAAATAAAGAGTGTCATCTTAGACACGTCACCTGTGGTCTTCGTCGACGTCATGACCACGTGATAATATCATGTCCACGCCGGCGCATGTCATCTGATCGAGAAACTGGCTCGATAAGAAAATTAACTGCAGAGGTTTTCTCCAAGACGGTGTAAGGGCCCTCGTACTTTGGAACGAGCTTCTAGGAGAATCCCAGAGTTTGGTATGGGACAGAGAGCCATACGAGAGACCCTGGGGCATAGCTAGGGTCTGAAAGTGAGGTGCTGCGGTTTTCTTTCTGGCGTTGCTGCTCTTGCGAGGTAAATGTGCGGGCGAGCTGGCGGCACTCTTCGGCTTGTCGAGCAGCTTCGGAGACAGGTGGACACTCGGAAGCATCAGGATGGTAGGGAAGTAGAGTGTCGATAGTATGTGAAAGCTCGCGTCCGTAAAGGAGAAAGAAAGGCGAAAATCAGGTAGTTGTTTGTATCGCTGTATTATATGCATAGGGGAGAAAATGGTCCCAGTTGCTATGGTCAGATGCGACGTACATCGAGAGCATATCATCCAGCATGCGGCTGAACCGTTCCTTGAGCCCGTTAGTCTGTGCGTGGTATGCTGTGGTTGTCCGATGAATGACATGGCATTGCGAGAGCAGAGCTTTGACGACCTCGGAGAGGAATGCACGGCCTCTGTCACTAAGGAGCTCTTGAAGGGGGCCATGTTGAAGGATGAAGTGCCGTAAAATGAAAGAGGCGACACCCCGAGTGGTAGCGCTCGGCAAAGCGGCAGTTTCGTCGTGGCGTGTCGGGTGATCGACAGCCACTATAATCCACCGATTGCCATCTGGGGTCATTGGAAGGGGACTGTAGAGGTCAACGCCGATGCGATCAAATGGCTTGGCAGGGCATGGAAGCGGCTGCAATGCGCCAGTCGCACGTAAAGGTGTTTATTTGCGTCGTTGGCAGTCAGGACGGCACTGCACGAATTTCCGCACGAAATTGTACATGCCGTGCTAGTAATAGCGATGGCGAAGGCGTTCGTATGTCTTGCTGGCGTGGCCACATTGCGGATCGTCGTGAAGAGAGGCGCATACTTGCGATCACAAGCTGCGTGGAATGACCAGTAGCCATCGGCAGCATAGTGGCGGCAATGAAGCAGTTGATCGCGGATGGTGAAATGGAAAGCTTGACGTCGGAGGGATCGAGATACAGGAAGGGTGGATGTGCCAGATTAATAATCAAGAAGACATGCGATCCACGGGTCACGACGTTGTTCGGTAGTAATGGAGTCGAGATCTAGAGATGACAAGGGGTGGATGCAAGTGGTTCCGCATGCTGGATCTGGAGGTGAAGGCGAGCGGGAGAGGGCGTCAGCGTCAGAATGCTTGCGTCCACAGCGGTATACGACGCGAATGTCGTACTCCTGGATGCAGAGTGCCGATCGCGCTAGGCGGCCAGAAGGGTCTTTCAACATGGCGAGCCAGCAAAGCGTGTGGTGATCGGTCACTAGATCGAATGGGCAGCCGTATACGGCCAGAACTTTCCAAGCGTCCACACCAGAGCCAAACACTCTTTTTCAGTAACGCTGTCATTAGTTTCGGCTTTCGTCAGCGCGCGACTAACGTAGGCTACGACGTATTCTGAATAGCCGGGCTTTCGTTGAGCGAGGACAGCGCCAAGCCCGACCGCGCTGGTGACAGTGTGTACTTCGGTAGGAGCTGTCGGATCGAAGTGGCAAAGAATAGGTGAGGAGGTGAGCAGGCGGCGCAGTGTAGCGAAGGCGACGTCACGTGCAGGGGACCAGAAGGAGAGGTTCACGTCGCCGCGAAGAAGCTGGGTTAACGGTGACATGATGCCCCGCAGGGGCGTCTGCGCAAGCAGGCGTTTGGTGTGTAGTGACACCACGGACCCGAGCTAATGGGGGGGGGGGGGTTTGACCCCCTCCCACGCCTAGCCGTGCGTGGCATTGCCGTGTCCGGGGAAAAGGGGATCTTGGGGGTTGAGCCGACGCCGGGTGATTGGACCTTTAAGGCCCCCCGGCAGAGGCAACACACCCCTTTGGCCCCGGCTTCACGTAGACGGCACCCCTGGGCTGACCCACCCATGGGAAATCGGCAGTCACCTTTTCCTATCTCTCTCTACCCACATCTTCGTCTTTCTCTCTTACTTTCAGCCTTTTCTGTCCTCTCCTCGCTTCCTTCTACTTCCACCCTTCTCGGTGGCAAGGGTTAACCTGGTGTATATGTCCAACCTTGAATAGATATATTAGGTTATAGTAACGGTGTACTACTGGTGTTGTGCAGACCTTTTTACATCATGATCTGCCATGTCCCCTTGTTGGGCTCCGTGGTGGGCGGTAGGCGTCATTGCCGAAGAAACCACATTTTTCCATGGGATCACCAAACCCCTTCTCTTTTGATCACCCCTCTAAAAGGGGGCGCACTGATGCAAACACGCACTTTCTTTCGAAAAAACAAGACCCGTTCCCAAAGTACCACGTCATTCATTGCGAGAACCCAGACAAGAAAGCCCGCAACATCTCACCATTCCTTGTGTCCAGGTGTCTCACAGACACCATCGGAAGTGGCTATAAGGCCACCAAGATGGCCAGTGGGGACATTCTGGTGGAGGTAAAGGACAAGAGACAGTACGAAAAATTAACAAACCTCTTAGCATTTGGGGACAAACCCATAACCGTCACTGCTCACCGAACGATGAACACCGTATGACGACCTAATGGATCTGACAGACGAGGAAGTCCTTACTGGATGGAAAGACCAGAACGTCGTACAAGTCCAGCGCATCAAAATCCGACGGGAAAACAAAGAGTTACCAACCCGGCACATAATCCTAACGTTCGCCTCAAGCACTCTACCAGATGAAATTGAAACCGGCTACCTCAAACTACGCGTGAGACCATACATACCTAACCCGCGACGCTGCTTCAAGTGTCAACGTTTCGGACATGCTTCCCAGAGTTGCCGAGGGCAGCTAACCTGTGCAAAATGTGGCATGACGGGACACTCTACCGATGATGATTGCAAGGCCGAGGTACACTGCGCCAACTGCGATGGTGACCACCCGGCTTATTCGAGATCCTGCGCTGCGTGGAAAAAAGAAAAAAGGAATTCTAACCATCAAAGTCACGCACAATATCGGTTTCCGTGAGGCAAGACAACGTGTCTCGCCGCCCTTTGCCGGGAAAACATCTTTCGCCGAAGTGGTGCAACGGGGGGCAGCACCACAACGGCATCAGGCGGCTGCCGAAGCCACGCGTAGCGTGCCGAGGCTACCGCTGTCGGCCCCCATGGTGGGGGCAGCCAAGGCTGCCCAGCCTTCCTCGAACATGGCCATGCCAGAGGCCTCTTCCAACCAAGGCACCTCGGAGGTCAAGGAGCTCCCTTCGACCTCCAGGCTGGTCGGACCAAAGGCTTTGTCTTTGAAGGCAAAGCCAACGCTGCACGCACACCGCTCGCTAGAGCGCCTGTTCGATGCCTCGCACGAGGCAATGGACACAACTCCAAGTGGAAAGGCGCAGGCAGCGCCAAAGGAGCGGCGAGAACCCCTCGACCGCTCCAAAAAAGACAAAACCCTAATCACAGGGCCTGAAAAAGGCTCTGTAAAATAAGTCACTTCCACCAATTACAACACACAGCACAAGTACACTTTCAACATGGACACAATATTACAATGGAACGTCAGAGGACTATTACACAACCTAGACGAAATACAGGAACTCCTTCGTGAATTGTGTCCAAAAGTGCTGTGTGTACAGGAGACACACTTACATCCCAGACACACAAATTTCCTCCGGCAGTATGTTGTTTTGTGGAAAGACCGCCAGGATGCACGCGCATCATCTGGCGGGGTAGCCATCATACTGGACAGAAATGTAGCATGCCAGCATTTTCCACTCCAACGACCCTGGAGGCAGTAGCCGTTCGAGCTATTATTGCCAACAAACTCATAACGGTCTGCTCAGTATACATACCTCCACAGTACCAGCTACACAAACACGAATTTCAGTCTTTTATAGACGAGCTGCCGGAGCCTTACCTTGTTCTAGGTGATTTTAATGCCCATAGCAGCCTGTGGGGCGACTCTCGCACCGACGCGCGAGGCCGCCTCAGTGAGAATTTTTTCTTTTCCACGAGTGCATGTCTACTAAACAAGAAAGAAGCGACGTTTTTTAGCCTCGCGAACAAAACATATTCATCCATTGATCTAAGCATCATTTCTCCCTCTATTTTAGTAGATTTTAACTGGGAAGTGGTTAAAAACCCTTATGGTAGTGACCACTTCCCAATACTCCTCAAAACACAAAGAGCAAATGAATATCCATCCCAGGCTCCTTGGTGGAAGCTTGACAGAGCAGATTGGGAGAAGTTTCATAAGCTTACTAATATCTCGTGGGCGGACATGTCTTCTTTTAGTATTGACAGTGCTGTTGACTATTTTACTGCTTTTATAATTAACGCTGCCACTCCATGTATACTGGAAATAGCCAGGGCCTCAGGCAAACGTCGTGTCCCCTGGTGGAACGACGAGTGCCGCAAGGCTCGGAGGAAACAGAACAAGGCGTGGACGCTATTTCGTGACGCCCCCACAGCTGAAAATCTAGTAATGTTTAAGCAAGCAAAATCTGAAGGGAGGAGAACATGTCGGCAGGCTAGGAGAGAAAGCTGGCACAAGTTTCTGTCAGGAATAAATTCCTACACCGACGAAAGTAGAGCCTGGAACCGGGTTAATAGAATAAGAGGGCAACATGCATTCTCACTTCCTTTAGTAAACATACAGGGCGACACCCTGGAAGACCAAGCTAACTCCCTTGGTGCACATTTTTAATATGTTTCCAGCTCGTCTCACTATTCGGAAACTTTTAAAAGGCACAAAGGAAGAATTGAGGGGCAAAAGCTTGAACGCAAATTCACAACAGACGAACCATATAACAGACCATTCTGCCTAGCAGAGCTGCAGGCGTCGTTGAATTGCTGCAACAGTGCTGCGCCTGGCCCTGACCGAATACTGTATGAGATGCTAAAACACTTACCCCATGAGACACAGAAAACTCTTCTCAGCCTGTATAACTCTATATGGTTTTCCGGCGAGATGCCCTCAGCTTGGAAACAGGCCTTCGTAATTCCCATCCTGAAACAGGGTAAGGACCCATCTCTTGTTACGAGTTACAGGCCTATAGCCCTAACCAGTTGTCTCTGTAAAACTCGTTGTTGGGCTAGTTGGTGGATTGCATCAAGGAATTATACCAGCCGAAAACAGACAAACACAGGAAACGGTGAAGGAGACAGGAAAGCGGCTAGACTACCAACACTTATTATCACCAAAGCGAGGCTCAAATATATACACTCATGCGGTCACATGGTCATATCACTGTCGCTCTTTACATCAACCGAACTAACAATATAGGCATAACACAAAACATGGCATGCTATTACTGTGTGTCATCTTCGCATCCTCATTTCCTTCTCGAAATTACAAAAAAGATTGCAGGAAATCTTGTTCCATTCTGCGCAATGCCACAGAGCTATCACTACAACATGCTTCGCCCTTCATCGCAATGTGAAAGGCCTCAAGTATTTCACGTGCCATTTTTTCATGACTTCGGCCCAAAATTCTCAAATCAGTCAGTACCGGCTTACATTTGCACTGTTTACAGTGAAGGGCCAGATTTGATCCTGTTCCCTTTTCTAACGATTTGTTCCCACGCTCTAGTGTTTACACAACGACCCGTCTGGCCTATGTAAACCTTCCCACAAGTCAGTGGTATCTCGTATATGACGCCAACAGCACAATCCACAAAGATCTGGCCATGCTTCGTATCACACTGTGGTTTCTTCTCTCGTCCAATACGTGCGCATAACCCACTCAGCTTCCTTGGCGCCGAGAACACTACAGGCACACCATACCTGACGGCAACCTTTTTCAGGCCATGCGCAACTCGGTGGGTATAGGGAACTACTTGCGGTCTCTTGTGCTCAGGCCAAGCCTTTGTGTTTTTTCTTTTCCCTTTCATTTTTTGTAGCAATGCTTCTGCTACAGCATACACAAGAGAGCTGGGAAAACCCGCGTTTTGCAGTCTGTGAATCTGGACCGTAAAGCTCGTCTCAACTATGTGTTCACAGGACTTAGTCAGGGCAGATTCAAGGCAAAGGGAAGCGATAGCCCTCTTGATAGTTTTAGAGTGTGCGGACCCATACGGCAACAACTCTTTCTTGGCTCTTGGTAAATACATCCAACACACCTGTCTTTCGACATACTTGATATTAATGCCTAAAAATTGCAGACAATCGTTCACCGGCAGCTCATGCGTAAAATTAAGGCCTTTTCCTAGCTTTCTAAAGGAGCACAAAGCGCTTTGCACAGTGTTGTCATAGGCCAAGTTAAAATCGGTTCCTAAAATCACCAAAAAATCATCAACGTATCTAAAAATTCGCAGGACTGTGCCTTTGTCAATGGTGGATTCTAAATCACGGTCAATAGACGATAAAAAAATATTACACAACACTGGGGCAACACAGGATCCAATGCATATCCCCTTCTTTTGGATAAACAAGCCTGCATCAGAGGATACGACTGTAGACCGAAGGTAGAACTCGAGGAGAGACATAAACCTTTCAACACTAATGCCCGCTGAATTTTGAAAGGCAATAGTCCCATTAAACTCAACGCACTCTCTGACAGACATAAACAGTTCTGCATGCGGTACGAAGTAAAATAAATCGAAAATAAATATCCTATTTCTGTCTGCTCTTTTAAAAAGGTAATAACATCTGTCGAATTTCTTGTTTGGAATGGATCACGCAAATCAAGGGTTTTTAAGTGGTCAAGTAAAAAAGAGCTGACCTGCTGTAACCATGTACCGCGTTCACTAACGATACACCTGAACGGCATATCCAGCTTGTGCGTTTTAACAGCGAAAAACACGTCCAAAGTTCCTTTCTTGCATTTGCTAATTGCATTGGCTAATTTGGAGAGCTCCATTTCATTACATGGCTATCGCCTTAGTCTTCACTCTGCAGGCTTTGCGGCTCACCTGTACAAAGTTCTTTGATAATGCTTGAGCGGCCTTTTCTTTGTACGATGACGTTGACATCACCACGAAGCCACCTTCTTTATCTGCTTGTAGCAGTCGAAGGTCGTTCCTTTCAAAGTAGGAGACGACATGCTGAGTGCTGTCCTTTGGTAGAAGGTCCCTTTTCCATGCAGTTCTCACGATGCTGTCAACACCATCTAAAAGGCACCTTTCACCATCTTCCCCAGCTTTATAAGCCAGTTTCCTGTTTAGCGCGAGCAGTTCGTGTGTCGGGATCCAGGGTGGAACGCTGTATTTCGGTCCTTTCTCCAATAAGGCAGCAACGCCTTCAGGCACTGACGCATCGTCAAGAAGAACCAGGCTGCAGGGTTTCACGGGCGCCTTCCCTACTTTCCTTGGAAGGAACTGCAGGACTCGTTGCCACAGAAACTCGGTCTTCTGCATTGCGACCAACAAGAAATTCGACAGATGTTATTACCTTTTTAAAAGAGCAGACAGAAATAGGATATTTATTTTCGATTTATTTTACTTCGTACCGCATGCAGAACTGTTTATGTCTGTCAGAGAGTGCGTTGAGTTTAATGGGACTATTGCCTTTCAAAATTCAGCGGGCATTAGTGTTGAAAGGTTTATGTCTCTCCTCGAGTTCTACCTTCGGTCTACAGTCGTATCCTCTGATGCAGGCTTGTTTATCCAAAAGAAGGGGATATGCATTGGATCCTGTGTTGCCCCAGTGTTGTGTAATATTTTTTTATCGTCTATTGACCGTGATTTAGAATCCACCATTGACAAAGGCACAGTCCTGCGAATTTTTAGATACGTTGATGATTTTTTGGTGATTTTAGGAACCGATTTTAACTTGGCCTATGACAACACTGTGCAAAGCGCTTTGTGCTCCTTTAGAAAGCTAGGAAAAGGCCTTAATTTTACGCATGAGCTGCCGGTGAACGATTGTCTGCAATTTTTAGGCATTAATATCAAGTATGTCGAAAGACAGGTGTGTTGGATGTATTTACCAAGAGCCAAGAAAGAGTTGTTGCCGTATGGGTCCGCACACTCTAAAACTATCAAGAGGGCTATCGCTTCCCTTTGCCTTGAATCTGCCCTGACTAAGTCCTGTGAACACATAGTTGAGACGAGCTTTACGGTCCAGATTCACAGACTGCAAAACGCGGGTTTTCCCAGCTCTCTTGTGTATGCTGTAGCAGAAGCATTGCTACAAAAAATGAAAGGGAAAAGAAAAAACACAAAGGCTTGGCCTGAGCACAAGAGACCGCAAGTAGTTCCCTATACCCACCGAGTTGCGCATGGCCTGAAAAAGGTTGCCGTCAGGTATGGTGTGCCTGTAGTGTTCTCGGCGCCAAGGAAGCTGAGTGGGTTATGCGCACGTATTGGACGAGAGAAGAAACCACAGTGTGATACGAAGCATGGCCAGATCTTTGTGGATTGTGCTGTTGGCGTCATATACGAGATACCACTGACTTGTGGGAAGGTTTACATAGGCCAGACGGGTCGTTGTGTAAACACTAGAGCGTGGGAACAAATCGTTAGAAAAGGGAACAGGATCAAATCTGGCCCTTCACTGTAAACAGTGCAAATGTAAGCCGGTACTGACTGATTTGAGAATTTTGGGCCGAAGTCATGAAAAAATGGCACGTGAAATACTTGAGGCCTTTCACATTGCGATGAAGGGCGAAGCATGTTGTAGTGATAGCTCTGTGGCATTGCGCAGAATGGAACAAGATTTCCTGCAATCTTTTTTGTAATTTCGAGAAGGAAATGAGGATGCGAAGATGACACACAGTAATAGCATGCCATGTTTTGTGTTATGCCTATATTGTTAGTTCGGTTGATGTAAAGAGTGATAGTGATATGACCATGTGACCGCATGAGTGTATATATTTGAGCCTCGCTTTGGTGATTAAAAGTGTTGGTAGTCTAGCCGCTTTCCTGTCTCCTTCACCGTTTCCTGTGTTTATCTGTTTTCGGCTGGTATAATTCCTTGAGTCTCTGTAAAGTATTCGAAAAGATGATAAATAGGCGGCTGGTACATTTTCTAGAATCCAACAATTTTCTTGATCCATACCAGTGTGGATTTCGAGATGGACGATCTACAACTGACCATTTAAAGGGGTACTGACACGAATATTTTCAGTTGTTGTTTTTTTGCGTCAAATGAAAGGTCAAGCCCTCAAGAGCCTAGAAAAGGCAGTGCTAAGCGCCAGGGGCGTAGCCACGTTAGGGCACACCGGGCCCGTGCCCCCCCCGAAATTTTTTTTTGCCATAGCATACAGAGCAGAAAATGACACTCGACCACATCTGCCTGCTCGTCCCCACTACAGATCAAGGAGGTGCCCCCCCCCGAAAAAAATTTCTGCCTACGCCCCTGCTAAGCGCGAGCGCGCCCTGGAAAAGTCATTACAGTGTGTTTTTAAAAGCTAGTTTCGGTTCCTACTGTACCCTGACGTCACAACACGGTATGAGCTTCTCGTCACGTGCTCGCTCAATATAAAGTCACGTTTCCACGGCCGTTCCGCACCGTCACTGTAGCACCGTGGCTCCGTTGGTGACGCACAAGCGGCCATTTTGGAAGTTTTGATGACGCACAAGCGGCCATCTTGGAAGTTTTGGTACCCAACGTCATCACAACTAGCTAGACTGCTGCGTGAAGTCACCAGAATTTGTACTGTAGCCTGACGTCAGGCTAGCGTCGATGTCAGTAGGTGCGCCATGGAAAAAATGACTTTAATATCAAATTAAAATATCTTATCAGCATTTGCTGAGCTTCACACTTGCTCAGAGCCGTCTCTGCCTACAGGAGATTTGCATGGCAGAGTAAACTCACCTTCGAAAAAAGGTGTCAGTACCCCTTTAATACGTATCGAGGCAGCGATTCGCTATGCATTCCTCCATAAGCAATTCTTTCTCTCGGTATTCCTTGATATGGAAAAGGCCTACGATACAACATGGCGGTTTGGAATACTGAGAGACCTCTCACACTTAGGCATACGAGGTAGAATGTTGAATATCATAGAGAGCTATCTGTCAAACCGCACATTTCGTGTCTGAGTGGGAAGCGTTTTATCGGATCTGTTGGTCCAAGAAACAGGAGTACCACAGAGTGGGGTGCTTAGCTGCACTCTTTTTATTTTAAAAATGAATTCTTTGCGTCTTTCCATCCCACGTAACATGTTCTATTGCACGTATGTGGATGACACACAGATAGGCTTTCAGTCTTGCAATCTCGCAATCTGTGAGCGGCAGGTACAGCTCGGCTTGAACAAGGTGGCCAAATGGGCAGACGAGAACGGGTTCAGTCTCAATGCACAAAAAAGCACCTGCGTGCTTTTTTCTAGGAAAAGAGGCGTACACCCCAATCCCAGTATTGATCTGCAGGGTGAGCGTTTACCAGTAAATAGAGAACATAAATTTTTAGGCTTAATCCTGGATTCAAAATTAACCTTTGTGCCACATATAAAACATCTAAAAAACAAGTGCTTGAAAACAATGAACCTCTTAAAACTGTTGTCACACACTACGTGGGGTAGTGACAAAAAGTGTCTTTTGAATCTTTACAAGAGTCTTGTACGCACGCGTCTGGACTACAGAGCCATAACATATCAGTCTGCTTCACCAAGCGTCCTAAAGATGCTCGATCCTGTCCATCATTTAGGCATTCGCCTCTCTACAGGTGCCTTCAGGACGAGCCCTGTAGAAAGCCTGTACGTGGAATCTAACGAGTGGCCACTTCATTTGCAGAGGTCATAGCTATCATTCATGTATTTTTTAAAGGAGCACTGACACAAAAATGTTGTACCTTCTCTTTTTTGTTGCAATAGATAGCTTATGATCCACTTATCATGGCTGCAAACCGCGTTTGCGCGAGTGCGTGACGGTTATTTATTTAGAGACGTTTTTAGAGCGCCCAGTCGCAGTTTCGGTTTCAAAGAGCTAGGCAGCACTACTTCCGGTGGCCGGGTTAACGCAGCTGGCCACGCTATGGAGGATTAGAAACAACTAACAAACGCATAACGTATGTCCTCCGAGCATTCGGAAGCACCCATCTCGACTCACTAAGCCTACAGCATCGATTATTTGGCTCTCAAAAACGGCGCCGAATCAGGACGAATACATTGCTGTCGAAGCTTAAGGACATAAATCTGAAGCAAATGGAAGCATCAGTTCGGAGCTTACACGTTACAGAGCGCACGGCGGCCACTTGATAGATTCGAAGTGGACGACAACCGCTTTTGGCTGTGCGGCCATGTTTTTCGGAGGCACGAATGCCTCGCCGGCGATGCTTGCCGTGCACGTTGGACAGCTCTCGTGCATGCGGCACCGCGCCGTTGTGGCAGGCTTGCCGCTAGCGTGAGCGGGCCATAACATCTGCCAACGGGCACGACGAGCGAACAGCGGAAGAGAACACAACTAGCACACGCAAAGCCGCAGGCACAGAGAAAGAAATGGCAGGTAGCATGGCACAAGCGCAAGGGCACAACCAGCAACCAGCCAACACAGACTCGTGACGTAGGTTTGTTTACACAGCCATCGCGTTGATGCCGGCGTCGCGAGGCGCTTGCATCTCGCTCACTCGCGCGGCACGCACTTTAAAATTGATTTTAAATATGTTCTAGGCTATATTGGCCCTTGATATTTCGTAGACGTTGTGTATGGCTCCACATACATCTATTTCACTCATTGTCTCGCCTTCGAAATTTTGTGTCAGTGCTCCTTTAAAAGTTAATTCGAACAATGAACACCCCGCATACCCTACCTTAAATGATTTGACCAGCTCTACCCTCTTTTATAACCGTCCTCGAGTGAGACAGCCCTACTCTGTGCGTGTGAGAGGCTTGGCAGAGGAAATGGGTCTTCCACTTCTTCAACACAACGTGATGCCTCCTGCAAGGGAGCTTCCACCGTGGCAGTGGCAGACTATCGACTGTGACCTATCTTTTGTAGAGGTTTCTAAACATGCACCACTTGCACATATCCACACGTATTTCCTTGAACTACAGCACAAATATTCTTGCCCTGAATACTTTACAGATGCTTCAAAATCTCACACTGGTGTGTCTTATGCGGCAGTCGGCCCATCATTCTCCGATGCCGGCGTTCTGCTCCCTAATACAAGTATTTTCACCGCAGAAGCCTATGCGATATATGCTGCCGTTAAACACATTAAGCAATTTCAACTACGAAATTCAGTCATATACACAGATTCATTAAGCATCGTAAAGGCATTGAAAACCCTCAAGAAACACAAAAACCCCATCATCGTCTCGCTGTATTCACTGCTATGCACTGCTTACACACTGGAACAGCATGTTGTATTGTGCTGGGTCCCAGGACACCGTGAAATAGAAGGGAATGTTTGGGCAGACAAACTAGCTGCATCTGTCCAAGAAAGTGCTGCCAATACATCTGTTGCAGTCCCTGCGTTGGACCTTAAGCCCATTCTAAAGAAATCATTAAGGGCACACTGGCAGCGCTTGTGGGATAGAGAAACCAAAAATAAATTGCATGTCATCAAGCCGCGTCTTGGTGACTGGTCACCGGTGTCAAAGTGACGCTATACAGAAGTTACACTTTGTAGAATGAGAATAGGACACACACACAGTAGACACGCACACCTTTTGTCCGGCGGTGACCCACCCATGTGTGAGAAATGCGACACGCCACTCACAGTACTGCACATCCTCCTTCAATGCACCCATCTTGATGCTATTAGAGAAGAGCATTTTCCATCATGCTGCCGACACCTCCCACTCCATCCCTCAATGTTCATAGGCAGCGAACCTGTTTTTAAATATGATTCACTCCTTTGTTTCCTCAAAGATGTACATAGTTTTAATGTTATATTCCCAGGCAGCCGCAGCACGGCTTCTCAACAGAGGCCGCTGCTGTGGTAGCTCTCAAAGAAAAGCACTTGCCTCCAGGCCTTTGGACACAAAGGACTTGAGGAGGCACAAGTGCTATTGACTTCGTACGTCATTGCATAATTTCATTGTGTATATATATAGATATGTTCACACATTTCATGTCACTCCCATGATTTTAATAGATATATGTTTTTACCCGCCTTTAGGGCGTGGAATTTTAAGGCCCTTATACAGCCACTTACCATAATCATTGCTCACATCTTTTTGTCCCAAGACCTGGCGCTCTTTGGCTGTCAATTGGCCCTTGTGCCATAAAACATCACATATCATCATCAACGGTGACATGATGGATGCAAAATTGTGAACAAAGTGCTGGAAATATGAGCATAGGCAGTCTTGGGCAGTAACTAGTTACCAGTAACGCGTTACTGGTAACTAGTTACTTTTTTGAGTAACTTGTAGCTGTAACTGGTTACTTTTAAGTTAGAGGAACTTGTAACTGTAACACTGTTACTTTCTTACACAGTAACTGTAGCGGGAAATAGCGTTACAGTTACTTCCCCATATCCTCTCCATCTTTCACCTTTCCACAACACCGCTCCCCTAGCAGTTTGGGAGGGGAGCTCGCTAAAACTAAGTTCACGTCCGTTTTTTTTTCCACATCTATATCCTTTTGGTCACTTGAGCTGCTAGCTGTGCTCTTGGTGTACCGGTGAATCATTAGGACGCCAAGTTTAGTCTCCTCCATCCGAGGCTCCGAGCTAATAGTGTTTGACAGGCGGCTAGAAAGCAGCAGAGCGCAAAATGGTTGAGAGCCAGAAATACCGTGAACTATTGAATCATTTTTTAAAACCTCTTTGGAACTGGTTGTAAAAGGTAACTCCGACTCCCACTTTTCTCTCACCCCCCCCCCCCCCAACTTCGTTCGCGAGCCAGCGTCATCGCATTGTTTAGGTCAAAGCTATGTCCAGTTGTCCAGCAGTGTTCAGCAAGCTTCGTCTTAGAACGCGTTGCATGAGTTGCTTTAGCAATATCCCGTTTGTCGATCCTTTCCTGCCCGTTTTGCCGATGTTAAGTCACGTCGCAATCCCTGCATCGTGCGTGTTGATTTTCACGAACACATGTTCCAAGGAGAGCTTTGCACCCAGCGGATGCAGAGCCCTCCAAACAGGGTCCGATACACCTTGAACATAGGAAACAGACACATTGGACGTTGTCTTCACTCGTTACGCACTCCCTGTTCCTCTTCGCATGCGCTTCTTGGTATCGCTAATAAACGTCCTAGGATAATGCTGTCGTTCCAGTGCATCAACTGCGCTTTCCACTTCTAGTGTCCAAGGAAGTTTATTATTATTATTTGCAAATAAAGTCCATTTTCACCAACGGTGCATGAACAAATAAATTGGTGCAACAAAATGAGGCGTACACAAAGGAGGCTGGTGTTGGGCCATCTTTTAGGTTTCCTTCGTCTAGGGTTTTACCACGTGCAATTTTGACTACCCATGCATGCCTTTGTATGTTTTCATTAAATAGATCCTATCATTTGGTTTGTGATATATTACATATTTTGTACAGTAACGGAAAAGTAACGACGCTACTTTTTCAGAGTAACTGTAACTTTAACAGGTTACTTTTGGAAATACTGTAAGTGTAGCAGAGTTACTTTTTTGGCTTAGGTAACTGTAACTGTAACACTGTTACTTTTTACTGGTAACATGCCCATGACTGAGCATAGGCCTACAAAACTTCGAAGTTCCTTCATGTCATGTGCTTGGGAAATTCCGCGACTGCACGAAGTTTTGCAGGGTCAGGTAATACACCCTGTTTGGACATGATGTGGCCTAAGATGACGAGCTCCCGGGCAGCGAAGCGGCATTTCTTGAGGTTAAGCTGAAGGCCAGCGTCGGTCAGACAAGTCAAAATGTGCCTGAGGCGAAGAAGGTGCGTAGGGAAACCATGCGAGAAAACCATGACGTCATCGTGGTAACAGAGGCACATAGACCACTTTAGACCACGTAGCATATTATCCATAAGTTAAGTCGTTAAAACCTAGCAGGCGTGTTACAAAGCCCAAAGGGCTTGACGTTAAACTCTTATAGTCTGTCAGGTGTAATAAACATAGTCTTCTGGCGATCGGCTTCAGCCATTGGAACTTGCCAATAGCCAGACCGCAAGTCCAGTGACGAGAAGAATTCTGCTCCGTGAAGGGTGTCAATGGCGTTATCAATGCGCGGCAAAGGATAGACGTCCTTGCGGGTTATCTTATTCAAACGATGGTAGTCCACACAAAACTAGATAGATCCGTCTTTCTTATGCACCAGGACGATAGGAGACGCCCAAGGACTGTGCGATGGTCGAATAACGTCTCTACGAAGCATATCTTCGACTTGGTTGTTAATGACGCGGCGCTCTTCAGCGGAGACACTGTATGGTCTTTGACGCAGCGGCTGGTGTAAACCGGTGTCAACGTAATGTACTTGCGACGTGCGGCCCAGTTGAGGTTGCAACACATCAAAAGAATTCCGGAACTTGTGCAGAAGATCAAGTA
This sequence comes from Rhipicephalus sanguineus, assembly GCF_013339695.2. Classification (NCBI taxonomy): domain Eukaryota; kingdom Metazoa; phylum Arthropoda; class Arachnida; order Ixodida; family Ixodidae; genus Rhipicephalus; species Rhipicephalus sanguineus. The sequence goes on from NC_051176.1 coordinate 314,936,133, forward strand.
GGTCGGTGTGTTCGGCAGGGGTAAGGGCAAGGGTGAGGGCAGGGGTGAGGGCAGGGGTGAGGGTCGGCGTGTTCGGCAGGGGCCGACTCCAGCCACTTCGTGCAGCTAGCATCAGAGGTGAGCATCGACAAAGACGAGAGCCTGGTCTCATTTGACGTCGTATCTTTGTTCACTAATGTACCGGTACCCTTAGCTGTATCCTCTGCCCGCGCTGCTCTTGAGGGTGACGATAGCTTGAGTCAAAGGACCCCCCTCACTGTTGACGAACTCTGCCGCCTACTGGAATTCTGCCTGTCCAGCACGTATTTTTCCAACAAAGGAACGATTTTCAGGCAAAACAGTGGAACTGCAATGGGAGCCTCCATCCCTGTCACAATGGCAAACCTGACCATGGAGCATATAGAAGGAAAAGCACTTGGCTCCTTCTCGCCGCGACCCAAGCTCTTTCTTCGCTACATGGACGATTGCTTTTGTGTCGTCAAGACATCTGAAATTGAAAACTTCAGACAGCACTTAAATTCCGTTCACCCAGCCATACAATTCACGGTCGAGTGTGAATGCGACCGTACTCTCCCCTTTCTTGACATGCAGGTGGCAAGAAGGGGCAGTGACTTGGAGTTCTCCGTTCATAGGAAGCCGATGCACACCAGCCGATACCTTCAATATGATTCCTCTCATCCCTCCACCCACAGGGCCTCTGTTGTGACCACTTTACTTCAGAGAGCCATAAAAGATATGCTCCACGGTTACGGAACGCCGAAAGAAGAGGCTCGCGTAATTGCGGACCTCAGAAAAAACGGATATCCGAAAAATTTCATTCGATCCATCGCCCATCGCGCAGAGCAAAAGAGGTTACGGAACTCTCAGTCAGCATTGAGGGACAGCTCTCCAATACGCGTGTCGGTCCCATACGTCCAGGGAGCCAGCGAGGCGTTGGCTCGGATTTTCAAAAAAGAAAGTGTGCACATCGCGCATGTGCCTTCATGCACGCTGGGCCGCTTCCTTCCCTGCCCGAAAGACCGACCAGCAAAGGACAGGGCGCCCGGCATCGTATACAAAATACCAGGCGCCGAGTGCCCCTCATCGTACATTGGCATGACCAAAAACCTTCCCGAATAAATCAGACAAAGCGTCGATGACATCCGGAAATTCAACAAAGAGTGCAGCGCTGTCGCTGAACACGCCGAGACGTTTGACCACAAAATAGACTTCAGTGGAACGGCCATCCTTGAAAGTGAAACCAAATGGAGGAGGAGATTACTACTGGAGTCGTGGCACATTCAGCAGACCACTCAAAACATCAACTGTTCCCTCGGAACCCTCCCCCCGGTGTATGCGCATGGACTACGCTCCGTGGTAAGGCGTGGGGTCATTGACAGCCGCGAGAGTGCCTTGAAGACGCCGTTGCAAAGTCGCCGCAGTCCCCCCTGAGGAAGGAACCAAGCCGGTTCCGAAACATTGGCTTCTTACGTGTTTTCGTAACTTTGGTTAGAGATGAAATAATAGTTTTCTCACTTTACTTACCCAACCAGGCAGACTTCTGTGTAATGTTTACCTTGAAGGCCAAAAGGCATCGAAATGAATTTGAAGAGACCAAGTGGTGTTGTAGTCTTTGGTAAATCATCCTCCACAACAAGGTAGCTATGGACCACGTCAATCTTCAAGATCTTTGTGCTGTTAAGGGCTACCATAATATTTTGGATATTTGGGAGGGGATAGGAGGGTCACGGTGCTCTACGGTGCTCCTGACATACCTGAAATAAATGAACACACCCTATGACTGTTGGCTGGTGGTAAAGTGTAGCGTTTAAGGACATAGACGGCAGCTTCATGTATTCAATCCTTGGTGGATGTGCACAGTTTTTTTTACGCTGAAGCTTTCTGTGAGCATTGTCTTGGTGTGTTATCAGTAATTGTTGTTTTGCAAGCACGTGTTCTATGTGGTTTGAGGGTGCCAGCAGCATGAACCGTCGGTTACTCGCGTGCTTTATCGTGGGCCGGCAGCATGTTGAGATGTTGAGACCATATTGCTGCGGCGACACACTACGCTGAACTCTCCAAGTACGCCGTGGTAAACAAAAATACATTTCACACAAAGTTGCATTTTTTAAATGTTATACTGTGCTTTAAACAATTGCACAACAAACGTTCAAAGCACTTTCAACACGTTTTATATATCAAGCAGCCACAGCCAAGCCTGGCCGCTCCGTAGAGCCAGCATACTGTCACGTGGTCGTGACGTCGAAGAAGGCAGCAGTCAACACGTCTGAGATGAAACTCTTTATTTGGCCGAACTTGTGGCCGAGAAACTGAAAGTCAAACTACAGCAATACACTGATAGTGGCGAACAGAGCGTCGACCGTCGATCCACTGACAAGCGGTCAAGTGCGTCGGCTTTTATACAGGTGCTATCGAACTTTCCAGCGATATCGCTGGCGGCGGCGTTATCTCTCGATAAAGCTGGAACATTCGCATGCGGCGCGAAATCTTAACAAAACGATCTGCTACAATCGAGAAGCTTCTCGAACACTGTTTCGCGGACAGCCTCGAGTGCTGATAACCGTCCTTGCTGGTCAAACCCAAAAAACATCAAAATAAAACAAGAAGTGGGCGTGGCATTGCCCCCCTCTGAAAAAGCATCGTCCCGATGCTTGTGAAAGAACAAAGAAGAGAAAAAAAAAGTGCATACATAAATAAATTACAATAACAAAGGTAAAAGTAGAGCTCCCAGGTTCGCTAACGTGCAAAAAACGGCGTAAGGCGCACGACATGGATGACTTCAGGTCGTGCGCGGCGTCGCTGGGAGTTCGTAATGCCGTCCGGGATGACCTCGTAGTCAAGAGTGCCGAGGCGTCGAAGAACCTTGTATGGCCCGAAGTATCGCCGAAGGAGTTTTTCGCTAAGTCCACGTCGGCGTATCGGCGTCCAGACCCAAACACGGTCGCCGGGCTGGTATTCCACAAAGCGTCGTCGAAGATTGTAGCGACGGCTGTCGGTGTGCTGCTGGGTCTTGATGCGCAGGTGGGCGAGCTGTCGAGCTTCCTCGGCACGTTTTAAGTAAGCGGCGGCGTCGAGGTTTTCTTCATCAGTGACGTTCGGTAGCATGGCGTCGAGCGTCGTCGCTGGGCTCCTTCTGTAGACCAACTTGTACGGCGTCACCTGCGTCGTTTCTTGGACGGCCGTGTTGTAAGCGAAGGTCACGTACGGAAGGACGGCGTCCCACATCTTGTGCTCAACGTCGACGTACATGGCCAGCATGTCGTCGATGGTCTTATTTAGACGCTCGGTGAGGCCATTGGTCTGCGGGTGGTAGGCGGTGGTGCGGCAGTGGCTCGTCTTGCTGTATTTTAAGATCGCCTGAGTTAGGTCCGCAGTAAAGGCGGTACCTCTGTCTGTGATGAGGACCTCTGGGGCGCCATGACGCAAGACGATGTTCTCCATGAAGAACTTGGCTACCTCGGCGGCACTGCCTTTGGGCAAGGCCTTTGTCTCGGCGTAGCGGGTGAGGTAGTCAGTTGCTATGACGATCCACTTGTTGCCGGAAGTCGACGTCAGGAACGGCCCCAGTAGGTCCATCCCGATTTGCTGGAACGACCGGTGAGGTGGTTCGATTGGCTGCAGAAGTCTCGCGGGCCTAGTCGGCGGTGTCTTCCGTCGCTGGCAATCTCGGCAAGTCCTAACGTAGTGGGCGATGTCGGCAGCAAGGCGTGGCCAGTAGTATCTTTCCTGTATTCTGGCGAGCGTGCGGGAAACACCGAGGTGCCCAGCCGTCGGGTCGTCGTGTAGGGCATGGAGGACCTCTGGTCGCAATGATGAGGGCACGACAAGAAGGTAGTCGGTTTGAAGTGGCGAAAAGTTCTTCTTCATGAGAACGCTGTTCCGCCAGAAAAACGACGGCAGTGCTTGCTTGAATACCTTCGGAACAACGGCGGTCTTGCACTCGAGGTACTCCATAAGGCCTCCCAGTTCCGCGTCGGCTCGTTGCCTTTCGGCGAAGTCGTCGGCACTTATAGTTCCGAGAAAGCAGTCGTCGTCGTCCTCTTGCGGCAGCGCGTCGACGGGGGCTCGGGACAGGCAGTCGGCGTCAGAGTGTTTTCGTCCGGACTTGTACACGACGGTAATGTCGAATTCTTGAAGCCTCAGACTCCATCGTGCGAGACGACCTGAATGGTCCTTCAAGTTAGCTAGCCAACATAAGGCGTGATGGTCATTGACAACTTTGAAGGGCCTGCCATAGAAGTAGGGGCGAAACTTTGACGTAGCCCAGATGATGGCAAGGCATTCCTTTTTTGTTGCGGAATAGTTGGCTTCTGCCTTGGATAGTGACCGGCTAGCATAACTGATAACCCTTTCAAGCCCGTCAGTCTTTTACTCAAGGACGGCACCGAGTCCTACGCTGCTTGTGTCGGTGTGTATTTCCGTATCGGCGCAATTGTCGAAATGCGCAAGTATAGGTGGCGTCTGCAGGCGTCGTTTAAGTTCTTGAAATGCTTGCACTTGCGCCGTTTCCCACCTGAATTCGACGTTAGTCTTCGTGAGAAGCGTCAGTGGTTCGGCGATCCGTGAAAAGTTTTTGACGAAGCGTCTGTCATAGGCGCATAAGCCGAGAAATCGGTGCACGGCCTTCTTGTCTGTGGGTGGCGCGAAGTAGGCCATGGCAGCTGTTTTCCGCGGGTATGGGCGCACTGCAGACTTGCTGATCACATGACCCAGAAACAGGAGCTCGTCGTATGCGAATCGGCACTTTTCTGGCTTCAGGGTAAGTCCAGAGGTCTTGATTGCTTGAAGTACTGCCTCAAGCCGCCGGAGATGCTCGTCGAAGGTCGAGGAAAACACGACGACGTCGTCCAAATACACAAGGCACGTCTGCCACTTCAATCCGGCCAGTACAGTGTCCATGACGCGCTGGAACGTCGCAGGTGCTGAGCAAAGACCGAAAGGCATGACCTTGAACTCAAGGAGGCCGTCTGGCGTTATAAAAGCGGTCTTTTCTCGGTCTTTTTCGTCTACTTCGATCTGCCAATAGCCGGTCTTGAGGTCCTTCGACGAAAAGTACGTCGCGTTGTGAAGTTGATCCAGGGTGTCGTCTATCCGTGAAAGGGGGTACACGTCGTTCTTTGTGATTTTATTCAGGCGCCGATAATCAACGCAGAAGCGCAGTGTCCCGTCCTTCTTCTTCACTATATTCTAGGCACTATATCTTCACTAACAACACGGGTGATGCCCACGGACTCTTTGAAGGCTGGATGATGTCGTCGCGTAGCATTTCGTCGACTTGTTTATGGCCTCACGTTTTCGCGTTGAAACTCTGTAGGGGCTCTGTTGGAGTGGTCGAGAATTTTCTTCTGTTATAATGCGCTGCTTAGCAAGGGGCGTTTGTTGGACCCGCGATGACGACGAGAAACAGTCCTTCTATTGCAGGAGCAGGGTTTTGAGCTGGTCTTGCTTGACCTTCGGAAGGCTCGGGTTGAAGTCAAAATCCGGTTCGGGACCTCTATTCGTTGAAGCAGGTTCGGCAGCATCGAAGAGGGCGAAAGCATCGCTGGCGGCTACACATTCGTCGATGTAGGCAACCGTCGTACCCATGTTGAGGTGCCTATATTCGTGGCTGAAGTTTGTCAGCAGTACCTTTGCTTTACTGTCATGCAGCTCGGCGATACCTCTTGCGACGCAAATTTGACGGTTCAGGAGTAGTTGTTGATCGCCATCGATTACGCCTTCAAGGTTCGCAGGTTTTTCGGTGCCAACGGAAATAATGACGCTGGAGCGCGGCGGAACGGTGACCTGCTCTTCTATCACATTCAGTGCATGGTTCCCTGGCGTCCACTAGTCCCTGCTGTGATAACTGTGGCAGCATAGAGACAGTAGCGCACATATTACTGGACTGCTCCGTGTAACGCGATGAGAGAGCATTGTTTGAGAGACAAATGGACATGATTTGTCACGATCAATTAACGTTGCACAACCTATTAGGCCCAGTGTCCGGCCCTTCTAAACAGCGAAGGGTTTTACAGTCCCTGTTTAATTACTTGTCAAACATTGGCCTAGTAGGAAAGCTTTAATGATTGCATGATTATTTCATACAGCAAAGGCTTCACTTACCTGACACACTCGTTGTAAATATTTCTATCAGGTTCACTTGTGCATTTCATTTTTTTATATTCTTCCTTTTTATTATTATTTCCTTCCCTCTCTTCTTTAGTCTGTCAATCCCGTTCCCCATCCCTACACAGAGTAGCATGCCAGCGGTATACTGACGCTGGCAAAAATCTGTTTTTCCAATAAAGAGTCTCTCTCTCTCTCTCCCTGGCGTTGTGTGGGGCGGGAGCGCTTTGTCTGAGGTTAGTGTTATCGACTCAGACCTGAGGTCGATAACGGCGCCGTGGTCACTTAGGAAGTCCATTCCGAGTGTCACATCCCTGGAGCAGTTTTGTAGGATTACATGATTATTATTATTATTATTATTATTATTATTATTATTATTATTATTATTATTATTATTATTATTATTATTATTATGTTTTAATGGCGCAAAGGCTACAATGGCCATAGAGTGCCAAGGCAATGTAACATGTAAATGCATCGGTGTGATCAATGACTGTGGCTAAGTGTAACATGGCTGTAAAGGGACTAAAATGCAGTGCACTAAATATGCGTAAAATATATATACGTAATAAAATTATGACAATGACATGGAATATGTGCAATGAATGTCAGATGATGGTATGTTGGTATCGTGGGCAGTGATGATACAGTGCATAATAGATAAAATGTTGCATGTAGCACAACAGTAGCTGAGGGACTACAAATATATCTGGCGGCTTATACCGTGGTAGGGTCCGACAGGCCACCAATATCACCAAGAATAAAAGCTAGCCTTGCCCTCAGAGTTGAGGGCTGGGCTGCTACGTGTGTCGCCAGAATATACTACGTTGCAGAAAATGGACGTCGCTTAAAAAGTGTAAAAGTTTGTTAAAGGGAACCATGGGGCTGTCTGATAAAAACAGTGATGGATGAAGCGGGATATGTCTTTTAAAGATCTCCGGAAAATGGCGTTTCCGCTCCATTTCCATTTGAGTACATTCGATAAGGACGTGTAAAACGGACAGGTTCTTCCCACATCTTTCGCATTTTGGTGCGTTTGAGCCATTTAAGAGATGGGAATGAGTGCTATGGGTGTGTCCTATACGGAGTCGGCATAGAACAACTTTTTTGTATCTATCACGACCGGGGAAAACTATGTTTTTAATACGAGGTTGCACTGTATGGAGCTTGTTGTTTATTTCGAGGTCCCATTGTTTCTGCCACCTCTCACGTAGATTGCGGTGGACAAGCGCTTTGAGATCTTTGTATGGCACAGTGTCCACGTCAACACGGCTTTTTTGCGCGGCTCCTGCTGCGCAGGCATCCGCTCTCTCGTTCCCATCTATACCGACATGGCCAGGTACCCAACATACTGTAATCTCTGGGGTGCTCGGATATGCCGTAATTAATTGCCTTTCTAAATCACTGAGGACTGGATTTTTGTTTGGTTTGCCAGTGTTCAATGCACGAACAACACTCAATGAATCAGTAAATACGACTGATTTCTTAATGTTATTATTAGTGATGTATTTTATGGCGGTTAATATGGCATATGCTTCTGCGGTAAAAATACTAGTGTGCGTGTTCAGTCTTTGTGAAGAGGCGAATTCAGGCCCGATGGCAGCGGCAGATACAGATTGTCTAGTCTTTGACGCATCTGTGTAAAATTGCTGACAGCCACGATATTTGTATTGGAGTGATAGGAAATGCTGTTGTATAGCTGCACGAGGATGGCGCTGTTTATCTATGTGGCAAAAAGACACGTCACATTTTATGTGGGTTTTTTGCCACGGTGGGAGCCACTCTATGGAAGGTGCTTGAGTGACTTGTTTTAGCGGTATTTCGGCTTGAGCAGGAGTCGCGGTACAGGTAAGACTGAATAGCTTTGAAAGAGACGGTCGCTTTTCAAAAAACCTTAGAGCAGAAGTGTCCGCCATGAGTTTTGCAGAGGGATGTGTTGGAATGGAAAATAGCTTAAGGGTGTACATGAGGCTGCAGTATTCACGCTCGAGTTGCATGGGCCACTCGTTTGCCTCAACGTACAGACTACTGACGGGACTTGTGCAAAACGCACCGGTAGCAAGACGAATGCCTAAGTGGTACACCGGATCCAGCATCTTAAGTGCCGTTTTTGAGGCTGATTGGTACACTACGCAGCCATAGTTTAGTCAACTTTTAACAAGACTGGTAAACAGCGATAACAGACATTTAGTGTCAGTTCCCCATGATGGGTGCGACAGCATTTTGAGCAAGTTCATAGTTTACAGGCATTTCAACTTCAGTGCCTTGATGTGAGGAATGAAAGACATTTGAACATCAAAAATTAGCCCAAGAAACTTATGTTCATTGTTAACACATATGGGTGAGCCATTGATTTTGATACAAGGGGCCGGCTGAACAGATTTGGATTTATTAAACAAGACACAAACAGTTTTGTCAACATTAACTGCGAAACCATTCTCATTTGCCCATTTCGAGACATGGTTCACGCCCAGCTGAATTTGCTGTTCGGAAATGGACAAGTTACACGACCGAAAGCTTACTTGGCTATCATCTACGTAAACAGAGTAGGATATAGTCGGTGGGAGAGCAGTGCGTAGAGAGTTCATCTTTACTATAAAAAGGGTGCAGCTGAGAACTCCCCCCTGCGGGACTCCGTTTTCTTGTATGTTTTGGAGAGTGCTGTACCGACCCGTACTCGAAATTTCCTGTCAGTCAGGTAGCTGTGTATGACGTTGTACAGGTTGCCACATATACCGTAGCTATCCAAGACCCTTAGTATTCCATAGCGCCAGGCTGTATCGTATGCCTTTTCAAGGTCAAAGAAAACAGGGAGGCAATACTGCTTGTGCACAAATGCTTCCCTAATATACAATTCTAGCAGTACTAATTAAGTTATCTGTCGTACACCTGCTTACGCAAAAGCCGGCTTGGTGCGGATCTAGGATTCCATTAAATTCCAGAAAATACATTAGACGGCGATTTATGATTTTTTCGAACAACTTGCATAAACAGCTAGTTAGGGAAATAGGCCTGTAATTTCTTACATCCGATGCATCCTTGCCTTGTTTCAGGATGGGGATTATTATGGCCTCCTTCCACGAATACGGCATGTGCCCTGTGGACAAGATTTTGTTATATAGGCCAAGTAAGCATTCCAGTGTTTCTCTGGGTAATCGCCTGATCATCTCGTATGTGATTTGATCTGCCCCCGGTGCTGAGTTTCCAGAGCTCTTAAGTGCAACATTAAGCTTGTGCATAGTGATGGGGCTGTTGTACCCTCCCTGAGTGGGTTTCTGTGGGCGGAAATGGCAAGACTCCACCGTTGTCTTATGGCTCAGAAATGCCCTTGAGTAGTGCTCCGAGCTCGATATGTGCTGGAGGTGCTCTCCTAGCCGGTCAGCCTGGCTTTCAAGTGTGGTTCCAAGACTGCTTACTAATGGAAGAGGGCTAGCGGGTTGCGCCTTGAGTAACCTGGCTCTGTGATAGACTTTTCTCGTGTCTGCGTAGGAATTAATTGAGGAGAGGTATTTCATCCAACTCTCCCTCTTTGCTATACGTCGGATGCGCCTTCCATTTGCTTTACAACGCTTGAATTCTATTAAGTTTTCAGCTGTAGGATAGCGAGACAGCATGCCCCATGCTTTGTTCTGATCCTTTTTTGCCTTTTCGCATTCCTCATTCCACCATGGCTTAGCATTGGCCCTTCTGCCCGGTCCTTTGGGAGTCGATTCATTTGCGGCAGATATGATGTATTTTGTGATGAACGCTGCCATACCCTCAACATCAAGGTGTTCTATAGTGCTATATAGCAGCGATGATAGCGCATAGAATAGTTCCCAGTTCGCTTTAGACAGCTTCCATCGTTTAGGATTGTAGGATTACAAAGCTCGCAGGATAAGTCCGGTTATTGATGGTGACTCTCGCCGTGCAGACACCAATCGGCGTTATCAGGTGGCCTCCAGCTGTCCGGATTTCGGGTCCTCTCCAAGCGGTCTTTACTTTCTTCAGCTTGGTGGCGAATGGCCCACTGACGACGGAATAGTCGGCTCCGGTGTCGACGAGAGCTGTGACGCTGTGGCCGTCGATAAGAACATCGAGGTCGCTAGTTCGTCGTCTTGCGTTGCGGTTAGGTCGTGGCGTCGGGTCACGGCTTCGTCGATTTGTCGATTTGTCCCGCTGTTTCGACGTTGCGTCGTCAGGTTTTCTTCGGGCTGCGAAGTTTCGTCGTGAGGGCTCCGTCCAGTTTGCGTCGTGTTCTGAAGGTCTCGTCGCGTTGTCGTCGTCGGCGGCCGCGAAGGATCTTCGGCATTTCGTCGTACAGCAACCGCACCTCCATCGGTTGCTGCCCTTAGTTTCCCGGATACGGGCTAGGCGACCGGCCCCAGTTTGGGCCAGTGTACTGCTGGCGGTGCAGTGACATGTAGCGGCCGGGCGACGGCGAGCGGGAAGGTCGTCGTTCTTGCCACTGTGTTCCGGTGAGGTAGCCGTCAATGGCGCGAGGCCGTTCGCCTGGCTGCGGGCGCGGCGCGTTGATGGCGAATCCGCGTAGCCCCATCTGTCGGTATTGGCAGCGGCGGTACGTGTGGCCGGCCTCCCCGCAGTGGTAGCAGAGCGGGCGGTTGTCGGGGGCACGCCAAACGTCGGTCTTTCGGGGGGCGCATCCTTGTCCTGTCGGCGGGCGGTATGGCGTCGGTGGTGGTGGCGGCGGTGCCTGACGGCGGAACCGCTGCGGCGGCGCGGCGTCTTGACGTGGGCGAGGAGGGGGGGGGTCGTTGCGTCGGGCTGTAGCAGCATAGCTCATGGCTTCCGGCTGAGCCTGCGGTGCTTCGGGAATTCCAAGCGATTGCCGGACTTCCTCGCTGTTATGTTGTAACAAACATTTATTGACTGTAAGCCGCACGCATGGCGGATACGCGGGAAGAATAATAGGACACACCCTTGACCATGGAGGAAATGCCCTTGACGAAGGTGCGCGCAGTCCCACACTCAGGGTTGCCAGCGGATTATGTCCATTCACGTCAACATTGACGCCAGTCGCCACACCCCCCCACACTTACACGAAAACTTCCCCTAAAGGTCTAATCGATTTGAAGGTCGGCGAGAGCGCTGCGGTCGGTTTTTCACAACTGGTGGGTGCTGCTGTGGTAGCCCTTCTGCTGGAGCTGAAGCATTTTGCACTGGTTCTTCTCGCTGCCATTCGGGGAAGAATTCCTCTGGTGGGTCTTCATTTGATTCTGCCTTGGAACTTGTTGGGTCTGCTGTGTGCCTCCGGCGTATCTGATCCAGATGCCGTCTAAGAATCCCTCTTCGAGTTTTCACTACCAAGAGGCGATTTCATTGCACTTCAACCACCTCTCCCGGTAGCCACGGTTCACCAGTGCCAAAATTTTTACAGAAGACTAGATCACCTTTCTGGTAGCCACTTGTCTTTCCTGGCAGTGGCACTTCTGGGACCCTTATGATCAAATCTAGCTTGGTTCTTGGTGTGAACGAAAGCATTAGTTCTGCTGGTGAACGTGTCCTTTGCCCCGATGGTGTTCTGCGGTGAATGTGCAACCACCTGGCCAATCTTGTGGTAAGGCTTCCCCCGGTCATACGTTTCAGACCTTCTTTCACGGAACGTACAGCTCTTTCGGCCAAACCATTTGCTTGTGGTTTGTAAGGTGCCGTACGAATGTGGCGTATGCCATTTTGTCGTACAAAGTCTTGGAATTCGACTCCGGTGAATGATGTTCCATTATCCGTCACCAGGCATACAGGCAGGCCAAAACGCGCGAACACAGTTCGTAAGTGTTCTACTGTCGCGGCTGCCGTAGCTGATGGAGTTGGAATGGCTTCCACCCACCCGGAATGGCTGTCCACAATCACCAGGATCATCTTGCCTTCCACTGGGCGTGCATAGTCGACATGGATGCGAGTCCATGGCTGCATTGTGGCTGGCCAGCTCAAAGGTTCCTTAGATACAGGCATTGCTGCTGCTTGTTGACAAACACTGCATTCATGCAAGAGTTGTTCCACCTCCGACCCTATGCCAGGCCACCACATGAGAGTCCCTGCCAGAGCTTTTGTAGAGTTGATTCCGAGATGTGTGTCATGTAGTTCTAGCAGGAACGCCCTCCTTGCTTGCTGAGGAATCACTACACGATCACCGCGGCAGATCAGTCCATTGTCCACTGCGAGTTCATGTCGTAGCCGCCAGAAAGGTTGCAACTTGCGATCTTTAACCTTCCTTGGCCATCCTTGTTGAATTGGTGGCGAACTTCCATTAACACAGGGTCTTTTTGAGTCAGCTCCTCAAGTTGCTGACGTGACAGTGGGCTGCTGTCCAGAAGACTTGTTGACAGTACTTGCTCACTCTGGGAGTTTGTGTCTTCCGCTTCTTCTGCAGGAAGCCTACTGAGGGCATCGGCATTTCCATTCTGCTGTCCCGGTTTATATTTAATGGTGTACTGATGCGCTCCCAGGATAAGACCCCATCTCTGGATTCTGGCTGCTGCCACCGCAGGTACTGCCTTGGTTTCTTTAAATAATCCCACCAATGGCTCATGATCTGTTTTCAGAACAAACGAGCGACCTAGCAGGTAGTCCCTGAACTTCGTGACTGCAAAAACAAGTGCCAAGGCTTCCCGTTCAAGTTGAGAGTAGTTTCTTTCTGCGTTCGTGAGTGTTCTTGAACGAAACGCAATGGGCCGTTCCACCCCATCGATGACGTGTGAAAGTACTGCTCCAACCCCTTCAGGTGATGCGTCACATTCCAAGATGACTTGCTTGTTTGGGTCATAGCGGACCAGTAGGTTTGAACTTTGCAGTGCTTGCTTGGTCGCCCTGAATGCAGCCATTTCTTCTTGGCCCCATTTCCATTTTGAGTCTTTCCTCAAAAGCTTATGGAGTGGAGAAAGCACAGTGGACATATTTGGTAAGAAACTCCGATAGTAAGATATGAGGCCCAAAAATGAATAAAGTTCCTGGACGCTGCATGGCTCAGGTGCCTTCATGACTGCCTCCATTTTCTTTTCACAGGGATGCAGACCTTCCCTGTCAATTCGGTGTCCCAGGTAGTTCACTCCTTCTTCACCAAAAATGCATTTCTCCTCCCTGAGCTTAATACCATTGTCACGGAGAGCTGACAACACCTTCCGTAGGGTTGTGCCAAACTCATGCTGGCGTTCAGCCACCAAAATGTCATCCAGGAACACCTGAGTGCCTGGAATGTCTTTGAGCACTGCCTCCATTTTCCTCTGAAAAATTGCAGGTGCTGATGCTATTCCATAAGGCAAACGGTTGTACGAAAACAGTCCCTTGTGAGTATTTAGCACTGCTGCCTTCTTCGACTCATCTAAAGGCACATGGCAGTATGCTTCCCGTAAGTCCAGTTTCGTGAACCAATAGCCATCTTTCAAATTGGCGAACATGTCCTCCACCTTAGGCAGTGGGTACTGGTCTACTTCGCATGCTGTGTTCAAAGTGACCTTGAAGTCACCACACAACCTCAAACTGCCCTTTGAGCACTGGTACCACTGGGGTGGCCCACTCACTATGGGCGACCGGTGATAGGATACCTTCTTCACACAGCCGGTCCAACTCCCTAGCCACTTTGTCACGTATGGCATAAGGTAGAGAGCGTGCTTTGAAGAATTTTGGGTTTACCTCCTTCTTCAAGTTGATGTGCGCTGGTGGCCCCTTCATCAACCCCGTACCAGGTTGGAACAAGTCGCTGAATTCCCTCTTCAGCTTTGTTACTGTTTCCTGAACGGAACCGTCCACCTGCACAAAGGTGACACTGTTTGGTCCAAGAATGTTCAGTTTCTGGATGATGTCGCGACTACAGAGGGATGGACTGGAACACTTTGTCACATACAGCTCCCCTTCCGTTTCACCGGTTGGGTTGTTCACCACCAGCTTCAAAACTCCCAGTAGAGGCAGTTTCCCAGTGTAACAATATAGAGTTTTATCTGTTGGCTCCAACTTCGGCCAGAAATGTGCCCTACGCCTGTAGGTCTCTTCTGCAATCACGCACACAGGGGATCCGGTGTCCACTTGCATCTGGAGCTCTACTCCACCCCAGTTGAGTGTGGTAGTGTATGCGGTGCTACGCACGTCCTTCTGACTCTGAACTGTGGACAGGTAGAAGCTTTCGGGTTCTTCTTCAAGCATCATGTTCGACTGAAACTTGCCTTGATGGCCAGGAGTCTTGTTCCCGAAGCACTGGCTCGCTAAGTGTCCTCGTTTGTTGCACTTAAAACACGTTGTGTTCTTGTGCGGGCATTCCGGCGGTGAATGACTTTTCTCGCCACAACGAATGCACGAGGGCTTCTTGCCTGGTGGCCGGCTGGCTTTCTGGTTGCCGTGACGTTTCTTCTGCTCCAAAGCATTCACGCCGGTTGCCGCCGTTGCGGCTGGCGTGTCACTTGATCCCGGCAGGCGACTTGCATTTGAGATGGCCAACTCCGCGGCCAGGGTGGTGTCCAGCGCGTCTTTCAAGGTCAAACTACGTGGTTTAGCAAGCAGTAGCCGCTGTACCCCCTTTACATGCAGTCCGATGACGAAACGGTCACGAATCCGAACCCACAGTGGTCGGCAATCTTTCGCAGTTCCGCTAGGTAGTCGGCCACACTTTCTCCGCTGTTTTGCACCCGGGTCTGGAATCTGAAAGTTTCGTAGATCTCCGATGGCTCGGGACTGAGGTGTTGCGTCAGGACACGGATGATGGTATCGTACGTTTCATCCTTCGGCTTGCTCGGTGCCAACAAGCTCCGCAGACGAGCGTAGGTCTCGGGGTTCAGGACGGAGATTAGGATCGACTTTTTTTTCGAATCCGAAGTCACGTCGTTGGCTTCGAAGAATGCCTCTAACCTTTCGACATAATTGATCCAAGATTCTGAAGTTGCATCGAACGGCAATGGCGCCGCGATCAATGGTTGTGCCTGAGCAATTGTTCGAAATCACCCTCTCCGCGCTCAGTCCCCACCTTGTTTCGAGCTGCAGTTTGCTCCCGGTAGTGCTCGTTGCTTTGGCCAAATGCTTGGAGTCTATCCCATCCTCGTCGCCAGTTTTGTTATGTTGTAACAAACATTTATTGACTGTAAGCCGCACGCATGGCGGATACGCGGGAAGAATAATAGGACACACCCTTGACGAAGGCGTGCGCAGTCCCACACTCAGGGTTGCCAGCGGATTATGTCCATTCACGTCAACATTGACGCCAGCCCTAGCAAAAATTCTAATAGAAAAACTAATAGCCTACTAGGTTATGGGCACTAATACATGTATTAGACTAATACAGTATAAGACTAATAGCCTGTACAAGTCTTATTGGACAACACTAATAGGACAAGACCAATAGCCTGTATTAGGCTCATAGGCATAAACTAATAGCCTGTATTAGGCTCATAGGCATAAACTAATAGCCTGTATTAGGCTCATAGGCATAAACTAATAGCCTGTATTAGGCTCATAGGAATAAACTAATAGCCTGTATTACGCTCATAGGCATAACCTAATAGTCCGTATTAGGCTTATAGGCATATACTAATAGCCTGTATTAGGCTTATAGGCATAAGCTAATAGCCTGTATTAGGCTTATAGGCATAAGCTAATAGCCTGTATTAGGCTAATACGCATAAACTAATAGCCTCTATTAGATCAATATGTGCCTGCACAGGCAGCGAGCAGGCTTTGCTCATAGCATGCGGCAGCGGCATGCATGTCACTGCATATGACACAAAGGCAGTTGTCAAACACAAACACACTTTATTTAAATCGTCAAGTGAGGTGAGCCCTCTACAGTTAACCTTCCTCATTTGGCTGCTGAGGTGGTGGTGTTAGCTGCTGAGTTGGTGGCGTCGGTACCTTCATGATGTCCGCAATTTTTACCGCGAGGTCAACCTCCTTAAATGGATACTTCTGGCGAGGAGTGGCTGAAGAAATCTAGAACCAAACACATAAGTAAATCACTTTTTTAAGCTCACAAACACAGAACACAGGCACTGTGTTCCTTCTGTCCGTCCACGTCAAGTGCGCACTGTTTTTGCCTTGTTATGTTCAACGAACTAGCTCAAGATGCGTTATTCCAGAAAACATGAAACAAATAAGACACTAAATCGGAAACTAATATTCAAATAGCTGCAGTAACAGGCAACCATCTGTCGCAATAAAAACTACAGAGGCAGAGCTTCATCCATTAACAACATGGCTGACACATGCTACAATTTCTCATTTGCTGACATCAGACAACAGCAAAAAATTTAACACCAGTGGAATTTTATTCTGCTTCTTTCCCGCAGCTTAAATTAAAGAAGATAAGACTGCGCAGCTGTCAATGTTTAATTTTAGCAGCAGCAACAGTGCCCTATAAAGGGGACTGTTGCTGCTCAGCTTCAGGTTTCAGAGGGCGTGCTATGTCAGCTTTCAGGTTTGGGAACTTGACATATAATTGAGGATGCCGAGGATCATGCATAGTAAAATATGGAGAAAAAAATTATATTAAACGTAAACGAAATAAAGCAGCAGATATTTGAAAATGCACTAACAAATAACTATGAGTGTTTTCATCATTTCTAACAAAATGTGACATGCTACTGCATGCTGTGCAGGTCACATAATAGAAGAACAGATAAACAACTTACATTACTGGGCACGGTAAAAGGCAACAGAGTAATTATCAAAAGAGAAATCGAAAGTGCATGCAAAGTGGATGATCTCAATGAAGTGCCCAACATGATAACAATTGTATCACAAACCTGCTTTGAAGATCTTGCGCAGCCTCACAACTTCTTGCCGAAGACAATCTCCTCCCTTTCATGCTTCAGGAGGAAACAAAAGGTCCAGCTGTTTTTTCCTAAACTGTGCCTCGGTATCCTTCACACGAGATTTTGGCACTTGTTTTTGTCTTTTGTGCTGGTACAGACAAAAAAATAATAATTTGGTGAAAACTAGAAACCACAGAAATGTATGTATGCATGCACAGATATGGTACGTTGCACTTGTCTACTGGTTGAACAGCTGACAGCAACTCAAGCTGGCCTCGGCTACAGCCTTAAACTTTGCAAGAACTACGGTGCCAACTCCGTGCAATTCTTCTGTTGGCTATGTATACCAGCGCCAACAAATTTGGCCGCATATAGAGATGTTGCATGTGTAGTTATTATCTGAAATGCAGTAGATACCTTCGGTCTGGCTGGCTACTTGTCTCTACACTGACTGTACCTGCATGCAAACTGGTGCATGTGCCTCAGTAAACAGACTCACTTGCAGATGGTTATGAAATAGCTAAAGTAGGGAAACCATTCATGCTTTCAAGTAGGCAAAACAAACAAACAAAGCAATGACAAAAACAGGATTTAATTTTTGATGATCCTGTAATGATATGCGAGCTCCTCCCGACAGTTGCTTGGGGCTATGCAGCAGCTTTGCTGTAAGCCTTCACTCATTTCACGGGAACGAGGACACTGAGAACACTGTTAAAGAATGTTCGGCGGCCCATAGATCGGTACACGTGAGGCACAAGTCATACGACCATGCAGGCCATCAGCAAATCGGCGTCGCCCAGCCTTAAGTAATTGAGTAGTGCTAAACAAACATTTGCAAGATTCACCTTTCTGTAGGATTCCCCATTCGCTGCGGTGTCGCCTTCTAAACTGCTGTCCATAGGCATTTGGGGCAGGAAAATCTCTTGCTCGAGCTTTCCGCGGAAGCATCAGCCTCCTCTTTGGTTACTGAAAACAGGTACACGCGATGTGCATATATCGATTGTCCCTGAAATTGCACCATCAAACAATGAACAACAAAAGCATACTCACCAAACAACTTCATAATCTGGGCTCTGAAATATCCGCTGTTTTTGTCATCCCAGCGTACACTGTACCATTGTTTGTTGTCGAAGTCTTTGATACTATACAGAGAGAATCTCTTCATTCTTTCTTCGTGCAGACAACCTTCACGCCGTCGTCCTTGAAGCGCACATAAGCGTACATTGTGCAGGTTTTACACGTGGTGATATAACTGCGCTGTCAAACTTCGCTTGCCGTAGACCGCAGAGAAAGAAACGTTGGGCCCAGCGGCGGAAGGCCCAGCGGCGAAACACACGTGTTAAAGCTGATGGCGGTGACGATGCTGATGGGGTGGGAAGTGAGTTTGCGCCTAGAAATCCTAATTTAGTTTGCACCATTTGGACATTTCTAAAATCCTCACAAATCCCATTACGGAGGAAAAATTCACTGAATCTGCGCGGGAATAAAAGTAATCACAAAAGTATGAGCTCTTTGCGCAAGTTTATGCTTTTGGCATGACACCAGCGGTAAGTACGTTTCATTCACACTCCAAACCAAATACGCGTTTGCGTGCCTGTGTAATTTGTTGTTCAATTTTTCCGATGTTAAAATTTTTTCTCGCTTTTTTTTTGCTTTCTTATACTGTATGAGTAGTTAATAAAATACGCCGTCTATATGGGACAGTAGGATCGCCATCGCCATAGAGGGAAAAAGCAAGAAAACAAACAAGCAAACGTTGTTCTTTTAGTCGCGGTCTCAGTCAAATTGAATCAGTCGAGTCCTGACTTGGTTTTTCATTTTTCGGATATGGTGCAGTGATAAAAGGCACTTAGGCGCTATCCGTCATGATGGCGGAACGTCTGAAACTGCAGAGCGAAGGAAACGTTATTTGGAGCCGGAGGCGGCTTATTTATTATCACGTACTACATCTTCGAGGTACCAGGATAACCGCCAGTGCACCAAGCCACCTTCGCACAGGTAGTCGCCTCTTGTCAACTGTGCTGCCGCAAGTGCAAATACCGGCGTGAGTGACTCGCCCCGTGAAGCTTCTGACAACGATGCAAGCGACCAAAGTGGAAGTGCAAGTGATCGTGCAGAAAGCTGCGGCGTCGCTAGCAATCTGTCTGACAGTGAATCTAGTGGTTCCGCTGAAGATTGCAGCGATACATATAGGTGCGAAGGTGATGCTGGTGAATTTTGTCTCATCTTCTCTGGCGAACGCCTTCCCAACTCGGACATGACTGTTAGAGATGCCATGCTTACGCTGATGGCGTACACTGTGTCAGTAGCACTGAACTGGACAGGAATGGAGAAGCTTGTGGGAATAATTAACCTTTTCCTGGGCAAGCCCGTCCTTCCTACTTCGAGTTACATGCTAAGGAAAGCGTGCAGGCAGTGGATGGATGACCTTGTCAAGCGTCACTATTTTTTGTCAAGCATGCGAAGCTGTGATATCGAATCCTCGTCAGAAGGTGTTTTCATGCCCACATTGTACCACCGAAATCTCTGGTCAAAATTTGTTGTTACATTGAACCTCAAGAAACAAATTGAAGTCATGCTTTTGGACAAAGCAGTGTCATAGGGCTTAATGGACACGTTGAAGAGAAGGCAACCTGAAACTCATGATGGCATTGTGAAAGGAATCAGTGATGGTCGCATTTACAAGGAACAAGGATCAAAACCTTAAGTCTGGCCAATATGGGCAACAAGGCTATTATGAAAATTGTGCAGATCACAATAGCTCTGTGATGTTAATTCCAAAATGTGAGGCACATATTAATAGATGCCGTACTCTTTTCTTTCGTGAAACATATACTTTATGCACAGCGCGAGAAAATCTTCTTCAGAATCAGAATGATGCATGCCTGACATGCGCCACCATAAACATGTTAGTAACCCAGAGGTCATCCTTATGTCACAAATTTTGTGGTTTAACATTTACTTGATGCCCTAGCTTGTTTAAGAGAATAACCATATTTCTATTAGCCTAATATAGGTGCAGGACAAAAGCCCGTACGATCTACCTATTAGGCTAATATCAATTTCAACAAGTCATATATAACATACCAATACAAACTAATAAGGCTAATAGATGAACCAATTGAGTCATCAATTTTGCAGTTGAACACTTACATACAAATATCCAGCTTGTTAAACCAAATACCCATATTTCTATTAGCCGAATAGGTGCCAGACCAAAACTTATACGAGACCTATTAGACTAATACAAGTCTTATACAGCTCACTAATAGAAACTAATAGGGCTAATAGGAGAATGTATTAGACTAATACATCCATCTATTAGGCTAATAAAAATTTTTATAAGACCAATACATCTAATAGAAAAACTTATTAGACTAATACAAGCTTCTATTAGAATTTTTGCTAGGGAGTCGCCACACTCGCGGACAACGTCGGCGATTGAATCCACTTCATGCTGCGGCGGGGGTAAAAGCTTTCGCAGTTCCTCCCGCACGATCACTTGAATCGTTTCACGCAGGTCATCGGAGCAGAATGATTGAACTTCTGCGTGAGCTGGCGTCGAGCGGCGATTGAATTGTCGGGTGCGCATCTCCAGCGTCTTTTCAATCGTCGTCGCTTCGGAGATGAATTCCTGGACAGTACTCGGTGGGTTCCGCATCAGACCAGCGAGCAGCTCCTGTTTTACTCCTCGCATGAGGAAGCGAACTTTCTTGTCTTCCGGCATTTCGGGGTCGGCGTGGCGGAAGAGTCTGGTCATCTCTTCTGTGAAAAGCACCACGTTTTCGTTTGGCAGCTGCGAACGGGTTTCAAGCAGCGCCTCGGCCCTCTCCTTGCGGATGACGCTCGTGAATGTAGCGAGGAACCTGGTGCGAAATGTGTCCCACATTGTCAGGGTTCGCTCTTGGTTCTCAAACCAGGTGTGAGCGGCGTCTTGCAAGGCGAAGTAGACATGCCGTAGCTTGTCTTCGCTGGCCCAGTCATTGTAAACGGCGACTCGGTCGTAGGCTTCGAGCCAGCTTTCCGGGTCTTCGAATGGCGATCCGCGGAAGGTTGGCGGTTCCTTGGGCGTCCGGAGAAGAATCGGTGCGGGCAGCACAGCGTCTGTCATCGTCGCTGTGGTCGAGGTCAGGGTGTTTGTTTGCCTGGTCTTTTCAGGTAGAGGCCCGTGCTCTGGCGGTAGACCTTGTTGCCTGCGGCTTGCTCGCTGCTTGGCCTTGGCGTCGACGTCTTCTTTGCGACTCGGGCTTGGTTCACGGCTTGATGGGGGCGTCCGGAACATGGACGAACAGCACCTCCACCAGATGTCACGTGGTCGTGACGTCGAAGAAGGCAGTAGTCAGCACGTCTGAGATGAAAATGTTTATTCGGCCGAACTTGTGGCCGAGAAACTGAAAGTCAAACTACAGCAATACACTGATAGCGGCGAACAGAGCGTCAACTGTCGATCAACTGACAAGCGGTCAAGTGCGTCGGCTTTTATACAGGTACTATCGAACTTTCCAGCGATATCGCTTGTGGCGGCATTATCTCTCGATAAAGCTGGAACATTCGCGTGCGGTGCGAAATCTTAACAAAACGATCTACTACAATCGAGAAGCTTCTCGAACACTGCTTCGCGGACAGCCTTGAGCGTTGATAACCGTCCTTGCTGGTCAAACCAAAAAAACATCAAAATAAAACAAGAAGTGGGCGTGGCAATACGCTCGAAAACGCCACACGTTGCTCTGCGCTCTTACAGTGTGCCCACTCCTGCGTTGTGAGACATTCGTAACACCAACGGCCAGTGCAACAATGACATCACACGCACTTGTTGATTCAATTATTGAACACATCATATTCTATGTCACATAAGGTGATACTGTCGCCTTTCGCAATCGTTTCAGAATACGGGCCCTGCTGCAATGGGGACCAGTAATGAAATGTACCCTCAATGAATAATGCTCCTCTAGATGCTCTACCCCCATAACAGACTAAACACTATTGCTGTTGTGCCAAGAACACATTGGTGAAATTCACGACGACCTCATTGTGGGAAAAGTGCCCATTATTTGTCGTTATTGTAGGAAATACTAATGGAAGAGGAAAACTGTTCTGGCTGATGATGGCTGACAATAAAATGGGAACTGAGTAAGAGAATGTATGCAGTAAGGGGAAAAAACGTTTCAACATTTACGACCTATTCAGGTGTGGCGATTAGAGCAATTTAATTGGATATTTAGCTTCCTATACCTGCCGGCATGAATAAACTGAGCGAACAAAAAAGTATGTTCTAAGCGGATCATATTAATGAACCATTATTGCTGAAATGAGAGTCCTAAAATTCTAGGGGGCACCTTTGTTCATGTTGAGGTGAAGCCCTAGTTGCATGCATGCTCATATCTTGCATGTAATGTCCAAGACCTGTGCGAGGCATGTAATGAAAAGCGCAGAACAATTGTGAGACAAAACCTTTATTACAGGAAGTCGCCAAGGAAAAGCTGGCCGTATCCCTTGTTTCTACTCAAGTTCAGTGGCCACTTGGTGCCTGCTGTAAGGTGGTAACCAAAATTTTTATTTAGGTGAAAATGAATGGGGCACCAGAGTGATAAAATACAGCGGCTTCTGTGCTGCGTGAAGGTTTGTTCCAAAAGCCTACATATTAGCAACTGAAAGGTGCGTGCCCTACTAGCTTATGTTGCTGGAACAAAGGTACACCATGTTACATGAGGTAACATGCTCAAATTATTGCATTTAATTTTATCTGTTCTGGGTCTTAAGTTTAGCTAGCTGTTTTTGTTGTTATGCTTACCTCTATGGCATGAACATTGTGCTTTGACATTGCGTGTCAATGCAGGAAACCAAGAGTTCTCAAATTGCATACTGTCGCTTAGTGTTGCGACTGGCAGAACAGAGTCCCGAAAGCAGTAGGGGGGGGATGGGGGCAGGGGCAACCACTTGATCAGATTGACACGTGCACTAATTTGGAAGTGGTAACATGGAGAGGTGCAGCTGTCAGTCACTGGGTTGGGTGAGACTGCCGCGTGCTGTTTTACACAAGGCATGGAACATGTTTGACATTTCAAGATGTTGAGTAGAGTAGAGAAAGTGAACACTCACCAATTGTCTCACTAGGTGCATAGTTGTATGCATGCAGAAATAACCGATTACACAAATTAGACTAATGAAAAGGCATCATGTGGCATTGCTAGGTAGCAAAGATACCAATACAAATATGCAGTGATGTGGATTTTTTATGGTGTTTTTCACTGGGAGAACCAGAGTGGTTGCCAAAATCCTGGAGCGAGCACTCGGAATGCACCAAGCAAAAGCTGCCAGTGAAACACGGGAATGCTCCACATGAGATCACGCTGGAAGCTCTTTATGTACCCGATGTACACGTCACATTAACTGGTTCCGGAAACTATTCCTGCTTCCGCTCTGTATGTTTGCGTGGCTACCTTGGCTACCGCTGCAAAGCTCGACTAAGGTTGCTCATGCAATAACCCATGTGACATATGCTGCTTGTTCCATTTCTCCCCGGATCCATGGCTTTATGGCGAAGCAAGCGAGAGTGATCCGGTGCGAGTTGCTCTGTACCGACCAGTGCAATGCATGAGCCCGCTCCCAATGAGCCTCAGAAAAATGGAATTGCCACCATGAAGAAAGAAATCCTGCTCCACATTGATCACTGAAAAACGTTGTTAGGTAGTAGCACATGAATTTTGCCTGGGATGTCACATATTTTAATTATTTTTTTTTTTGAGTTAGGACAAAAAGGGGAGATTAACCTCATACCGAGCATAAGAGCAGCAGTGTTGATTTCAGTCATCATAAACACAAACGTCTTACACATTTGAAGACTTGAGTAGGTAATTTTGTTACATAACAATCTTAATAAATTATGCAGTTTTTCCAGTTATGCATAAACGACTAGTACTGGTACTAACCAGGGGTGTGCGAATATTCCAGACTTCAAATATTCGATTGGAATAGTTTCATATTCGATTCTCAAAGTAGTTTTACTGTTTGAAATATTCGAACGCCACAAAAATTTATAACAAGTATTGAAATCAACGCAAAAATTTACTACCTGTGCTAAATTCCACAAAATTGATGCACAAATATACAGATTGGTTTCAGTTGCTACATTGCCCCCCTCATATGTTCTTTTGCAAATTTTGTGCCAGTATTCAACTGAAGTGGCCCCAGAGCATGGTATTGTGTATGAGGCTGAGCACGTTATCGCAATAGAGTGCCAAAATTATGCTAAACAAAACCACCAAAACAAATGGGGAGCCATTGCAAATTAAGAAGTGTCGAAACAGAAAGAAGCCCAGCATCCTAAGATGAAGCACTTGCAACGAACATTGTGACGATTAGTCGTCATTGCCATTTGAGAAAGCATGCTTAGAAGATTAAACCGCAACGTCATGGTTAACACACCAGCACTAGTGTGTCTATAGTGAGCTGCTTTTTCCTTATGGAGGAATGGTGACATGCACAACGGTGCTTCCTGAGCATACCAAGCAGCTATCCATCCTTCATGACAACATTAAATGACTGCATATGTTGTACTGTCAGGCAATGTCTTGTACAATGCATCTTATATATTATTTGCTGTACAACCTACTTTTTCATGCCTGGTTGATGAAAACAAATTTTTTTTTTGCAAAAGTGAATAGTTGTGCTATTCGTATTCAGGAATATTAGAAAAATACTTGACTTGTTTCGCACTTGATTTCGTTATTTGAATTTGCTTCCAAGTTGAGAATTTGGTATTTGCACAGCCCTAGTACTAACGTTTAGCATAGGTCAACATAACACAGTTGCAGTAATATGTGCAGACAAATATTACATCAATAAATAAACAGGTAGGAGAGGCAATGATGTCCAAATGTATGGAAGTTCGCTTAACTGAAACCAAACTTAACGTGAGTGAATTTTGAATTGATAAGTTGCACACATTTGAGTCAATTGACACCTTGCAAACTAGTGAGTGCCCCTAGCATACACTTTGAAAACACCTGTAAGTTGGCTTTCCCACAGAGGACCTCTCTTCCGAGACCGCTTTTCTAGCTGTAAGCATGTTCACACCTCCACATTGTGGCGAAGATGCTCAAAACACCCTGCAGGAGTGTTGCGCCTCATTGTAAGTTCCCCCATGTACTAAGAAGAGAAAGGGAGGAACGAAAGGCAGGGATTAGTGGTGAATGGAAAAAAATTGTTTTTTGGCTGCTAGTCTGTGGTCGGGGCTATCCTCGTGAAAAGCGTACTTGCTTGCGCATGCTCAGTAGCTATTTTGCAAGCTGTCATTTCTTTTATAGCAGGCCGATCATTACATAAGTTGATAATTTGGTAGTCTCATCCCATAATTTGAGCATGGCCTTTCAAGAAACTGTGTGTGTTTTATGAAAATTACTGCTGGGGTGTTCCTGCTGATGTAAGAATAAGTAAATGCACTGCAGTCTCCCAATTAGACAATTTTATTTTGTGAACAGTGTAATTTTATGCACTGATGTATGAATATTATCACACAAGTTTTAATCTAATTGCTTTCCTGTTTAATGCAGAAAGTTTTATCATTTTCCATCTAATTCCCTGTTGTGTACCTAAGGCATGTTAAATGGGGATACATGGTTGGAAAATATAATTCTTTCATTTCATTTAATTTCTTCACTGGTAAAAAATTTTCTTGACAGTTCAGCATACAGTAGAATCCTGGTTATCCGAATTTCAAGGGGGCGCGAAAATATTCGCATCTCCCGAAATTTCGTATTACCGAAAACTAGAAAATTCGTTTTCAAACCGTGATATATGCACGAAAAAATTTATTTCCATAGAAAGAACTCTCGTACGTCTTTCTGGGACACATGCAAACAGAGCAATAAGGGATGGCGCAGCTGCTGCTGCGAACGTGCGCATCAAAGCTTCGCTTGAGTCCAACTGAAGACTAAGTGCTGAAGTCCGCTCCACCGTAGTCATAAGCAAACAAGAGGAACGCCAAAACGCTTAGTGCCTTTTAAATGCGAAGCATTTCTTAGCGAACCACTGGCACTTTGAGCATTTCTTTCAATATATATATATATATATATATATACACAGTAGAACCTTGTTGATACGTTTCCGAAAAAAACGTGGAAAATAAACGTATGATCCGGGAAAACGTACGACCCGAATCCAGTAAAAATTGAGGCGGACAAGCTCATATTGAGGTGCATGGGCAAAAAATATTTATTTCTCAAAAAACATCGAGGGACTGTTCGATTTTCAAACCCCTGGCACCTCGCTGGCAACCAGAGGTCAGCCAGCTAGTTCTGCTCCTGACTGGAAATAACGTCGTGGTCACGTGTGTTGAAATCCCGAGACAACCCGAATATTGCAAAATCGAACTCTGGGACAAGCAGCGTAAACGTATAGAAATGCTACCGCCGTGTCAGCAGACGAAACTTTGCGCCGCATGAGCGTCGGTTTTTCTGCATTGCCGCTTGGAAATATGAGGCTAGGTTTGCCGAAGAACGGAAGTGATATTCTCGAGCCTATATGCATTTGGCATACGATCACGTACGTTCGCCAGATCACGCGCGACTCGCCCCGTCCAAGAAGAAAATTGCCGCCCCACTAAAGGCTTAACAAGCTCAACTCTGCGCAGTGCACGTAACAATCGCGGTACAACACGATTTGCGAAATCTCGCGAAAGTGATAAGCGTCCCGAAAGCGACAGCTGCTCGCGGCTATCGCATACTACGTCGCACACTCGCGCTGATCAGTTTGCGCTCTGTCTTAACTTGAGAATGCGCTGGTATGTTCGCCGCCACTCGTAATCGCACCATCTCGCACGGCGGAACAGGCTTTAAAAGAAAACGCTCTGTGTAATGGCAACCGAAGGTGAAGTCCCCAAGCGCCCGCATTGCGATCCGTGGAGTCCTCACAAAGATGGCGGTGAGCGCGCATCGTCTCGCCTGATCACCACAAAACTCCCAGATATCTTCCAGAAAAATTTTTTTCTGGCAGCTTCTGACGACCCGCTGGTGGGCAGAATTGTCCAGCCAGAGAAAAACGAATGCGCCGCGCCATGGGTGGAGCGACCCGAAAATGAACGCGCTCCGAGAGAAAGGCGTAGGGGAAATTGTCAGCCATATTCACTGGGCACAGTGGCGGTGTTGCTATGGTTACGTGTCGCGGCGTGCTGTGCAGTGGGGCGGCGATGCGGCGACGGCATCTGCGTTTCCGTAGGTCTTGTACCGAACCGTGGTGGACTGGAGGAGCGACAGCCTCCATTCTTTGGGCCGCATTGTTAGTTCCCCCGGCTGTTGTTCCCATGTAACACAAAAGAAGCTATTTGCCGTCTAAAAGACGTCTTGAACGGCTACCAAAAAGGGCTAATAGACGTCTTGGTCAAGACATTCCCCTTGCCGTAGACGTCTTTTCGACGTCTGATAGCTGTGCTAATGTCCCGCTAGTTGACGTCTTTAAAAGACGTTTTGACAAGACCAAGTTCAGGCGTTTTCTAGACGTTTTTGTTTTTTCGGCGTTTTCGAAATTTTGGACTTTCGAAATATAAAATAAACTATTATAACTGTCTTTGCAGCATGTTTGGTCGGCAGCCTGACGGCTACCATAGGAAGACAGAGATTGAACGGACCGAAAGAGCTCCCGCGAGAGCACTTTCCTGTTTTTTCTCCCACTTCTTATGTCAGTCGTCGAGCAAGTGACCAAACAATCAAGCAAGATCACTAACATACCTACATACCTGTTCACCCACGCATGTCCTCACTGTTGCATATATAAATGTTCGACGCTGAGTTTACTCGCGTTTATTGCGGACCGAATCAAGTTGTTGCGGTCACTCATATATGCCGCGTGAATTATTGGTTACTTCAGCACACCATACATATCCAATTTTCATATAAAAGACATCGGTTTATAATAAATTTGAACACGTAGGCAGGGGATCAACACGTATACCGTACTACATAAATGACGTTTAGCGGATGGTGCGCAAATAAATAATCGTGCTTCTCAGCAACAATAAATTATCCCATGATGTTGTCAAATCGGCTTTATTAATGAATAAAGCACAACCAAATGTGGCACAAAACACGTCGGAAGGTGACCGCACAAGGTGAAGCTGAGTGGCACGGCAGCAACGTAAATAAAATTCTGCATGAATGCACTCCAAGTCTCGTCAAAGAAACTGCACTGGCTTCCGCATTAGCTGGCGTGGTCTCAGGCCCAATATCTTGCACAAACAGCAGTGAAGAAAAGCTGCATACAGAGAAAGCAAGTAAGCTACGCAGGATTTACAACAAATAATCAGATCATCAAGTCACTCTAAAGAAGCATTTCCAATTACAGATATGATAAAATGCTGTCATGTATTAAGAAACGACAATCAATCATAACCACACATACAGGCGAGGCGCCTATACGGTAGAAGCTTTGCACTTTGTCAGCGACAGGCCGGCATAGTTGTAAGCATGCTTGCTTAAACTATGTCGGCCTGTCACTAGCGTGCGTGCGTGGAGCCACGAGCTGTAACGCGCAAAACATAATTACTAAAAATAGGGCGAGTCGCACCGGCGCGTATAGTTTCGCGTTCGACCACGCGTTTCAACCTAGCAAAGAACTGTTCACATTTTAATCACAATTCTAAAACCTTTCAGTAAAAATGACGAAAAGTCAGGTGCACTTACCAAAAAAGCACTCTATCCGAACGTGCACACGTTCTTAGCTGTTTGTCTGGCTGCAACGAAGGTGGTGAGCAGAACAATCGCTTCTTGAAACGAACGTACCGACGAACGTACTGTCGCAAACACACAGTAAAGCTTGTTTCACCAAACACTGATGGAAAATATGCGACAGACAGTATGATCACCGTTGCTTGATGCCAAACAGCCCGTAATCCATTCATCCGTTCACAAACAAAAGCTGACAACGCTACACAAAACGCAAATGACCGCCGGCCGTCGCCTAGCTCTGCTGCCGATAGAGCCGCTGCGAACTGGCGCCTGGCGGCTGGCGCAAACTAGTGGAGGAAGAGGGGAAAGGGGGAGGAAGGAACAAGTATTCTGAAACAAGCCTCACCCTTCACTTGACCGAGCTGAGCACAGCGTCACCATTCAACAGAAAAGACACAACGATTTTCACTAAGTGATCCCGCCTATTGCTCAATATTTAGTGAACATTCCTGCCAATAGGTGTGTCTGCCATCGACATTGAGTCAAGGTGGAGCGCCGAGTGAAAAGATGTTCTTGAATGCAGGGGTAAACCACTGATCTCCATTAGGAGCATGCGCTGGCATGTGCGCTTCGACAACACCCGCTTCGAGCCTCCGACTGCGCAGCATCAGTAGCATGCTTGCCTGGCTTGCCTGCGTTTGCTTCTGTTGTCGTTCGCTGTTGCGCGAGCGTTGCGCGGCCTTAGCCGCCTGCTGATAGAAACCCGCGTTACGGAGCGAAACCAATTATTTTCAGGGCTTTGTTTTCTGCGTCTCTTCTTTGACTAAAGCGACAGTCACCGCTCTTTAGACATGCCGTTTTCGCATCTTTGCGCTCGTGGACAGAACATTTGAAGAATCATTTAAATAGTCGTTGCGCGCTCACTTTCCCCCACACTGTCTAAAAATGTCTCAAAGTAGACGTTGTGGACTTCTGTGGCAGAATACACTCTGGCTATGTCGTAGCTGTTGAAAACGGTAATAAACAGTACGCAGGCATATTTGAGAGGCCAGTGCTTTATTTTGCAAAAATGTCTATTCTTGATCTTCTCGTAAGCCAAGACGTCTATAGCCGTCCGTAGCCGTTTCGAGACGTCTTTTAGAGGTTTTGTGTTTCATGGGTTGTAGCCATGGGTTCTGAACAAAAGTGTGTGGAACGAGTGTGCATCTATGTACCGTGCTACGGATGAAGGATTTGCAATGCTCACCAAAATCGTGCCACGTGCTACAGGAAAGACTTTTCTTTTTTTTTAAAGCCGTTTGAAGATTTTGATGGCCAGCGTCGCCACCTGCCTTGGGGTCGGAGTGTAGTTGACAGAGAACGGCGATCGAGCAATTCGGAGAATACACGGAGGGGACGATCGAGCAGTTCGGAAGAGACGCGGAGGGGACGATTGAGCAAAGCAGAGAAAGCGCGAAGGGGGGAAAGGCACTGCGGAAAAGCCGCCGTCGCCGCGCGGTGGCTGTCTGCCACTTCACGCTTCAAAAGTACACGAGAGGGCCCTTTTTGCGTGCCTGAACGGAAGTTTCTGACTACAAAACGTATCATACGACCGCAGTTTTCCGCGGTGCTGAACGTTGCTGCCGAATAATCGTATTTTCCGGGAACGTATTAACCGGAACGCATTGCACACAACTGTATTGGGTTATTTTTAATTTTCACGATTTCGAGCGTAGGAGTCGGGAACGTATCAACGAGGTTCTACTGTATATATATATATATATATATATATATATATATATATATATATATATATGTAGTCGCCTACGTCTGGGTGCTCTCATGATCACCTCCTTAACTTTGTGTAGACCTAAATTGGCATGGGAGGGTAAGAGGATTCGATGAATATGACTGTCGGGTCATGACATGAATAACGTGAAAGTCCTGTCGCGTACGAGGCTGGGCGATGGCCTCATGCTGACCGAAGATGATGACAGATTGATTGACAGCCGCTTTGTAGACTAGGCTACGTCAAATTGGCAGCAGTGAGAACTCGAGCAGCTTCCCGGCATACCGAACCTGTCATGAAGGCTCGGCTCTCACTGCTGCCAATTTGACAGACAACAAGAACATCATCTGGTTCCCGGTATGCATTGGCCGACACGTACACGGAACCATCCTTAATGCCAACGAGTTGGCACACTCCCGGGCGTGAGGTCTAACATTCCACATCGCGGAGAACCATTCGAAGGCTGAAGATGCAAGCTGGTACTACCGAGATCCCCTCCTAACCTTTCATGAAATGTGCAAGCACTATCAGTTGGAACGGCGGTAGTTCCCCCTGCCGCATCCACGTCTAAACAGAGCTCAGTCTGCCACTTTACATCTGTTACAGACGGAGGCATACGCTTCTCCTCTTAAATATTCTAAATACATGGATGGCATAGAGCCAGGCTGCCTTTGCTGTGGTAACCCGCGTTGCACTTTACGATACATGCTGTGGCAATGTCCTGCGCTACGCGAGAGCCGCAGGTCTCCCTCTACGGAGGAGGACTGGCGATATCTTCTCACTAGCAACGAGAAAGAAGACCAGCTAAGGGCTATTCAGAGAGCCCATGACATGGCCGATGAGATGCACTCCCCATCTCGTCGTGGGTGCGGCCCGCCGATGTCGCACCCTAAGGGGGGGGAGTGAGCGTCGTTCCCGGACCAAAATAAAGTTCTTTGCCTGCCTGCTAGGCTACGTAGGCCACATACGCCCAGGTAGTCTACGAATATAACAAGCGCTATCCACTGATGTTGGTCTACGTAGCACTATCCAGGCCTGTCAGCCTTGACGGCCTATACCTCACCAACGCGAAGGGTGACTTCAGGTTCCGACATGTTGCCGGCTATATCGACAGACAATTGTCGATGAAATGACCGAGGCATCCACGATTTCCAACAGCTGTACTATACCTCATATTTCACTACACATGGACCCCTCGTCACCGCGATCACGACCAGATCCGATAACAAGTCATCACCAGTTGCTGGCGCTCACTGATCACGATGATGATGACCTTGTTCAAGAACTGTCAAGGACTGCTTCCACACATGCACACGGGTTTGTGAAACATGCGTGCGTTCTCCATCATAGGGGACAAGTATAAGCACCTCAGCTTACCGCTTCTGGTGTTAGTAATACCCACGTTGCCGTGGGCAGCGTTACCCAACTGTAAACAACTTGTTATATAACACATATGCGGCTCTTCAGTGTATATGTGTGCGTATAAAATTTATACAAATCTTTAGCGTCATTTTGTAACATATCGCTGAGTAAAAAAATTAGGCCACAGTCATCTTCCCACCGCATGCTTCGCATAACATTGACTTCCACGGTACGTGGGATCTGCCGAATCTTATACCACTATATTGCCTTTAGTCTACTGCTGCATTAGCCAGGTACCTTCGGAGTTGCATAGTCGCTGTTGATGATCGCATCGGTGGCGACCGAGGTTTCGTGCGTGGTGGTTGATGTAAATGATAGTTCCGTTTTCAATCCGTGTGCGCTGGCCGCGCACGTGCCTTCAAAACCACGTTGTTTCTATCCATGATCATGTCTACCGCAGTTCTGGCAAGCAGCATCACTTTGACTCGGTAAGCATAAGATGCACGTGTACCTTCAGTTTCGTCATCGCCATACATGATCGCGTCGACAGCGACCGCGGCTTCGTCGACAGCGGTTGTGGCAAACGCTAATTACAGTTCTTACTGTGTGTGCACTGGCTGTACGCGTACTTCCGAAGCTTTCGGAGCATGCTGCTGTCAGCCATCACTTGACCATAGCCTCCTTTATAACTTCTGTGCCTGAGGGGTGGGTCCCGCAGCGCCGTTCCTCAATTCTCTCGTTTTGTGCCTCGGTGCTCCGCCAGGGGCGTTCACATCCCATGTAGTTCGTGCTGCGCTTGCTGCGGCAGCAGTCGCACACCGCTACACCGCGGTTTTCTCGCGCAAATTTGGTTTGCCGTGCTTGATATGAAACTCTGCTTGGGCCCATTGTGTTCTCTGCTTGGCCATTGATGTTTTTTCCTGGCATGGTACGTGTCCCCCAAGAGCTTCGCTAACTGCAGCACTAGCAGAGACAGCTGTGCCTCTATCATGTGCGCTTTCTTCCAACTTTTGGCCGATTCGGATAAGTTCCTTGTTAAAAGTGTTGCGTTGTTAAAAAGTTCGCATGCTGCAAGGAATCATGCCTAAAAGCGCTATTTTTGTTATCTGAAGCAATACCGGAAAAAAAAAGGCGGCTGTCCATGTTCAGAAGTTTGGTTGTGCCCCGAACGCTTCACAATGCCATACTGCTGCATACCACACTGCAAATCATGGAGTGGCTGGAAAGAACCGCAGTATCTTTCTACGAAATTCCCAGTGACCAAGAACTTCTCGAAAAGTGGCTTATGGTAATCTCGAGAGACAACTGGACCCGAAATAGCACATCTTGTTATTCCATTGTTTGCAGCCGAAACTTCGTCCCGTCCGACTATAAAGAAGGGTGCACGACGCGAAGACTGAAGAAAGGCTCTGTGCCCAGCATCTTCCAAGAGTACCCATCATATTTGCAACCTTGCAAGCAAACCGAAAGAAGCGATGCAGCCCTCAGGAAGCATGCTGCGGCTGTATTAACCGGCGAGCCAGTAAGAAAAAACAGAGCAATCGGTGGTGGCGCACCAAATGTGTTTACGGACTTACGGGATGACCAGTCGTGCTCTAACAGTGTTCTTTGAAAGCCCTACTGTTGAAGAAGTGCCCAACTCCAGCAGCAGCACTGACCAAGGCTTCGTCCCGAGGACGGTGCAGGTGGGTAGAGCAGTACAAGTAGCCTCATGCATTTCATTGCCGATCATCGAAAGACGAAAGTAGAGGCGTAAGGAACGCGAACTGAGGGCACAGATTGAAAGGCTCAAAGGAAGTGTTGACAAATATAAAAGGGAACTTCAGAAACTTAAAGAAGACTGCTATGTCCCAGCGTTTATGCAGGTTGTCAAGCAAGCCTGTGAAAATGAGTTGGCTGCCTCAATACTGCTGGAGCAGGTAAAAAATTTTCAGAAGGTGAAACCAATGTGGTCCGAAGTTACAGTCTGCCACGCAGTGGTCCTTCATAACCTCTCAGCGAGCGCATACGAACACATAAGGAGCTCAGGGCTACTTCGCCTACCCTGCCGAAGCACGCTGGAGCGCTTCCTCGGTTTTTCACGCAAAGAAGTAGGCGTCACTGACTTAATTAAGCAGAGGCTGTCAGCTGAGCTCGCTTCACACACGAATGCTCAAGCAAAAACGTGCTCGCTCATTGTAGACGAAATGAGGGTCAAGCAGATTGAAAGGCTCAAAGGAACTGTTGACAAATATAAAAGGGAACTTCAGAAACTTAAAGAAGACTGCTATGTCCCAGCGTTTCTGCAGGTTGTCAAACAGGCCAGTGAAAATGACTTGGCTGCCTCAATACTGCTGGACACGGTGGTAGAAGTACAGGTGGAACGACGCAGCACCGGCGCCATGCGCTCGCTGCGTCGAACTTCGGTTCCTCTGCGCCGTCACGCCACGAGATGGCAGGAGCAGTCACGAGGCTCACAGCGGCGCGCAGGCCTCTGTTCCGACAAAGCAGTTGTCGCCACGTTGCTTTCTCGTTTAGTTCTTTTTGTGCGATGGCAGGTCATGCTATTCGAGTGAGAAAGCCGTGAAATGGGCAAAAAGTGTTTTGTGCCGCGGTGCAACTCTGGGTACAAGACCTGCACTGAAAAAGGCGATTTTTCTGCACCCCGAGATGCGGAACGCCTGAAGGTTTGGCGCCATGCGATACCGCGCAAGGACCGCGTGCTGCAGTCGACTGATTACGTGTGCGAGAAGCACTTCGAGCCGGGGTACATAACTGTCACTGATCCCGTTAATCGGGTTGGCCATCGCCGGGCGGATTCTAAGGGCCGGCGTCAAGGCCCTCCGAAAACGCACCACGAAAGCGCGGACAATTTAGAGTTGGTCCTTTGGTGCGCCAGCGAACGCCGGTTGTGGTCCAAAGACCGAGTCAGAGCCGAGAGTCGACAACACAAACGAAAACGAAATATATTCTCAGTTAAGGCAATACAAATAACACAAACACGTGCACACTCGGCTGGTACCAGTTACAGCTTCACAATATAACTCAGATGGTGTTTACACAACGGGAGCTAGACGAACCGATCACACGCTACGAATGCAATCGCATGCATTTCAACTATTCAATGACAGTTAAAGTCCTGAATAAACAATGGCGTATCCAGTCCACAGTACTTGGACGGTAATCGAATGCTTCTCTTCAAGGAAACACTCACGCCAGCTCCAGCGTTGATCGTCGTAGCTCAACCGTCGTCGTGACTTGTCACGGCTCACACGGTGTCGTCATCGGATTCTTCCAAATCGACGATCGACTGACCGCACACCATCATAAACACGTCTTCTTTGGATAACGGAGCCACACTTCGCATAACTTCACCATCACCGGGCCACTCCTTCACTCACTGACTTCTCGACCTCTCGACTGACTGCCCGACTGCCGTCGATTGCACGCTTTTATCCCTTCTCCCCCGGTTTCTAGAAGCGTCGGGATGTTTCTTCGGCGTGCAGTACAGCTAAGGCCAGAGAAAGGGCGAGAGCTTTCTCGTAGGTTCGAATCGCGGCGGCATCGCTCGCGGATGCGTCACCCTTTCCTTCTAGAAACATCCAGGATTTGCCGGGCGTTTGATCGCGTCGTCTGCGCCTGGCTCGATTGGGTGAGGAGGATGCGGCGCGCCGGCGTCTTTTGATGCTTGTTTTTTCGTTTTTTCGCGCTTGGGCGAGCGGTTCGTGCCGTTCTGTCTCGTAGCTGCTTGAAAGCGGCCGCGCGCGCGCTTTATAACACGCTAATTCGTGACACTGCCCCCCACTTCAAGAATATTATCACATAATATTCAAACAACACAAATTAGCGCGCACATACACATAACCAAAAATGTCTCGCATACACAGTCCATAACTCAGTCCACACAAAATGCGCGTCCATTCATAATAGAACTCTTAATACAATTCCAGGGCATTTCAATGTCACAACATATGAAAGATAAACACAAGTACATAAGTACAAAACACCAACATAGCTTTCATATAAACAATGCGAACGCACAAAGATCTGCAATTATAATGCATATACAATTATATCAATAGCATTGTACACGTAATGTTAAGTAAACGACACTCGGGCTCACTAGCCATACACACTTGACACAGGGAATAATAATACAACTCATTCAAACTCAAAACACTTCAAACACTTTCAACTCCAGCACCCTATCCTGTCATCATCGTGTCGCGCTTGCTCCCCTTCTTTCGGTGCTCGCTCGCTCTCTTTTTCTTCCTCTTCTTTTTCTTGCGAGCCGTTCCATTTGACAGTGCCGGAGGGGGCGTCTCTGCTGCCGTCGACACATTCGACGCCGGCAAGGCGTGGTCGCGTTCGTTAGAACGTTCGCGGTGCTTCGCCGACTTCTGCGCGTCGTGGTGTTTTGCCTGGACGACCACCTTCGTCATCATTCCACTCACGCGTGGTGGTGGCCGCTGGGTGGCAACATCACCTGCTCGGCGCGTCTTCACAGGCGGTACAGCGACCGTTGGTGCTCCATTGTTGCCATTCTCTGACGCCTCGGCTTCAGTATGAGCTCCGGTGACATCTTTCCTGAGATTCTCTTCCGCGCTTCCTTTTTGTCGCGGTTCCTGAACTGACGAGGGCTCCATCTTCGGGGCTTCTCCCAAACGTTCAGGATCGTATGGCCCTCGAGCTCCGTCGATGTTTCCCACGATTAGGTCGAACAGGGGGTTATTCATGCACAGGGCAGTAACTCTCCCGCTGAAGTAAGGAGTCTCAACCTCAATCTTGGCTTCGGGAAGCATTCGAATGGAACTATCAAGCAAGCGAACCGGGGTGGAATTGCCTGTGAAGTTACTCTCTCGGACCAATTTCTTTCGTACGATAACAGTGGTGCACCCACTATCTCTTAATACCGTGACTTCCTTTTCACCAACTTTCCCCTTAACTGTCGGCATTTCTTCAATCAATCAATCAATTTTATTTGGCATTCATTACAGCAAGATAATGAACACGAGGACAAGAACAAAAAGCTGCTATACAGCAGCTTGACAAAGGTCCTTGCCCCAATTCTCGACAGCCAAAAACAACCTACCATGCATTTAAACATCTCTAATTTCACATTTCTATTAAACATTTTCGGTTATCACATCTAGCAGAGTAGTTAACAAAAAATAAAGACACACATCGAAATGAATACATGACAATTACAAAGTAATTACAAAAAACAAATTACAAAAAAAAAAAAAAAAACATGAAACAGTGCATAACGCAAGCGGAAATAATGTAGAATAATGGAATGCACAGGTTATTTCGCACAAATGAGATGTACAAAATTTGTATGCGCAATAAAGACCATTATGCATCATGTATGTAAACATCTTAACAAACTGAGAAGCTTGTATAACAGGCAAATTTTTTGATAAAAATAACTTAACGTAACGCGCACTACTACTTTGAAGATAAGTGCTCACCCACATACCGTTTTATTGCACTTCTTGAAGATCTTTGTATGCAAATGCCATTTCTTTCAAATTCGTTGAGCAAGCGTGGCACAAGGTATGACAGACTGCTCATCCCATATTTCGTTCGCGAAAAAGGTATGAGCCATCTGTCTCTCTCCCTTATGTTATATGAGATAGCTTTAGGTATAGTCAGCTTGCATAATAACAAAAAACTATGGTTGTTGCATCGGAAGTATTTTTGGCATTTTAAAGCGAGGTTAACGTTATAGAAATTTTCGAGGGGGCAGATCTTAAGGGTGGAAAATAGTTCTCCAGTATTGGCGTCATACTGAACATTTGCTATGTGACGAACTGCTCTTTTCTGAAGCACACTCAACCTATGTAAATTGACTTTTGTAGTGTCACCCCATACTAACTGACAATACGTTAAGTGAGGGGAAAATAGGGCGTTATAAATCATGCGTTTAACGCTCCGCGGTAAAGTATAGCGCAGTCTACAGAGCACCCCACAGGCTTTCGCTAAACGGGTGGCAATGTGATCAACATGATCATTCCAAATGAGATGATTGTTAAAAACAACTCCCAAGGTTTTGACGTTTGATGCAAGTTCTATGCGAGCAGATCCAAGCTCCAATCTGAAATCTTTAAAATCATGTCGTTGCGGCGGGGTGAAAAGGACCGCCTTAGTTTTTGCTGTATTCAGTTTTAATGAATTAACGAAGCTCCATTCGGCCAAGCATTTCAGTGCACTGTTAGAGATGACCGAGAGAGTACTTATGTCACTTGATCTCAAGAAAATGCTGGTGTCATCTGCATAAACTATGAAGTCAGCGTCATTAGAAATATTTGTTATATCATTGATATAAATGTTGAATAGTATGGGCCCCAGTATGCTACCTTGCGGTACTCCTTGAGTTATTTTTTGTAGTGTAGATTGTTCTGACATGATGGCAACGCATTGCCTTCTGTGCTTTAGATACGAAATTATTAACTCAAGAGGAGTGCCACGAAATCCGTAATGTTCTAGTTTTGTAAATAAAGTGCGGTGATTCAGGCGGTCAAACGCCTTAGAATAGTCAACAAAGATACCCAACATAAATTGTTTATTTTCAAAACTGTTCAAGATTAACTCTTTTTGTGTTAGTAGGGCAAGTTCTGTTGACATTCCTTCACGGAAACCGTACTGTTGCGCTGTTATGATCGAGTGTTTATCGCAGAAAGCCGTTATTCTTTTGCAAATAATTTTTTCCAATCCTTTTGATATAACAGGGAGAACAGACACTGGCCGATAATTCGAGAATACATTTCTGTCACCAGATTTGAAAATGACGCTAACTTTCGCGCATTGCATTTCCTGAGGAAAGATTCCGGCACATATTGAAAGATTAAAAATGTGAGTAAGTGCAGGTGATAAGATGTCAGCCACAAACTTTATCGGTCTTATCTGTAACCCGTTTATGTCACGTGCTTTGCTATTTTTAAGGACATAAAAGTTTGGAAGACTTCATCGGAAGTTGTGGGCGCAAAAAAAGCTGTGTATGCATTGCGCGGACCTAAAAATTCAGTCGCGGCAATATTAAAATCGCTTTTTTCCAGACTAGTAAAATAATCGTTAAACTGATCTGCAAGTTCTACGCCTTTTATGACCCTGTGATTATGTATTAGCTCAAGCTCAGCAATCTGGCGGTTGTTGCGGTTTAACAACTGGTTAATTTCGCGCCAAAGCAAGTCGCTCCGACTACTTATTTGACTGAAAAGGTTTTCAAAATAAACTTTTTTAGTATGTCTCAAGAACTTTGTTACCTGGTTGCGATATTTCTTGAATGCCGCAAACTCACATGGGTCCCTTGTTTTGACAAAATTATTATATAGTAAGTTCTTTTTGCGTATCATGACTGCGCACTCGTTATTAAGCCAAGGTTTGCGACCTTTCGCACATTTTTGTACGGTTCTAAACTTAAAACACTTCTCATAGACACCTTTCAAAATGTGTAGGAACGTGCTATATGCTCTATCAGGGTCATTACAGTGAAACACGGTTGTCCAATCTACGTTTCCAATTTCGTTACGGAACATGCTTAGCGTTTTATAGTTTATTTCCTGGACAAGAAAAGTCTTGGAGTGACGAGCACCCCCAGAAGATGCACTGAATGGACAGAACATATAGATTGGCAAATGATCACCCATGTCAGCTACGATAGTACCTGCTTTCGTGTCTTCGTTAGTGCAGTTTGTTATAAAAAGGTCAAGGAGGCTATCGGAAGTGCTGCTAAGGCGCGTAGGTGTTGTTATCACATTTCTACAATGAAATGACTGAAAAATAAGTTGTAGATCACGCGCGCATTTGGTATTTTGCAAAAGGTTAACGTTGAAGTCACCACCTATCGCGAGGTACAGGTCGTTTAGGCAGATGAAACTTAGCAGCCTTTCGAGAAAAAGAAGGCATGCGTCGATATTTCCGTTTGGCGGGCGGTATAAAACAACGAAAACATATTTTTTACATTGCACGCTTAAAACTTCATAGTCTGGCGCTATAAGGCAGAATTCTGGTAGCATCGTGCATGACAGCTCATTCGATACCAGCTGCAGCACGCCTCCACCACGACGTGTAGGTCTGTTTAAGAAGAAAGTTTGATATCCGGGAACGCTAAGTACGTCGTCAGCATATTTGTACCAAGTTTCTGATAACATTATTACATCGAAGTTAAAAGAAAATGCATCAAAAAACAAAGTCAACTCGTCGTATTTATTCCTCGCGGACTGCGCATTTAAGTGTAAAAATTTCAGATAGTCGCCATGGTTCGAAATATCCAGTTTATAAAGCATAATTTATCACAACAACGAAGTAAAATGCAGAAAGTGGCACTCACAAGTGTGCAATTAGCTAGTAGGCGTTTGGTCGACCATTTTTTCTAGGTCAATTTCACATGCAATCCGCACAATGCGTGATGTTTCCGTTTGCCGCGCGAAAACTTTGCCACCTTTGGCCCACGCAAAGCGCCAGTTCAGTTCCCGTTTTTTTGCTATGGTCATCCCAAGCAGCTTCTTCAGCCGCGGGCAGAGGTGCTCATTAATATAGACCGGCTGCTTTTTCGTGTAGCCGATGTCTGCTGCAGTGAACCTACTTTTTCTGGCCCTTTCGACGATAGCATCTCGCTTAGCACGGTTGTTGAAAACGACTAAAATGTTAGGGTCAGAATCGGCACTCCGCGTAGGCAACCGGTGGCAAACTTCAATGTCATCTTTCCTTATTGGTTCACCTATCAGATCGCCCACTTTGCTGAGTATGCCTTCAAGGCTCTCGTTTGCTACCTGCGGAACCCCTTTGACTTCGATATTCTTATTTCTAGAGTATTGTTCCTGCGCTGTAATACTCAATGCATTTTCATGGGCTTTCTTCTTCAATGCTTCAACTTCTTGCAGGAGCGCTTCCTGCGTTGCTCTGAGAGTGGCATTTTCCTTTCTTAGTTCAGTGCATTCATTTTTCAGAGACTCAAACTCTTTGTTGATGAAATCCATACTAGTTTTCATCTCCCTCATTTCTTTACGAAAATCACGCTTCAAGGCATCAAGTTCTCCTGACATCGTCAATGTTGGTAAATAACACGCAACAACAGTTGTAGTGGCAGCAAGGGACAGCAAAATACAAATTGAAGGAGTGCACTAAAAATCGAGAAAGTTCCAACCTGAAGAAACAAGTGGAAGCGTTACGGATACGCTCGGTACGCTGCCCCAGCTGCCAAGTGTCCGTCGCAGTGGCCCGGCGTCCTTTTATCCGATACCAGGGTGTGACGTAAACGCCACGTGGTACTGTACAGGCTGGCCTTTTTCCAGAGCGGTGCAGCAACGCAGGAAAGATGCAGCGGTTACGTAGCTTGGCCACGAACTTTCAGGCAGACTGTCGCGCTTGCTCCGGAAGGCCCTGAAGAAACAAGTGGAAGCGTTACGGATACGCTCGGTACGCTGCCCCAGCTGCCAAGTGTCCGTCGCAGTGGCCCGGCGTCCTTTTATCCGATACCAGGGTGTGACGTAAACGCCACGTGGTACTGTACAGGCTGGCCTTTTTCCAGAGCGGTGCAGCAACGCAGGAAAGATGCA
Organism: Rhipicephalus sanguineus; assembly: GCF_013339695.2. Taxonomy (NCBI): domain Eukaryota; kingdom Metazoa; phylum Arthropoda; class Arachnida; order Ixodida; family Ixodidae; genus Rhipicephalus; species Rhipicephalus sanguineus. The sequence goes on from NC_051176.1 coordinate 314,977,297, forward strand.
GCGGTTACGTAGCTTGGCCACGAACTTTCAGGCAGACTGTCGCGCTTGCTCCGGAAGGCCCTGAAGAAACAAGTGGAAGCGTTACGGATACGCTCGGTACGCTGCCCCAGCTGCCAAGCTTCTTTGTGTCTGTTGTCACCGCAGCACCAATGAAATCCATCTTCTTCCCGCTTTTCAGTTCGGCCAATTCATCATTGATCGCTTCTGTTCCCTCGTTTGGCGGGGCATACGCACAAGCTGCTTGGTGGACTTTACTCGCATCGATTCGACATGCGTCTGCTTTGTGCCCAGTCTGTCCACATTTAAAACACTTCATCACCCTGGGGCGTGAGAAGTTAGTCCGACAACTGTTAGCGCGATGGCCCACCCGGTTACACAGAAAACATCGCGGAACACCCTCCGGTGCACGCTTGTTTTCTTCAGGTGTCGATTTCTTCGACTCCTCGTGAACTTCCTTTTTTACTTTGGCCAGATTCGTGCCACCTTGCGCTTCTAAGAATTGATCGGCCAACTCAAGCATGTCGTCAAGCGATTTAGCTTTCCTCTCTTTCAGATACAGCGACAGGCTCGGGTGGCAACTGGTGAGAAATTGCTCTCTGATTAAAAGCTCTCTAAGCTCACCGTACTCCTGCGCCGTCTCTGAAAGTTCGATCCACCTGTCAAAATAATGGCTGAGCCGCGCGGCATACTGCGTTGCCGTCTCGCCATCAGCTGGCTTTCCCGTACGGAACCGATCATGGAAGCCTTCCACGGTGAATCGAAATCGCTTCAGCAAAGCAGCTTTTACTCTTCCGTAATTAGCTGCATCGGTAGGAGTCAGCCTACCGTACACACTGAGTGCTTCGCCACTCAAGCAAGTGCTCAAAGCCGTTGCCCATTGCTGCTCCGGCCAATTTTGGCTTCTAGCTATCGTCTCAAACCTGTGCAGGTATGCATCAAGGTCATCTTTCCTTTCATCAAACGCCACAAGCAGTTTGCTTGGGTTCAAACTGAAGCTATGATCTTCCCTTTCACTGCTCTCGGCTCTAGCCTGGACGGGAGTCTCTGTGCGCTGCTGCAAACGGAGCCGTTCGAGTTCCAATTCGTGCTGCCGTTGCCTTTCTCTCTCAGCTATCTGCGCCTCTCTTTCTTCTTTCTCCCTCTCAGCCGCTAGCCTCTCTCTCTCCAGCTCCAGTTTCAATTGTTGTTCTCTTTCTTCTTTGGCCCTTTCAGCTGCCAACCTCTCTCTTTCGAGTTCTGCAGCTGTTTCTTCCTTAGCCCTCTCTCTTTCTTCTTTTTCCTTTTGGCTAACCCACTTTCGTAGTTCGGCCCCAGACAAACCCATCTTCTCACCAAGGGCAACTAATTTCTCGAGATCCATGATGCCAGTCGACAAAACCTAGCCGCGTGCACAAAATATCTGCCTAACTTCGAATTCAGAAACACTCTCTGCACACAGGTTAGCGAGAACGCGGTGCAACACTCAAAATCGTTCGCAAGCACTATCAACGTCTCAAGGCTCTTTCTCCCTACTTTGGACACACTGTGCACCAAAAAGGTCCTGTGTCGCGGACGCCAGAATAATTGTCACTGATCCCGTTAATCGGGTTGGCAATCGCCGGGCGGATTCTAAGGGCTGGCGTCAAGGCCCTCCGAAAACGCACCACGAAAGCGCGGACAATTTAGAGTTGGTCCTTTGGTGCGCCAGCGAACGCCGGTTGTGGTCCAAAGACCGAGTCAGAGCCGAGAGTCGACAACACAAACGAAAACGAAATATATTCTCAGTTAAGGCAATACAAATAACACAAACACGTGCACACTCGGCTGGTACCAGTTACAGCTTCACAATAATACTCAGATGGTGTTTACACAACGGGAGCTAAACAAACAGATCACACGCTACGAATGCAATCGCATGCATTACCACTATTCAATGACAGTTAAAGTCTTGAATAGATAATGGCGTATCCAGTCCACAATACTTGGACGGTAATCGAATTCTTCTCTTCAAGGAAACACTCACGCCAGCTCCAGCGTTGATCGTCGTAGCTCAACCGTCGTCGTGACTTGTCACGGCTCACACGGTGTCGTCATCGGATTCTTCCAAATCGACGATCGACTGACCGCACACCATCATAAACACGTCTTCTTTGGATAACGGAGCCACACTTCGCATAACTTCACCATCACCGGGCCACTCCTTCACTCACTGACTTCTCGACCTCTCGACTGACTGCCCGACTGCCGTCGATTGCACGCTTTTATCCCTTCTCCCCCGGTTTCTAGAAGCGTCGGGATGTTTCTTCGGCGTGCAGTACAGCTAAGGCCAGAGAAAGGGCGAGAGCTTTCTCGTAGGTTCGAATCGAGGCGGCATCGCTCGCGGATGCGTCACCCTTTCCTTCTAGAAACATCCAGGATTTGCCGGGCGTTTGATCGCGTCGTCTGCGCCTGGCTCGATTGGGTGAGGAGGATGCGGCGCGCCGGCGTCTTTTGATGCTTGTTTTTTCGTTTTTTCGCGCTTCTTGGGCGAGAGGTTCGTGCCGTTCTGTCTCGTAGCTGCTTGAAAGCGGCCGCGCGCGCGCTTTATAACACGCTAATTTGTGACAATAACGAAGACGTGGGAAGCAGTGTACAAAGGGCACGTTCTTGTGATCACACCACGAAAGGCGGCTCTGGCTAATGACGCCGTGTCGTCGAAGTTTTGAGTTCGCTTTGAGTTCATCCACGCCGTGAGTTGGCCCGTTTTTTTAAACCATACCTACATGCGTGTGCAGTCTTTCTCTCTCCGTGCGAAAGCTACGCTTGTTAACAATGAGAATATCTGGGGTTTTAAGTGCGGAAACTACGTTGTGATTATGAGGCATGCCGTAGCAGAGCTCCGAAAATTTCGGCAATGTGGCGTTATTTAACATGCACTGACATCGTAGAGTACACGGGCCTCTAGCATGTCGCCTCCATCAAAATGCGACCGCCGCGGCTGGGATCGAACTAGGGAACTTCGGTCAGCAGCCGAGTACCGTAACCGGTGTGCCACCGCAATCGACGTGTTCCTTGAAAGACGAAGTAGTAATGCTGTCCTTGGGTGACTATGTGAGGCATAAACAGTGAAAAATACTCCTCAGTTGGCAACAGAGAAGAATCGGAAACACATATCCACCATTCTTAATGTCTCCCCTTCTCGCAGTGCCAAACCAGGATGCTTTTTCATGTCCTTCGTTGGTGCCTCAAACTTAGCTGCTGGCATTTGCTAAAATTCAGTATTTTATGCACGACCAGCTAAAAAGTCGTATTCGCCACACATTTTTTTATCCGCGATCAACGGCTGCAAATTACTTTGAATGTTCGTGACAGAAAGACAGTATGCATTTTCTGTTGTAATACTAGGGCTAATACGGTATTTTTTCTAACTATCTAAACTATACTTCTACAAATAGAACTAATTTTTGTCATATTTCAGCGTGACGTCACTGTCATATGTTTAAATGCACGATTTCACATGTCCGAATGAGGAAAGCACATGTTGAATTTGCCACCGCGAACCTTCGCGGTGGCAAATTCAACATATTCAACAGATAATGACTGTATCTTCAAAATTTCGATTTATTCGAAGCTATTATTTATTTATTTTTGCGCTCGTTATAGCGTGAACGCACAGTTTTTTATTCGCTTCGAGTGTTCGAGGGGCGTTCGCGGCTCTGAAGCGGCCGTGCCTGATACCGCTCATGAGCCACCGGTAGTGTAGCGCCATGTAGGGCCCTGTACACAAAACGCCACAAACTGCGGACAGAAGTTCGCCGCTTCCGGAGGCGCCGTCGGTCCACCTATAATACTTCTAACACGGTGCTGCTGGAGCAGGTCAAAAATTTTCAGAAGGTGAAACCGACGTGGTCCGAAGTTACGGCCCGCCATGCAGTGGTCCTTCATAACCTCTCAGCGAGGGCATACGAACACATAAGGAGCTCAGGGCTACTTCGCCTACCCTGCCGAAGCACGCTGGAGCGCTTTCTCGGTTTGTCACGCAAAGAAGTAGGCGTCACAGACTTAATTAAGCAGAGGCTGTCAGCTGAGCTCGCTTCACAAACGAATGCTCAATCAAAGACGTGCTCACTCATTGTAGATGAAATGAGAGTCAAGCAGCGTCTACTGTATCTGAAGCAGAGAGATGCCTTCATTGGCGAAGTAGACTACGGCGACTGCTTGCCGCAGAGGCAACCGGGCAAGCCAGAAGAGCCAGTTCTTGCAAACTTGCTGCTTTGGTTTGGTTTAGGCAGCTTGTCAACGAGATATAAGATTCCTGTTGCCTATTTTTTTACTACAAACTGCACCGATGAAAACCTTCACCAGATCATGATGAATGTACTCAAAGAAGTTGAGAGTATAGGCTTTAGAATCATGCGGATCGTTACCGACAACCATCGGAGTAACATGAAGGCGTTCTAACTGCTATGTGGAGGTAACCTCAAGCACTGCATACCACTCCCACAAATCAAGATGGCAAACTTTTTCTTGCTTTCGATCAGTGCCATTTAATTAAAAACGTACAGTCACAGTTTCTGTCAGGCGATATCGGAAAGGACGGTGAAATAACCGCCCTGTACCTGAAAGACTTCCACAAAATGCAACAGCGCAATATTGTCAAGCCAGTGCTGTTCTTGACAAGAAAGCACGCAAATCCGACTAGCATGGAAAAAATGAACGTCAGGAGGGCAATGCAAGTCGTTTCGCCACCTGTGACTGCGGTCCTGAAGCTCTTGAAAGAGCAGGCAGGTCATACATGTGACGCAAGCTTTGCCCACGTTGGTCTCACCGTCGTATTCATGGACACCATGTACCGGTGGTTCACCCTCATGGATGTAAGCAACTGCACCCAGCATGTGCACCAGAACAACCCGGACTACAAGCAGTACGAATCCGAAGACGATGAACGGCTAGGTTGGCTTGAAGCATCATTTCTTGACTACCTGGCCGAAATCAAGCGGCACAGCCCGGCCATGAATTTTCTGACCAAAGAAACACGCAGGGGCTTGCTGATCAAAACCATCTCAAACGTGGAGTGCGTTCGGTACCTTCTCATGGTCATGCGCTTCCGTTTTGTTCTGACTAAGAAGATGTCCTCTGACCCAATAGAGGCCTTCTTTGGGTGGTTGAGGAAATCTGCAGGCTTGAATGACCAGACAGACGTGAGGGCAGTTTTGTCCGGGATTGAAAAATCACTGAAGACAAGCATAGCCTGCACGTCCAGCAGCAGCAACGTGATGACTGCAGACAGCAGCAGCTGCTCCTCATCAGCGCTCCTACACCGACCGGCAAGAGCAGCGCAGAATGACAGCAAAGCATTTCTAGCAGAGGCAACCACGACCCTTGAGGAGAGTCTCGACATGGAGAAGACGTTGCTCCCAACGCCAGATGTTGCTGCACTAGCAATGGTTGGTGGCTATATTGCAAGAACATTCCACGAAACCATTTCCTGTGATAAATGCTTCACTCTAGTGACTAAACCAAACACTTCTGTGCCATAGGATGCCTTAATTAGGCACCAGGACAGGGGTGGACTCCTCTATCTGTCTGCTGAGCTGGTAATGGTTCCCCATTTGCTAAAGAATTACGTGGAAGTTTTCCTTGCAAAAGCAAGACAGATGAACCAGCCACTGAAGGCTGCCGTTGACAATGCCATAGAAATGCAGAAACGTGAAAAACTCAAGTGCTCAACCCCAGGTCACCATGAAAAACTTTTGGACATGGTGCTCTTTAAGTTTCTCTGTCCACTCTTTGTGAACTTCATGATGAGTGTGACTGACAAACACGACTTTGAGAGAGATTTTCATGCCAAACCATTGTCTCGAAAAGTGCTCAAGCTTTGAGCGCGATATCAAATAAAAAAGCTCGCATTGCATTTTGCATACAGTGCTTGTGTTAAAAATTTTATGTGTGCGCACTTCTTAACGTGTACGCATAATCCAATGCAATGAAGACGATTTCTAGACCTGGTTTTGGGACGTTAAACCCCAGATATTATTAGCTTTCTAGACCGTCATAAACGCAAGCGTGAATAGACTGCGTGATCTGCTGGTATTATGGGATCGGTACAGACTCTGGCGGCAAGTGCCGAAACTATGAAGGACGGACGGATGGTGCGTATTTATTTTGCGCCGGTGCGTGGGCACAAAAGTTATATAGGAGGCTATGACTCAACGGTTTTGTTGCCCAAGTTCGTATCACCCGTCGCGATGCGGAAAAGTGTTCAGGACATTTGAATTCTGGCCCATTGTTCACCATGGAATTCGGCCGAGTAATTTTACGAATTCGTATCAGACTGAAACTCGTCTTAACTGGGTCCTTATCACCAAAATTTTGGTTTGCTTTGCTGCCTTTCTAACATTTTTCACACTTCATGACCAGCTTAAGTAGACTTAGAAGAGATATCTGGAGATTAATAATAATTTACAAGATCAAGTTGTGAATCGCTGTAATATAGTGCTAATTTATGATATAGAATGATTTGGTAACATGACATCACCTTGATACCATGGAAATCTTTTGCCGCAAGTCTAGTTGTTTAAGCTTTTACAACTGAAAAACATGCATCTCCTAGAATTTTTATATTTGTGAAATGTGCGAAGCTTCTCTTGAAATAAATCTCTGGCTGGCACATGGTGCGTGTGTGAAATGCAACGTAAGGAGAATGAAGGTAATGAAGGGGAATAAATTAAAGGTCTTCTTTCTTTGTTAGCCACTACCATATGAATTCAATATGATAACGATGCCTAGGAAAGCATGGGAAAAGTCCTAATCGAAGTGGAGGGAAAAAGCCTGTATGATGTGTGCGTTTTACCAGTGCATAATGAAAACTTGTGTCATACTTACATGAGACAACTTCTGATGCAGCGGTTGCATTGAAAGAAGAATGCGAGGCATCTGAGCAATGCATAGCCTATGATCGGCACAGCTACTGTGGAGAATTTGGTCGTTCCCAGCTGCCACCGAAGATATGTCAGTGCCAGTTTGGCTTCAACATGAAGGACCTACACAACCAGCCCAGGTGCATTGAAAGTGAGTCATCTTTCCTCTAAAGTGTTTCATTTGAAGGTATTGTATTGAAATATTTTATGCAGTGTATGTAGTTTCTTGCTAGAAGCTGAGAATCTATTCTTACGTGCTGTGCATAAAGGACGTTTGTCCTTAGTTCACATTGATTTTGTCACGCAAATGCAGAAAAAGGTCTAACTGACTACATGCCAGTTGGTCAGGGCTGGCATTGCAAGTAAGATACAGTCGAAGAAGCTGCTGCATTGTCAGCTTTTGTATGTTTGCTATGGTAAAATAACCCACTTACCACAATGCCCCCATTATCGATTATGACAATGAAGTCTGGCTGCTAGGTGCCTGTGTAGAAAGGTCACGAAATGATTGAAAGAAAGGAGAAAACGAGAAACTTGAGCTGCTGCACCAGCACTGCACGCTCATACAGTTTGACATGTTTTGTGGCATTCTCTGCCTTTCCCTTCACACTGAACATGAATAGACTACTCTGCGCCATCCTTCAAAACATGGACTGCCCCAACTGCGCTGTTTGCTCGCTGGCCCTTTTTCTCCCACTCTGCCGACAGATTAAGCCGTTCCTGGCCGGGTGATTTATCTACTGCCGAAACAGAAGATGGTTGATTGGCCCGCTAATCATCGGCATTGAACAACATTGCCGGCAAAAAGAAAGCACACTGCTATATACAGGGTATGTCCGAAAAGTAATGTCAGTCGATTAAAAAGGATGCATTGGTCAGATCAGTACAACACAATTAAAGGTTTCAAAATACGCTCCTCCTGTGATGACACATCGCTTCCAGTAAGATTTCCAGGCATCGAAGGCGTCACAGTAGGTCTCCTCCGGGCTGTCCTTTGAAGCCTTGGTGTAGTCCTCTTTGTCAGTTGTCCCGAAATGATTCCCTTTCATGGGAGTTTTCAAGCGCAGAAACAAAAGCAAGTCTGGAGGAGCCTTGTAGGGACTGCAGGGCAGCTGGGGAACCCTTGGCATTTTTGAATCGACAAGGAAGCGGATCAAGACGAAGACGGTGTGGACTGGCACGTTGCCATTGGTGATGGTCATTGACGGCTGTCCAGCGTAGGCTTTATCGCTGACCTCTTTACGACCTTCTAAAAAGACCTTGTGCTGCCGGTACACTTGACGTTAGGACTAACAATTATCGCCAAAGGTCTTTATCATTAGAAAAATTTCCACTTCGGACTTGTGGAGTTTCACAGAAAACTTAATGGCAATCCGTTCCAACAAGCGCTGCATTGTGGCTTGCACGGGAAATGAAAATGAGTTAAATCTCCCTACTCTCCAGATGGTAGCATATGACATTGCAACCGCACGTGCATAAACTAACTTCCCCCTCCACCAATATCAAGCGATCTTGGCCTGTTGGGAGGTAGAGATGCTTTACAATACTATAATCACTGACATTACTTTTTGGACAAACCCTGTGTATGGAAATGAAGTGTTGTATTATGAAGGACCACAAAGACTAAAAAAGTGTGACTTGATGAAGCAGTACGGACTATCACAATCGACGGTGTTGACAGTCATCTACTTGGCAGAAAAGTTTGACCGAGGAGAGCTGCTCATTAGGCAGTGGGCGTCACAGCATGGAGGACGCAAGATCTTTTTCGGGAGTGGCTGTTGGAGTGTAATCAATAGGTATAGCGACCTAAGTGGAATAATTGTAATGCCCACCACTCTATGCCTTCAAGGTAACATGCTTTCTTTTTTCCTGATGCTGAACACAACTGCATGTTTGCAGCCTATAGATGCTGGTGTTATTGGCAATTTTAAGATAATGTACCGTCCTGATTAAGTTAAAGTGAGCACTGCTACAGTGTGGAACTGCTTTAAAAAAAACATGCTTTTTTCGAGGAAGCAGTGACTCATATGAAGCCTGTGAAGCTCCCATCGACAAAGTGTTGCCTCAACTTTGGCCCAGAGTTGATGAGGAAGATTCAGGACTTTGACAGTTTCTGTGTGCGGATGATGCACTAGAAACATGGGAACTTTGAACCGACGAGGGTGTCGTCGTGAACATGCTTGCATCGACAATGGCAGCATGATGCGGTAGGACAGCCTGCATCAATGTTGTACTCACAGGAGGCTCTGCAGATGACACTGTCCCTCCGGGGCATTGTTTTCATGAGGGACCTTCCACTGCCTCGGAGAAGGATGTCGGCAAGCTTAGTGTAAAACAAGCAAGGGTGACAAACATGAGGCTTTCTTGTACAAGCCAATGCACGTGGTGAGGCGCTTGTGGCGATCTCGCCCCTGCGTTTTAGGATTTTTCAAGCTTGTAGGCGGCAACCTTCTCGCATTTTATAGAATATACTCGTGTTTGTCTATTCTTCTGTGTCACCCTTATTATCATTGTGTGTTGGCAGAGCCCATCCAATATTATAGTTCTCTCACAATAGCCTGCCATCCTCCTTTTTTGTTTTTTACAGTCAGGGCTGGGCAGTTTCGAAGATACATGTATCTTAGATACTATCATAGATACTGTTTGGTTATCTAGCATTTGTATTGCAATACGGTCTTGCCAGGCGAGTATCTGTATTTCCGATATATTCAATAATGTATAGGCCTAGTGCGCTGCAGCTTTGAACCGAACAGGCAGCGCCACCGGACAGCCGCGGCGGAAAACTTGGGATTGTCGTTTGTTGCTCCCGTGCCCGCAGTCATGGTAGAAATGCATGGCTCCTCGCCGAAAGGACGTAAAAACGTCGCAGAACTCAGTATTTCTGTGTGCATGGCTGGCACAACAGCTGTAGGAACACCGTTCGGAAGGAACTAGCTTTAAAATTCTGCGGGTTACCTCAGAAGTTGAACAAAAATGGAAGACAACTCTAGCGCAGCTGTGCGGGGCTGCGTAAGCAACGCCTTGAATTCCGTCCATAAGTGTCCCCACTCTTGTGCGTTTTTTTTTTGCCTTTTATTATTTATTTTAAATGTATACACAAGCTTACAAGGTCACAAAGAAATAGGAAGGCAGCAGGCTGACAACGGCCACCTAGAGGGGCAATGTGCCTGTCTGCGTCTTCTGCTCTCACGCGTGATTTCTTGCCAGCCAGAGTGGCGAACAGGGGTAGCCGGTGCGGAATCAGACACAAATTTGCCGCGTCCTCTTCGTTGGGAACGAAAACAGTTCGGTATGGCTCAGCACACATAGAGCACTGAAAAATAAAAAGCTCACCTCCACTCGTACGTCGTAGTCCACGGTTTTCGACTGCACTCTGCATTTCCCAATAATGTCGGAAGATTCCATCGCGCACATCAATTCTTCTTTCAGACCACGCACTGACCACTCGCGTGCAACTTCGTACCAAGCGACCAAGAACTCCTTTTGAAACACACGTTATTGCAATTTCAATCCTACAGAAACCGCAGAACAACACACGGTTGTCGCTTCTTGTCCTCACGTTCACGCGCGGGCTTGCGGCCATGGCTGGCGATGCGCTTTCCTAGGAGACGACAACCAGTGACGAACTGATGGGCGCTTGCAGTCTCACTGTCTGTAAAGTGTGTGTGCGCGCTCGCCTGTGTGTGTGCGTGCGTTGTGAGCGTGTTTGTGTGTGTGTGTGTGTGTGTGTGTTTGTGTGTGTGTGTGTGTGTGTGTGTGTGTGTGTGTGTGTGTGTGTGTGTGTGTGTGTGTGTGTGTGTGTGTGTGTGTGGGAGGTAGGGGGGTTGGGGTGGTCTACTGTTCCCCGCGTGGTGTCCAAGGGACGGAAAAGAACTGGTTTCCACCGCAAGCAGCTGTGTTTTGTTGGCTTTTTCTTTTCCTTTTTTTTGTTGGTAGGGCTCGCAGTTCGGTTTTCAGCGAACAGGATTGAGAGGGGTCTCTCTCAAATGGCTTGAGGCCAAAAGGGGACGAAGTTTTGTTGAATGCTTACGTTAACAAGAGTCGCTGCATGCTGGTTTTTCGGCTGTAGTTTGAGAGGTTTTTCAGACAGGAAGAAAAACGTAAATAAACATAAGTTAGCACAGCGTATTTACACACGCAGACAGAAAAAAAAAAGAACTACGGTGGCCGTTCTTGGAGAACAGCGGCCGCCGCAACCGTAGCTGCCGCCTTGAAACATGCAGACGGGCCCGTAGGCGACAATCCTAACAGTGCGCCGCTAGCCCGATAGAGGGCGAGAGCAGTAGCGCCACCATACCAGCTCACGAGGTCTATAGTGTATCTTAAAATACAAGATACTCATATAGAAACATCCCCGTGCGAAGCAACGAACGTTGGCTGAACTCCGCTTCTCAAGCTGATACTGCTGCCACTAAGCCGCGTGAATAAAGCTCATGACAGTGACACTCTTCTATCTTTCCGTCACAGTCCTCCAGCAAGGGCAAGCGATGAACATAAGGTACGCTTAAAGTGTCCTCCTTTGTGAATACGGAACTGAAGAATGAATTAAGAGCCGATGAACACTCGCTATTTGGAAGAGGAACAAGAGACTCAACATTATCTTAAGATACAAATGGCACTTATCATCTCGGTATCTTGTATCGTATCTTGATACATTTGCAAAGTATCTTCGCCCAGCTCTGATGACAGCCACCTCCACCCCTCCGCCTGGAACCCACACAACAGCACCTCAAAACAATGGACACAATAGTTCCCCAGGTGACTGACCATACACACAGTAGAAAACAGACAAATGTTACCAGATCGCCTCGACCACTAGCCGTTCTAGTGTTTAATTTGTTGGTATCAAGGCTCGCTGCTTCGGCTCTGCATTACTCAACGGTTGTAATGTGCTTAATGCATCAAATGAACAAATGCATTACCTCAAGGGCTTTTTCTGAAAACACTGTTTTCATTGGCAAATTGCTCTCACATTAGCATGTAAATGTTCAATGTATTTTAAAACAAATGTAAATGTTGCTTTAATTTCGTACCATTGCAAACAATATTCGACAAATGTATAACTGCATTAATTTCATTAGTAGTTGATTTTTAAATGTTCCTTTAGTGCAAAGACAAAGAGATATAAAAGCTCTAATTTCACAACTTGTCAATATTCTTTAAAGAAACGTGACTAAATGACAAAAAGCTCTGCCATCCTGTATATGCCCCCCCCCCCCCCATAAAAGCCTAGCTGTGCTAACACACCACAATGTTACTGCGTGGTTAACACAGAAAAACAAGCTAGTCAGTAAGGCTTCACGACTGCATTGAGTCTGCTGTTGTGTAAGCAGATATCACTAGATTCGTGGTTGGGGCTTATTACTTTCCAAAACTTAGCTGGATTGCTTTTAAGTAGTTCAGGAAGGTTATAAGAGAAATATTTGTCCTTAGCGTGGCCGAATGCTGAGCAATATGTTTTAAGATAACATTTGTAATTCTGCCATGAACATGATGTGCAAAGGCTCTTAGCGATATTATGCAGTCATTTCTTTCTGCTTCTCATGCACTTGAGCTTTTTTGTAAACCAGGGGTTTAATTTATCATTCGTAATAGCAATGAGTGGAACATATTTGTCTACCAACGCGCACAAAGCATTTTTAAACAACTAGTTCTCTTCCACGGATCTATTGTAAAATGATGGCCGCATTGTGTTTTAAAAAAATGTTCATAGTTCTTTATTTATTGCAATAAAATTACCTTTATTGTAGTCACAAATTTGCATTGTTATTACACCTGCCATGGGTGGTGTTATGTTTATTTTCACTGAAACAGATGGTGATCGCTAAAACCATCCAAGTGTTCTATGTTACCTATAGTTTCAGCAAAACGTTTATTCAACATCGCACAATATACCAAGACATGTATGTACTTTTCTAGTGGTTTCAAGAAGTTTTTTCGACGTTTCGTGTTTTGTGGGTTCCGACGACCTTCGTTCTCTTTTCCGCACGGAATGGCAAAAAGCTTTTTCCCTTGGGTGTCACGGTTATGGCAGCCAAATGCACAGCAACCCGGCGTCGTGACAAAATGAGCGAGACGCACGTGTGCACTTCACACTTCGTGCACTTCGCATGTGGCGAACACACAGCACATGCCATGTTGGAGCTTCCAACATGTTGTCGAGGGGCGTAGGAGACAAAATACCAAGAAAAAGGGCGTGCGATACCACGTGACCGCAGCCACCCTATTGGAGGCGTGGAGAGGAGGAAGCGGCATAGATCAAGAGAAAGCTGTACTTTTCCGAAAGTAGAGGGGCTTTACACATGGAGGAAGGAAAACTCAGGAGAGGCCCTATCGTATCCCAATGCTTTGTAAAAAGTGTGGCGGAAGTGATGTCAAATTCATGCTGTAAACAAACCAGTATGGGGCAAACAAAACAGCAGACGCCCCGCGGCGTGCTTTCCGCGCTGGTTCGCTTCTGCGCAGATTTGTAGTCCTGGCGTAAGCTTAGAGCGTATTGTGCGGTTTGCATGCAGTGAAATGTTGCAACCAGACGTTTACCAGGCTGTTCGTGTATGGCAGGCCCAAGCGCTGCGTGCTGAAATTCTTCATGGAGCGTTTTTGTGCAACAGTACAGAAAGTACCGGTACATGCCGTAATCAAAAACGTTCAGCCCCTGCCTCATCGTATTTGAACTCACCTAGCAGTGACTTACGCGTTGTGCTGAGCGTTAGGCCTTTCTTTCCCTTCCCCTAGCCCGATTTCCCGATCCCTTGGCCGATTAGCGGTTTTTTGCTCGTATATATCGAGTGAGCGTAGGAGCTATTCGGTGCAATGCCAACCTAGTAGTTGACGTAACTTCACGTCGAAAGGAGGACACCGCTGTATTGTAGACGCGATCGTGCACACGAAGTTTGTAATTCCAGTGCACACACAACTACTAGCACGCAGCGAGTGCACACCGCACAATACATACATCACGTAGTCCGATAACAACAGCAAAAGTTTATTGCCCTTCCGTATGAATGACACAGCCTCTAAAAACGCGATACGATGCCTTTGGCGCATGTTATGTACGGCCATAGCCTCCTATATTTTTTCATACCCGCCGAGTGGTGAGTGGAGCAAGGCGCTCTGCCCGTACCTTCTAGTTCATGCGCTCGCCACCACGCCGCGCTGCCACCCCATACCCAGTCCCAGAGCAGACGATGCGACTACGCTGTTGCGCGCGTGCTTGTGGAGAGAAACTTGCGTTCGTATTAGAGATGGAGCTGTAAAATAAATGCGCAGGTTGCACTGGTGTTTGTTCATGATGTACAGAGGTGATGGGAAGAAACGCAAACCGTGCGGCGCGATGTTTTCATTCCGCTGCGACCCTGGTGGGAATAAAAAGATGCTAGAATAGTTTTATTCTAGTGGCTTCTAATTATCATGCAGGCTACAACCACTCGAAAAGAAATGCAAAATATAAAATAATGTAGGTGCCGCACTGTTTGCGTTTCTTTCCATCCCCACAGTACATTGAAAGCAAGCAACACGAGACATATTGTGAAAGCTAGACCTTTCACTTTGTCATGAGTAAAGGGGCACGGGGCGCCACCTCAGCTCGGGTGCCACGCGACCCGAGCTGAGGTGAGAGACCACAGAAGACGAGTTGGTCATTGTTCGGTGGAGTTGTCGAGGAGCAAGGTGGTGCAGGCAAGCGTCGCGTCCGCGACGGGAACAGCAGGGCTGAGTTCTGGAGGCAGCGTTGTGCATGCCCCAAGAGGGTGGCCTTCGACCTCGGTGTCTACCGAGCGAGGCATCCAGGGCTTGCGGCAGCCTCATCACGCAGTTCTCGTGGCACCTGCGGCACTACCACAGCTCGGCTAGACGACGGCGACTCACCGACAATTATCCGAGAGCCACGTCGACAGTTCGAGCCAGTGGCACTGAGGAGAGGCCGACAGTTAGGCCTAGCTGGGAGGGACTGGTGTTCTCCGAGAGGAAGGAAGCATCGGCGAGGAAGACGATCAGGCGTCTGATCGACGACGACGGCCCGGAGACGTCGACAGGAGCTGTGACGACGGGACTGGGCGTCCACTTTGGAACTGGATTGAGTCAGCGGACTCCACGAACGGAGTAAGAACGTTCCACGTGTAGCGCGACTAACTGAGAGGCATAGTGGCCAGGCGCTCAAGTAGAGAGGAGCTAGACATAGCTCGAATGTTTTGTAGTGTTAAGACGTTTATTGACGGCGAGATTGACGGCGACGATGCACAACGACAGAGCGCAGACTCGCAGACTCTCACGAGCACGAGCACGAGGGGCGCGCTCTCCGAGGATAGGCGAAGAGGGTGACCCACTAGGAGGCGCTTGAGAAGACGACCCATTAGAGCGTTCCAATGCTTCTCTACAATTACCCCGGGTACGAAAAGGGAGCCGCCTGGCGACCTAACAGCTGGTCACTATGAGCGGGTCATGGTAGGGCATGAGGCGCTCCACGTTGACAATGTCGCGCCCTCGACGGCGCATGTCGGAAGATGGTTCAATAGGTTCAATCAGGTAGTTGACCGGGGATGTGCGTTCGACGACACGGTAGGGGCCTTCGTATTTTGGTAGTAGTTTGGAAGAGAGGCCAGTTGTAGTGGTAGGAACCGAGAGCCATACGAGCGCTCCAGGGAGGAACGTGGGTGCAGAAGTGTTGGTGGCACTGCGAATGCTCTTCTGCCGCTCTTGGTCCTGCGTAGTAAAGGTCCTGGCAAGCTCGCGACACTCCTCAGCAAGTCTGGCTGTGGCAGAAATAGGCGCACACTCCGATCGATCCGGCGTGTATGGAAGGATTGTGTCGATTGTGTGCGACGGGTGCCTGCCGTACAATAAGAAAAAGGGTGAGAAACCAGTGGTGCTTTGAGGAGCGGTATTGTAGGCGTAGGTGACGAAAGGCAGAATCGAATCCCAATTTGTGTGATCGGCGGCGACGTACATCGATAGCATGTCGCCGAGCGTGCGGTTAAAGCGTTCGGTGAGGCCATTCGTCTGCGGGTGGTAAGCAGTAGTTTTGCGGTGAACAACGTTGCACTCTTTGAGGATGGCTTCGACGACTTCCGACAGGAAGACACGGCCTCGATCGCTGAGCAGCTCCTGGGGTGGACCGTGGCGCAGCATGAACCGGTGGAGCAGGAAGGAGGCTACATCGCGCGCTGTAGCCGCGGGGAGGGCGGCAGTTTCGGCGTATCGCGTAAGGTGGTCTACAGCGACGATGGCCCAGCGGTTACCAGCCGACGTCAGAGGAAGTGGCCCATACAAATCGATGCCAACGCGCCCAAACGGCCGGTCAGGGCAAGGTAAAGGCTGTAGACCTGCTGGCGACTGGTGCGTTGAAGCTTTGCGGCGCTGACAATCGATGCAGGAGCGAACGAACTTCTGCACGTAGCGGTACATCCCTCGCCAAAATTACCGTTGGCGAATGCGGTGGTATGTTTTCGATGCCTCAGAGTGCGCACACTGCGGATCAGCGTGGAACGATTCGCGTATGTCAGAACGGAGACTGCGGGGTATTACTAGTAGCCACTGGCGGCCGTCGGCGTTATAATTGCGTCGGTGAAGGAGGTCGTCGCGAATGGTGAAATGATGGGCTTGACGACGCAACGCGCGAGTGGATGGTGTTGCCGATGGATCAGTGAGCAAGTCTATCAGTGAAGCGATCCACTGATCCTTGCGCTGTTCGGTAGCGATGGTGTGAATGTCGATGGAAGAAACGGCAATGTGAGACATTGAGCTGTGGGTATTGTCGTCAGGCAAGGGGGAGCGCGAGAGTGCGTCGGCGTCAGCATGCTGGCGTCCGTTGCGGTACAGCACGCGGATGTCGTAGTCCTGTAGGCGAAGTGCCCAGCGGGCGAGGCGGCCTGATGGATCCTTCAAGGATGACAGCCAGCATAGTGCATGGTGGTCGGTGATGACATCAAATGGGCGACCATACAAATAAGGTCGGAACTTCGTAAGGGCCCAGATAATCGCCAGGCATTCTTTCTCGGTGACGGTGTAGTTGGTCTCGGCTTTAGTAAGCGTACGACTTGCATATGCAACGACATATTCCGGGAACCCAGGTTTGCGCTGCGCAAGGACAGCACCGAGGCCAACACCGCTGGCGTCCGTGTGTACCTCTGTAGCGGCCGTAGGGTCGTAGTGGCGTAGAATGGGAGGAGACGTCAACAAACGACGGAGCTTTGCGAAAGCGTCGTCGCACTCTGACGACCACGAATTGAGGGGCCCGTTACTTCCAAGGAGCTTCGTCAGCGGTGATATGATATAGTCGCGAAGTTTCAGATGAAGCGCCGAAAGTAGGAGCATAGTCCTACGAAACTGCGCAGTTCTTTGACGGACGTAGGTTTGGGGAACTCGGTCACGGCCCGAAGCTTGGCTGGATCGGGGAGAATACCGTCCTTGGACACGACGTAACCGAGTATTGTCAGCTGCCGTGCTGCAAATCGGCACTTCTTTAGATTCAGTTGCAGACCGGCCTCGCTCAAACGCGTCAAAACATGCCGCAGGCGTTGAAGATGCGTGGAGAAGTCCGGAGCGAAAACAACGATGTCGTCGAGGTAGCATAAGCATGTGTGCCATTTCAGGTTGCGCAGAACGGTATCCATCATGCGCTCAAAGGTGGCGGGCGCATTACACAGCCCAAACGGCATGACGTTGAATTCGTACAAGCCGTCGGGCGTGACAAAGGCGGTCTTCGGTCGAGCGTCATCAGCCATGGGTACTTGCCAGTACCCTGAGCGCAAATCGAGAGATGAAAAGAATTCTGCGCCTTGCAAGCTGTCAATTGCGTCGTCTATTCGCGGTAGTGGATACACGTCCTTGCGAGTGATCTTGTTAAGTCGTCGGTAGTCCACACAGAACCGCACAGAACCGTCCTTCTTCGCCACAAGAACGACAGGAGACGCCCAGGGGCTGTTAGAAGGTCGAATAACATCGCGGCGAAGCATCTCGTCGACTTGCTCGTTGATTACACGGCGTTCTGTGGGAGATACGCGATATGGACGTTGCCGCAGTGGCGGCTGGGTGCCAGTGTCGATGCGATGCGTAACGGCGGACGTGCGGCCGAGAGAAGTTTGAGCGACATCGAAAGAAGAGCGAAATTCTTCCAACGGGCCCAGAAGCTGGGAACGCTGGACTGGCGTAAGGTTGTCAGCAATGGAGGAACCAAATACATCAGCGGGTGATGAACCAGACGTGGAAACAGCACCGAGCGTACTGGAACTGTGGCAGTGCATTTCATCTGGTTCGTCCATAACTTCTGCGTCTTCGAGGGGTTCCACGCTACCGAGACATTCCCCTTGCACCAACGTGACACTGTACGGGAATGGATTGATAACAAAAATAGAGGTGCTGCCCTGAGTGACTTGCACGGTCGCGAAAGGCACCAGCAAGCCTTTCCTCGTGCAAACACGGTCAGATGGCGAGAGGAGTGCAACGGTGTCGGAAAGACTTGCGCAGTAGAGTGACACCGCCGTTGACGAGTTTGCAGGCACCTTGGTGTCGTCTTTGACATGTACCTTGCCCGCAGCCGATGGATTGTCTGCCGGCGTCCAATCAGGGGACGGTGAGAGCTCTATTTCGGCTGGTGCGCAATGAATGACGGCGTCGTGGAGGGAGAGAAAATCCCATCCTAGGATGACGTCGTGAGAGCAGGCTGGAATTATGATCAATTCGACGGTGTGCAGAGCATCCTGAATAATGACGCGGGCGGTGCACACCGCTGTAGGGTGAATACTTTGGGCGCTGGCTGTACGGAGGGAGAGACCGGAAAGTGGCGTCGTCACTTTTCGCAGTAATCGGCTAAGTTTGGCGTCCATGACGGATACGGCGGTTCCAGTGTCGATAAGGGCAGATGCGCGAACACCGTCGACAAACACGTCTATCACGTTCGATGGGCTTCGCTGAGGGCTTTCGATGGGCTTCGCTGACGTGAGACCGGACGTGGCCGCATGGGCGACAGTGAGCGACGTCGTGGAGACGGTGACCGGCGGGTAGATGTTGCGGCGCGGGACGTCGGTGACATAGGCGGCGCTTGGTCATAATAAGGTCGGCTTGATTGGCTGGGGAGGGCTGATGCGACCCGAGGCGGCTCCATGCGATTGCAGTAGCGTGCGACGTGACCGGCGCAACCGCACGCGAAACAGATGGGGCGGTTGTCGGAAGTGCGCCAGCGGTTCGCGGGTCCCATCCATGTCGCAGAACGGGACGGACGAGGCGGCTGCTGATATGAGGGCATTGTGGGCAGGAGTCGGGGCCTGGGGACGACGTCGACGTACGTAGGCGGCACAGCCGCGTCGAAGGCCTGGGGTCCGACGACGGCTTCGGCGTAAGTTCGCGGTGCAGCCACAGGAATCACTGGGGGCGGCCTGGCTACAGCTTGCGCGTAGCTTAGTGGCGCATGCACTGGAGGCGGTTTGTGGTATTCAGGAATGACCTCTGCGATTTCCTGCTGAATCGCTCGGCGGAGAGGAGGCAGGAGGGTAGTGGGCGGCTGGTCAACACGCTGCGGTGGAGCGAAAGCCAGTAGAGAGATCTGGCGGGCAATTTCCTCACGCACGAACGACTTGATTTCGGCGAGCAAGGTGGAGTGGTCGGAAATGGCCGACAAGCCCGCGAGATCAGCATCGCGTGATGGCGGTCGACGGGTCATCAAGCGCTGCCGGCGCAGCTCCTCGTAACTTTGGCACAGCGTGATGACCTCTGCCACTGTGCGAGGGTTTTTGGCCAGCAGCATGGTGAAGGCATAGTCGTCGATGCCTTTCATAACATTCCTGATTCTCTCAGATTCCGGCATGCTCGCGTCGGCTTTTTTGCACAAGTCAAGGATGTCTTCAATGTAGCTCGTGAACGATTCACCGGCCTGCTGTGCCCGTTCACGCAACCGCTGTTCAGCTTGCAGCTTACGGACGGCAGGGCGGCCAAACACGTCGACGATGGCGGTCTTGAAATCTGACCACGTCGGGAAATCGGATGCATGGTTGTTGTACCGCATGCCTGCCACACCCGCGAGGTAGAAAACCAAGTTGCTCAGCTTGCCTGCTTCGTCCCATTTATTTGGGACACTCACCCGTTCGTAAATCGTGAGCCAGTCCTCCACGTCGGTGCCATCCGCGCCGGTGAAGACAGGAGGGTCACGGATGCGGGGGACACCGGGACAAGCGGTCGGAGCAGGAGGCGGCGTTTGCTGAGCGGCGTCTTGCGGCATGGTAGATGGCACGGTACGGGATCGAAGCTCCAGGGGCATCGAATGGAGACCGAAGTTGTGGTGACGGTACAGCACTCTCCACCACTTTGTTAAGACGTTTATTGACGGCGAGATTGACGGCGACGATGCACAACGACAGAGCGCAGACTCGCAGACTCTCACGAGCACGAGCACGAGGGGCGCGCTCTCCGAGGATAGGCGAAGAGGGTGACCCACTAGGAGGCGCTTGAGAAGACGACCCATTAGAGCGTTCCAATGCTTCTCTACAGTAGTGTTAGTGATTGCGCACTAACTCAGCATGTTTGCACTTGTTGAATTTTTGTTGTAAATTTTGAGTGCGTGTTAGTGTTTTGGTTTGCCGTGGTGTGTGCGATAAAGTTTTGTTTGCAGTGCCACCACGGTGTCTCCCGAGTCTCTCTTCTCTCTCTCTCTCTCCCAACTCCACTCCACGTTGCAAGTGCTCCCGAGATACGTGACACACTTAGGCCACCAGCCGTGAGATCAAGCTCACAGTTTCAGGGTCTTTCGTGAAAGTGGCTTTATTGCGAACACTTTGGCGACGTCTTGTTTGTCGCTTTCAGAGCAAAATTGTTGAATATTTGGCACGAGAACTTCGTAAGCAACAATTCGCACAAATACTCTTGGTGCCCTGGCTTCGAACACATCAAAGCTTTGTGCTCGCGGAGGATATCGGTAGAAGAACTTCGACGAACTTCTTTAGTGCGTAGAAAACATCTAGAACGTGTCACATGAGCATGTGCGGCTCGCGGCCAGTGCAGTTTCTCACGAAAAAGTACGGCACGAGTATTTTGAACGAAACTGAAAGGCCGTTAACGATGAAACACAAGAGTGAGTTGGCCAGCACCGGCTCATTTGTTGTTTCTTTGGGGAAGTTCACACCATAGTCCACTTCGCCGATGAAGGCATCTTTCTGCTTGTGATAAAGTAGCCGTTGTTTGACACGCATTTAGTCTACAATTAAAGAGCACGCTCTCGCTAGCAACGAGGGATGAGAAGCGAGTTCTGCAGACAGCTTTTGCTTCACGAGTTCGGTCACTCCAACTTCTCCACGTGATGGGCCCATAAAGCGCTCGAGGGTACTTCGACAGGGAAGCCGAAGAATACCTGTGCTCCTTACGTGTTCGTATGCACGATCGTCAAGAAGTTACGCAAAACCAAAACCACAGCATGGCGCACTGTCAGCTCAGACCACGTTGGTTTCTTCTTCGCGAAATTCTGAACTTGTTCCACTAATATTGAAGCAGCCAGGTCTTTCTCCACAACTTGCAGGAATGCAGACACATAGCATTCTTCCTTGAGTTTTTGCGGTTCCTGTTTGTACTTGTCGACTGTGTTCTTGAGCTGCTCAATTCGCGCGTTCAAGTCTCGCTCCTTACGTCTCCACTTTCGATTGTCCATTGCCAAAACCGAGAATAATGACGACCCCTTCACAGCTCTGTCCACCTGCACGGTCGTAATGATGCAGCGCTCACATGCGCCGTTTTCCAGAGGTAGCGGCAGTTCGGTTGCGGAGAAATCCGTCAGTGATAAAGGCTGAGGCAGACGGTACGATTTTCCATGCGATGCGACGTCCGACACCGCGGTGGGGAAACCGGAATGGTGACCTTTCATGGCATTGGACAGGCACCATTCCCTCTCCCCCACTGCCGCTTCGGCCGTCGCATTGCATGGAAAATCGTACCATCTGACTCTTGAGAGGTGACGTCGACGGACGGCAAATCATTGAGAGGAAGCGAAGGAGACTCCTGTTGGCTCTCAACTGCTCTTCATTTCGGCGGTGGTGTGTTCACTGGCGCAGCTGCCTCACGTTTTCTCACAGACTCGTCGCTTCTCTATTTTTCGGAGGCTGCAGGTACGCAGGATACTCTTCAAAAATGCTGGGAACAGCGTCTTTCTTGAGTTTGCGAATTTTGCAGCCCTCCTTGAAGTCGGAGGAACCGAAGTGTCGGCTGCATACAGTCGAGTAACGCGACGTCGTATCTGGTGTCCAGTCGTCCCGAGAAATGACATTTAGCCATTTCGCTCGCAGTTCTGGATCGCTTGGTATCTCGTGGAACGATATGCCCGGCATCCGTTGTTTGCTCGAAGACTTGCAGCGTGGTACACAGCGGTACGGCACCTTGTCGGGCGCAGGGCACCCCAACTGATTCCACACTGCAGACAGAAAACCAGATTAATATGTCGAAAGTAATGCAGCATGAAATATGCACCGTAAGTCACGGTTTTTAGAGTAGTAAACAATATAGGTTGTGACGGCGCTAGCAACTCGCATGTGGTTCCATAAAATTGAGTAAACAAACGGTCACTTCATTCAGTGACACTGAACCTTAATGCTCAGAACCCTGTTTCAACAATAAACGTTCATGTAATTAAATTATTGTACAGTGCTCAAGTAATTAAAAGCGACAATTTAAGGCTATGTACGTATTAAACATACTTCCGCTTCCAGCGTTCTGAATTGGTGCTGCGATGGTGTAGCGCTGCCTCTTACACTTACATCAGAGCCCACGTTAACATTAGCGGTCAGATTTGCAGCGATATAACGTTCTTATCACGTGGAATTGCACATACCATTTGTTGTTTTTGAATGTTTACAAGACGCGTTTTATTCCGCGAGCACTGCACACACTGATTGCGAGTTCTCTCATGCTTCCCTGATAGTTAAAAAAAACATAAATAAAACCGTTGCTTCTGCAAGACACACAAGCTTACCTGCGGCCAAGACGACGGACACGGGACAACTTTTGCTTGTAGAGCCACTTTAATAAGTACTTCGAGGTGCCTCAACATGTTGCAGCGTAGCGAACTATGTTTGGTATACTCCGCAGCATGTACAGGGAAGTATGGGGTGCGAGCGCCCCTTACGGAGAAGGCAGGCGTAAATCGAGGAGGAAGGGGGAGGGCAGCGGATGCCCTCCGCTATTCTAGCCACTGTACCTCCGCCGCTCCACTGCGCGGGCATGAAAAAATATAGGAGGCCATGGTACAGCGTGTCAGACGCCAAAAAACGCCAGGCCTGCGCTGAAAGCGCAGCACAGTCACAGCGAAAGCTGGAAGAGCGGCGTTTCTAGAGCCCGTTAAGCTCTCTTGGGGCTACAATACAAGTACACTAGAAAGGTACCCGCTACGCCATAAATCACAATTTTTGTGAAGTTGGGAGGCACCTACTAAGCCATTATTAGTCATTCTGCGGAGAAGCGAGGCACCAGCTACACGTCTGTAAGGCATTATGTGCACTTTGTTGACGCGACGACTGATGACGAAGAATTATGGCTCAGCCCTTTGTAATGGGTCGCAATCTTTAAACGGCCCACCAGTTATGTAATTTGCATTGGGTGACGCCTGGTTGCTATTTCCCTCTCCCGTCATGCTGTATAACATACGTTGACGTGGGAGAGAAACGGGGGGGGGGGGGCGAAGAACTTTGCTCAGACCCCGAGGAAATGGATCACGCGCTTATGGTCTTCCTTGGCAACCAATACAAGTGCACTTGCGAGGAACCCACTACGCTATAAATCATTGTAATTTTACTGAGACCCCGAGGAAGTGGATCATGCGCTTATGGGCTTCCTTGGCAACCAATACAAGTGCACTTGCGGAGAACCCACTATGCTATAAATCATTGTAATTTTTGAGAAGTAGGGCAGCAGGCACTGTGCCATTTTTCGTCATTCTACGGAGAGCGTTGGTACCTGCTAAACCCATGTGTGGTGGTTCTTGGGCCCTCAGATGCAGGAAAACCAAGGCACGAACAAGAAACACATTTATCGACTTGACACTCACACAATTACACACACACAATTACACACGCTTTGTCTCACTGAACAATACAAATATCCTTTAAGTCCTAAATCTCAGAGTTATTAACCTACAGGCGAGAGGATCGGCGCGTCCTGACGTCTAGGGCCGTCGAGCGTCACTCACAGTACCGCAGTCAGGTAGCGATGATGCCAGCACGAGGCGGAGAGGTGAGTGATGCAGTCGTGCGAAGGTGCACGAACATACGACGGACGACCTGCTCGTCGCGGTACTCACAGGCCCACGCTGACGACGGCCGACTCGGACGTGGCACCACGGCCACGATCTCAGCTCCGGAAAAGGGTCCACTTGGACGTGGCGCCGAGGCCACAATCTCGGCTCCGGAACGGGGTCAGCTCGGGTTGCGCCGGAACCGCCTGGACGTGGCACCGAGGCCACGATCTCGGCTCCTGGTCCGCACGCTCGTTCACCACAGGAACAGCTGCTAGGCCCGGCCCGTAACGCTTCCTCGTTCCCGGGACGCTCGTTCCTGGCCACGTTCTTCCAGCCTGGCGACGTTCTCCAGCTCTCGAGCTTCGCGAGCGTCTCGCTCGCGCACACCGTCGTCTTCTTTAGTTCCGTTTTCTCCTTCGGTTGTGGGTTACAGTCTCTTACTACACTTCCCCCCACTTTCAGTACGTTGTTCCACGGATAACGTTAGTATGAACGCGAACAACGGAACACAGCAATGGCAATGCAATCACCAAGCATATGCAAATAGTGCCAAGATTGCAAGTCTTCTGTCGTTACACAACACTGTTACTCACTGTTCGGCACACTCTGACACAGAAGATAAAACGCGCTAATCGCACGTTTGATACGGCCGGTGGTGGCATATACGGTTTGATACACCTGCATACCGCGTACACGTCACAACGAGGCGCGCACACACTGCCGGCTCTGGTGAATAAACACGCGCCGACACACAGCACACACAACGCACGATTCACACCGTGGAAGTCTAGTTGTCGTGCTGTCTTCACCCGGTCCTCTTTGCGCAGCGACGACACCACACCATGCTCGCGGTAGTCGTCGTCACCGGTAGTCGTTGTCAGTAAGTATTGTTGTCACGTCGCTTGTACATCTTAGTCTTGTGACGTTGAAAGTGACTCTGGGAACGTGGTAGTTGCAGCGGCGGCTGAGGCGATGATGGCGACTGATGCATCTGTGCACTGAGACTGTCCGTGCCATCGCTGCGGAGCGTATCATAGCCCGGACGAGATTGGTTGAGGCGGTCGGTATTGCGTTCCTCGAAGTAGGAGCGTTGCTTGGGTCGACGACGTTGTGGTACCCTGGGCGTCGTGTCCAGAGGCAACAATGTCTCATCTTGTGAGTTAGCTGTACCGTGGTAACGCGTCGCATCCGGTCGCGAATTCGGCCATGGCGAGGTCGATAGCTGCGACGATCCAGATGGACGTGCCGTTGCTTGCCATCTCTTCGCGCATGCCGTCTGGGTACCGCTGGTTGCTGCAGATGGACTGCTGTCACTGTGTTCGGGCCTAGGTGCACGTAGTCGGTTCGCGACGCGACTTACGGTGACCTGGTCATGTCGCCTACTACGCCGAGTTGTAGGGGTTTTAGGCGTCTTTTCCTCGATGTCTGCGCTGCTACTGGGATTAGTAGTCTGGGTTGCCATCACTCTCGAGGTGTCCAATGGCACGGCTCCCTTGATGTTTCCCAGGACAACATCATAAAGTGAGTCTCGCAGGCAGTGAGCACGAACTTCTCCCTTAAAAATTGGTGTATCCAGGAAGACCACAGCTTCTGGTAGGTTACGCACTGTGCGGTCAAGGAACAGTACCGGCCGATACGTACCGGTCAACCTTTCCTTTGGCACTAATGCCTGTCGCACTACGACCGTATCGCAGCCAGTATCGCGCAGTACGGTAACTGGGCGTTGATCCATAAACCCTTTCACAATGGGCACGTTCTCAATGTTCTCAAGTACAACACTTCGGCTGACTGCAGTGTTGACAACAGGAACCTTTTCACCATCTCTCAGAATGACGTATTCCGCATTCCTTGCTGCTTTTTCCTCGTTTCTTTCACCTGATACCATGCACGATGCTTCACATCTGTCCCCTCTGCCGGCGGAATACTTGCCGCTATTGTGACCATGGACTGGGGAACATGCTTTCGTGCGCGACCAGCATTCAGCCGCTCTGTGCCCTTTCTTATCGCACAGAAAGCAACGGTCGTCCGCCCGAAGCGTCTTCCTTGCGAGCTCCGTCCTTAGAGATGTGGGCGGACCCGTTTCTCCACATGCGCGTTCCTTGCCCAGATTCACCAGTGACTGAGCATCCATAAAGTTGTCTGAAGTCTGCGCTATCTCCTGCAACGTTCGGCAGTTCCTCTCCTTTAGAAACACTCTCAGAGCCGGAAGACAACTCTCCATGAATTGCTCGGCGATAATCAGGTCTCTAAGGCCATTAGAGGTCTGGTCGGATTTTGATAGCTCCAAGCAATGGTCAAAATACCCAGCAAGCCGAGAAGCATACTGCAGGCCGGACTCATTGTCTTCGGGTTTCGCTTTGCGAAATTTTTCCCGATAGCCCTCTGCAGTGTACCGAAACCGCTGCAGTAGCGCCGCTTTTAGCTGGTCATAGTTTAACGCAGCTGTTGGATCTAATCGGCCTATCACAGTTAGGGCTTCTCCAGTCATGCACAGACTCAGTGAAAGAGCCCATTTCTCACGGGGCCACCCTTGGCACGTCGCGACACGCTCGAACCGCTGTAGGTACGCGTCGAGATCGTCCCGCGTTTCGTCAAAGGGCGGTATCAGTTTATGCGGGCTATATACTTCCGGTGCACGTGTAGTGCTCGTGGTGACGCTCGAGGTAGCTCCCCCTGGTTCATTAGAATCAGCTGACTGTCGTCCCGCGCTTTCCTGAAGTTTAAGCTTCAGCTCCAAAATCTTGAGCTCTTGTTCCTGAAGTTGTCGCTGTCGTTCGGCGCTTTCCTTCGCTTCTTCTCTTTCCCGTGCGCGTTCATCGCGAGCTAGGGCGCACTCTTTCTCTACCCATTCTCTAAGCTCAGCCTTCTCAAGCCCTAGTTCTCGGCCAAGTGCAAAAAATCTTTCCCTGTCCATGGCTCAGCCCCGCATCTGAGTAATGGCTGTAATATTAATGTGCCATCCTGGCAGGCTCGCCAAATGTGGTGGTTCTTGGGCCCTCAGATGCAGGAAAACCAAGGCACGAACAAGAAACACATTTATCGACTTGACACTCACACAATTACACACACACAATTACACACGCTTTGTCTCACTGAACAATACAAATATCCTTTAAGTCCTAAATCTCAGAGTTATTAACCTACACGCGAGAGGATCGGCGCGTCCTGACGTCTAGGGCCGTCGAGCGTCACTCACAGTACCGCAGTCAGGTAGCGATGATGCCAGCACGAGGCGGAGAGGTGAGTGATGCAGTCGTGCGAAGGTGCACGAACATACGACGGACGACCTGCTCGTCGCGGTACTCACAGGCCCACGCTGACGACGACCGACTCGGACGTGGCACCACGGCCACGATCTCAGCTCCGGAAAAGGGTCCACTTGGACGTGGCGCCGAGGCCACAATCTCGGCTCCGGAACGGGGTCAGCTCGGGTTGCGCCGGAACCGCCTGGACGTGGCACCGAGGCCACGATCTCGGCTCCTGGTCCGCACGCTCGTTCACCACAGGAACAGCTGCTAGGCCCGGCCCGTAACGCTTCCTCGTTCCCGGGACGCTCGTTCCTGGCCACGTTCTTCCAGCCTGGCGACGTTCTCCAGCTCTCGAGCTTCGCGAGCGTCTCGCTCGCGCACACCGTCGTCTTCTTTAGTTCCGTTTTCTCCTTCGGTTGTGGGTTACAGTCTCTTACTACACCATGTAAGGCATTATGCGCACTTTGTTGATGCTGTGCCTGATGACGATGAAGAATTATGGCAGAGTCCTTTGTAATGGGTTGGAAGCATTCAACAACCTACTCGTTGCGCAATTCGCATTGTGTGACGCCTGGTTACAGAATTCGCGTTGTGCGACGCTTGGTGCTTATTTTACTCTTCTACTACGCTATATTGCATATGCTAATGTGGTTCCTTCCCGACATGAAGCCTGTATAGGACCTTTTTGCAAAGCAGTTTCAAGCACCGGCATCGCTCAGAGGTTGAATACTGGGCTCCCACGCAGAGGGCCCAGGTTCGAACCTCGTTCCATCCTGGAATTTTTTTCTTATTTCGTTTTTTTTTCTTATTTCGAGCGATACTGGTTACGGACACCGGCGGCGGCGGCGGCAGCGGCGGCGGCAGCGGCGGCGGCGGCGGCGGCGGCGGCGGCGGCGGCGGACAACTACGGCGCCAAAAACGGCCGGTGAAATGATCTCATAACAGCTTTCGCTGTAAAAGAAAAGTTCACGTGTGTTCGGAGTTGACACAATAAGTAAGGAGCAACAGAGGGCAGGGTTCCGTTTGGTGTCGCAGAAATCTGTTGCCAGACTCGGGGGTCAGTGTTGCCAGACTGCTGCCAAATGTGGCAGATAAATTTGCCCCTACAGTTCTGCTTTCCCGTAAAGTTTCGGCGTCATCCGCTGTGCATTCCGAAAGAGCCTGTGCGACATTGGCCACTTTAATGAGCGGAATGAACGAACCCCGCGTGTTGCAGAAGTCGGGACGCATTCTTTCGCTGTGTGCACTGTACAGTTAAGATGTTGGACTCGATTGTGTCGCAGAAGTAGGGAATCCACGCGCAAGGCAAACTGAATGTTGCTGAAGTCCGACACGTGTGTGCCGTGTTGCAATACATCGGACTCGTGTCACTGAAGTACGGAATATCTCCGTAGCTGTGTGTGCCGTGTAGCTGTGCTTACCCGCCGTAGCTGTGCGTACCCGCCGAGCCCGGTGATGTTTCAATAGAAGCAGTCACACAGGCAGCAAGGAGCAGATGATCGATGATGGCGGATAGCATATGCATAGTGAAAAGCAGCGGGTTTGTAAGTGATGGAATGAAGCAGTCACCCAGCCCACCTTCAAAACAAAAAAAGAATACTTGACTCAATGCAGTCGTGAAGCCTTACTGACTAGCTTGTTTTTCTGTGTTAACCACGCAGTAACATTGTGGTGTGTTAGCACAGCTAGGCTTTGTATGGGGGGGGGGACATATACAGGATGGCAGAGCTTTTTGTCATTTTGTCACGTTTCTTTCACGGATTCTTTCAAGAATATTGACAAAGGTTGACATTAGAGCTTTTATATCTCTTTGTCTTTGCACTAAAGGAACATTTAAAGATCAACTACTAATGAAATTAATGCAGTGATACATTTGTCAAATATTGTTTGCAATGGTACAAAATTAAAGCAACATTTACATTTGTTTTAAAATACATTGAACATTTACATGCTAATATGAGAGCAATTTGCCAATGAAATTTCAGAAAAAGCCCTTGAGGTAATGCATTTGTTCATTTGATGCATTAAGCACATTACGACCGTTGAGTAATGCAGAGCCGAAGCAGCGAGCCTTGATACCAACAAATTAAACACTAGAACGGCTAGTGGTCGAGGCGATCTGGTAACATTTGTCTGTTTTCTACTGTGTGTATGGTCAGTCACCTGGGGAACTATTGTGTCCATTGTTTTGAGGTGCTGTTGTGTGGGTTCCAGGCGGAGGGGTGGAGGTGGCTGTCATCAGAGCTGGGCGAAGATACTTTGCAAATATATCGAGATACTATACAAGATACCGAGATGATAAGTACCATTTGTATCTTAAGATACTGTTCAGTCTCTTGCAGTCTGCAGTTTACTTGCTAATGTTTGCTCCGATACTCATAGTTTCTTTTTGTGCTGAAGACAAGAGCGGAGACAGAGGGACAATGACAACGGATTTTGCTTATTGGCTTCATTTTTCTGTTCGAACTATAGTCTTTAGCACTAGGAGAAAGTATGAAAGAATGTATGAACAGCCACCAGGCAGGTATCACCTTCTTGAACTTCTCTTCCAAAGAATATTCAAAATTAAGGAGTCCTACGTAGGACTCCTTAATTTTGAATATACGTTACTAATATGCAAGACTTTTTCTCAGTGTCCCAACAGCATATATGTATCGTATATTCTTTCTGCAACAGTCTATGGTGTAGGGAGGGCTTCATAAGATCATCGCAGGTACATTGCGCAATCAGCAGTTTTCCCTTGCTTTGTTTACAAACAGTACAGTAAAGCACCCTTATTGGAATCTGGTCATAAATTGTTTGTTTTTTACTAATTTAGCATTCGCCGATAGTTTCTTGTCTGTGTAATCTATAATAGGTTGCACATGTCGTGTTAAATGAAAATTTTTATAAGCCAATTATAAAGCGCACTAGTTACTTTTTATTTTCCACATTGTTCACCGACACACTGCGCCAGTGCAGTGTGTCCGTAAACGACGCAGAATGTCTCAAAAGCGGCAATTTTAACCATCGATAGCCCGCTAGCGATGGTTTGAATTGCCGCTTTCGCCATTCTCAGACACAACTGCGCCATCCGTCGTGAAGGAGAAGAACTGTAGTTTTCTTCTTTATGTAGTTTGTTTTTTTCCCATGTGGCCTTGATTTTTGAACGCACTCTGAAGTGGCGCAATTGTGTAAAGTGAAAGCGAACTTGGCCGTGCTTCGAAAGATCGCAGGTATTGGCATTCTGGTGTGTTTTTGGCTGATTTTATTGACTTAATGAGCAGCAGCGAGTCTGCGGATGCTGCTTTTTGGTCAGACTTTGATTCTGAGAGCAACAACGATGCAAACCAGCCCGGAGCATCAGTCAGCTTCGCTTTCTGCTTCGGGCAAATGCGAACTGCATTTCAGCCTGCCAGGATGTAAACTTATAGAAACCGTAAGAAATGCATGTGCGACTAGAAAACCAAGCAGAGAACTAGAGTTTAATGCAAGACATGCGACGGTACGCCATGCTTTACATTGAGAAACTGCTTTGCCGCACGACACGTCCAATTGTAATGCTTACAGTAAGATTTGTGTTGGGGAAGTCCTGTTCACTGACAATGTTTCCATTTTTCAGAGATGATGCCTATTAGACAACAGTACATTATGTATACAGTAAAAGCTCGTTAGTTCGACTCCCGTTGATTCGGAAATTCGGATAATTCGGACGGCTCTATTGGTCCCGGCCAAAGTGCATGTTAATCTATGGGACCAAACCTTCGTTAATTCGTCAAAATTGGGCTCCGCACCGCTTAATTCGGACAAATGCTGACGGCTGCCGCTACACAAAAGTGTGGAAAAGCAGCGCTGGCACCACTGGAGCGAAACCGAAACCTGAGTGACATCGCCATTGTCATCAACTAGTGGGGGCGATCGCAGCGTCACCGAACGTGGGCGTCTTCTTTCTTTGCTCCACCTGGCTCCACTGCACCTCCAAGGCTCACTGGCTGCCCTCTCACGTCGGCATAGCTAGCAACGAGGAGGCGGACAGACTGGCCAAGGCAGCACACCAGCCAGGCATCCCCATCACCCAGGCCGTGGCGACCGGGGACTACTCGCTGGCCCGCCTCAAGAAGCTCCTCGTCACAGTCCACCCGGACCGGAGGGTGGCCAACGGGCGGGGACCAAAGCTTCTCCCAGAGACGGGCCTCATCATGAGGGAACGAGCCTCCCTGTTGCGACTGCGGACCGGCTGTGTGTGGACCGCGGCCCGCCGTTACCTGAAGGGTCGCTGCGCCTCCCCAGCCTCCAGCCGCTGCGGCAACCCCCGAGACCCTCGAGCACCTCCTCTGTACCTGCCCCAGATTGGCAAAGGAACGTTCGACAGTCACCACAGCCTACCGGAGACAGGGCCTTCCTGCCACCACCCTGGAGCACCTCCTCTTCCCATCCCGTCCCCATCTACCAGCGCTCCGGAGCCTGGCGGATTTCCTCGAGGAGACGGGTATCGCGGCCTACTACTGAGACTGGGGCCCTTGCCACCCCTATCCTTGCTGCCGGCCTGCTGCTGTTCGTACTGATGACCTCTGCGCCATCACACCTCTAACCTTCTCTCTCCTATCCACTGTCATCCCATCTCCCTATCCCGCAGGCGCTGCGCCGTGCTCCCGACCGGGCTGCAGAAATTAGGCGCCTTTTCCTCTTCAAACCACTACCACCACCACCAACGCCATTTTCCCTTGTGTTGTGTCGGCAGCGTCTCTTCCTGCGGAGTTCTCTTTTTTTCCCCGTTGTGGCCGTGTTTACATGTGAGGCCCGAGCATGCGGCAGTAACTGACGATGGCATCAACGAGGTGTAAGCCGAGTCCACCGACGATGACTGCCCGACCATCGATGCTGTCCTTCCCACAGATATGTCCTTCCTACAGATTGTGTCGCCACGACTGGTCTCCTGCCCGATCAAGAAATTATTAATGATGTCGCGACCTCATCGCACCTCACGGGAAGTCTCGGAGGCGCTTTTGATATTAGAGGACGTTTGCCTGAGCACTTCCGACAGTTTGCGTGCTGTTGGCCATTTGGAAGAGTTAAGAAAAATTGTAATGTCAGCCGGAATCTGCGCGAAAACGCAGACGACCATTACAAAATGCTTCAGCAAATAAAGGTATGCTCCTCCAACTTGATTTTAATGTTGTTTTTCCTGTTCGTTCGTTAATTCGGACATTTTTTCCGGTCCCGTGAAATCCGAGTTAACGAGCTTTTACTGTATCTCATAATTTCTGTTATATTTTTCTCTTAGTAGATAGAAGCGTGTCTTTACAAACTCTGTTCAGTTTTGTCCCGTGATCTTGAATTTGGCAATTCATATCGCTCGCATAACATAAATCTCATTAATGAAACTTGCATACGTGAAAAGTTCATTCATTCTGCCTTTCGTTACATAAAATAGTAGGCGCAGTAGTTCCTTCAGCAAAACGGTCTAGTGCAACCTACAAAAAACACCTGTTTTCCCCGCATTACAGAAAGCAGTTTTAGGTATGTACATTTGGGCTAATTGGTTTTGCATAACAGGTGAACCACTATGAAATTTTGAGAGCTGATAAATAGAGAAATGATGGATAAAGAAACAGCACCCCAGTGCACGTTATTTCACTGCACGTTCCTTGTCAAAATTGTGTGGTCCGCCATTTGTGGTGAGAGGTCAAAGTTTACAACGGAGTATTGTGCAGTGCACTGATGCTTCTTTACTTTGCATCCCCATGCAAAGAAACGAGTTTTATTTATTGATTTATTTAGAGGGAAGGGCTTATAATAGGCAAACATGTAACAGCAGGTAATGCTTTTACCATACATGATGACCCAACTATCTTTTGCCAGTTGTCCAATATTATAGCCGCTCTTGCCTGTACGGCAGGAATTTCCAGACAGTACAATGAAGAACGGTGTGGGAGACACTGAAAACGATCCTTATGTGGCATTGGACTCATTCTCATGAGAGTGTCTCTGAGAAGACAGAAAAACTTGAGCAACTTTTCAGGATAATTGCCGGAATGACACCAAACAGCAAAAATCAGTGGAGTGTGTAAAGAGGCAAATGTATATTTAGAGGAATTACCTCTAAACACGGATGTTGTGTTCGTAGTATTTTCTTGGAAACAGTTCTTTTATGACACAGCCTTTGAGCAACCGCCCAAAATTGCCAGGGTGGTTGACAGGAGAGGAAATGCCACAACCCGCAGATGTGACTGCATAAGGAAGTTTGTTGTCGCTACAGATATGAGTGAGAGACAACACACCGGATAGCCGCCATTAAGGGGAAGCCACTGAAAGCTCAAATTGAAAACGACATGTTTTATGAGGATTCAAAGCGCCAAGCTGTACTGCATGCTCGAACCTATTCAAGGGTGTTCGCAAGTGTTGTCAAAGTACAAAATTAGCCAATGATGACTAGTTGTCTGTCGAGTCTGTAAATGGCATAGAAAATATTCACCATGTTTTTCATCATGCCAAACAGTCCATGCAGAGGTAAATAATAACGTAATTACCCTGTGTAAGGCACTGAGGTCCAAAAAAAAGTGAAAGAAAACAGAGAACCCTGCAAGTAGGAAATTATGTTGCCGGAGACGGCTGGACTCTTGAAGCTAATGCATGAATTCTTGAGTAAAAGCTGTCGTTATATATATAGTTTTTCCTTCATCACGTGACTTAAAACAGCAGGCTGGTGCTAAGAAAGTCGTGGGCAGTGGCAACTGGTTCAATAAAACATTGCTTTCTTCTTTAGTGCCTACTTTTGCATTGAATAGTATTACAGTGCATGAGAGCGGGTATTTAGCAGTAAATGGAAGCATTGTAGAAATGTAGCATCTAGGTATTCAAATTTGCAGCTGCACGTGTTCAAGATAAGACATCATCATGTCTCCACTGTGCAATATATTTTACATGAACCTGTTCGCTAAATCAGCGATGCATTAAATGAGAAGTGTTAAGAATGTATTTCTTGAAGCATGAATAGTGAGAAGGAGAGATGTCAGCCTGTAACAGCCTGCTCTGAGCACTGGCTGGTTAGATATTGCTAAATTTTTTACATTCCACATTGCAAGTATAATAATTATTAAATTTGTAGAATTACTAGTAGAATTTCTCCACAGCATCTGCCTAAATTGTTCATGTTTTCTAATTAGAAAAACTTAGCCTTAATGTGTGATCTTCTCCATTAATCTTAAATCACATTAAATCACTATATAGCTTTAGCCGCTTCTGCCAAAGATGAATCTTGTGTCTTAAAATACACGATACTTCATGCAGTGTATTGGAAATACAGATACTGATACTCCCCTCCTGAAGGTGTCATGATACAGATACAAGCTAGCCAAAGAGTATCTAGGGTAGTATCTAAGATCAGCAATCAGTCAAATGAAAAAAAGGGGGGAGGGAGCTGGGGGGCTTCGCGTCGAAAGTGTAGAAGGGGAGGTCGTTATTTCAGTTTTCCTGAATCATGGTTGACAAAAGAAGCACCTCCTGACAGTGAAAATTTCACGGTGATAAGAATGGTTAAAAGTTCCTAGAAAAAAGGCTCAAGTCTCACTGAATTTCATTGTGATGGATTCGAGAGCCCCCTTTAAAACGTTTATACCTATTGGCTGGAGTGTATTAAACTTGTGAATAAGGCATGACTCCTTATATTTTATGTCTCTCAGGGACTGGAAGTTTGACTGAAGTATGTAAAGCTTCAGATCATCGAAGTTTGACCTGTCACATTAAAATGCTGTGCCACTGCTTTCGGTAATTTCTTCACCGTGTCCGCTCGATGCCTGTTCAATCTCATAATAACAGGCTGTCCTGTTTCACCAATGTACTGTTTGTGACAGTGTGAACATTTGAGCATGTAGATAACGTTTGAACTAGTACAGGTAAAACTAGATTTTATATGATGGATGTAATCCCTTCTGGTGCTTTAAGCTGTAATGTTATTTTGAAGGTGTTTGCAAATCTTACACTTTGGATGAGAACAAAGTATTACGTGGGTAATAGAGTGAGGGTTTATTTTTGCATGCACTAACAGGTCCTTAAAGTTTCTGTTACTGCGATACACGACCCTAGGTTCTTTGGGAAATGCTTTTCTAAGGCGCTCGTTGCTAACAGTATTGAATGATACTTGTGGAGGATATCACTGAGTGTTTGAGATTGCATTTGCGCATTTCCTGATAAGTGCTATAGCGGCTAATTGGGCTTTAGGGTCTTCTAGCTAGGGCTGATTTTCTACCTAATTTACACGCTTTCTTGTAGGCCTTGTTTGGAGCATCGTGCAGCTAATTTTTTTCAAGTAATGTTTCCATAGTCACCGTCGTCGCTACAGATCCTTCTTGTATGCCTCGCCTGACCGACAAATATACCCTGCCTGTGACGACTTGTATAATCGAGGTATTGTTGGCTATCTGTTGGTCTTCTATAGAGCGTTGTCTTAAATTTTCCTTTTTGAATAGACATTGTCCTGTCTAGGAAGTTTATTTCACTGGAAGAAATGTGCACTTTTGTCACAACCCCTTTAATGAGAAGCAATCACCTGGCAGATTCCAAGGGCAGACATATCGGCCCGCCAAAATGCACCACGATAGCAAGGAGAATTTAAGGGTAACTCCTTTTAGCATACCAGCGAATGCCGGTCGTGGCCCAAAGACCGAGTCAGAGCCAAGAGTTGATAACGCAAACAAAATATATTCTCAGTTAAGGCAGTACAAACATCACACATACATGCACACTTGACTGGTTCAATCACAACTCACATGAGTTTAACAAACAATGGGGAGCAGTTAATCACTTGAGCTCAAATCCGAACACTCGAGAATATTCTAGAAAAATTATAGTCCTCTCATAATCACGAGTCCCTCCACGTAGACTGTAGCACTGACGAGTCGTTCTCTTCAGCTGTCGGTGGTCACATCTCCTCTCGCCGACACTGTCGTCAAAACGCTTCTTGACTGCTCCCATGGCGTCTCAGCACTTCTTCCAAGACCGACTGACGGCACTGCATCATAATACAGCACGTCTTCTCTGGCCTACCGAACCACACTCCCACTTGTACAGCATAACTTCTTCCTTCACTGACCTCTCTGTCAGTTCGCTACGCTTTGACGTGACTAACAGCACAGCTGGGGAAAGGGCGAGAAAGTTCCCGGATGTTCGTCTCGCTGCGCTGGATGCGTCGGTGGTAGCCGTGTTGACCTCTCGATCTTGCGTGGGAGCTAGGCTGTCGCGGTGGCGTGTTCTTCGGAGGGGATAAGGTGGCGCACCTTCGGTGCCTTTTGATAGTTGTTTTTAGATGCGAAGCATCTCTTGCACGGGGGTATGTCCCGCGGCCTTGGCCTGGGCGTCCGCGCTCACACTACGCATGCGCAACTCTCTTCCTTCCCTCTCTCCAACAGCTGCGTGTTACTCTCTCCACTTCTCTCCCAGCACCAGCTTGCGCTTCTCCTGCGTTCTCGCTTCTGCTCTCGCGGCGCATGCGCTTCTCTCCTCCTCTAGTCTCCCCTCCTTCAGCGCTTGCTTCGGTTGACTCCTCTGAAATGCGGGCTCGACATGCCGAAATTCTCTCCTGCGCACCGCCGCATGCGCGTCCCCTCCCCCTCTCCTCTCCTACGCTACCCCCCTCTCATGCGCCTGTCGACCGCGTTCCCTGCTCGCCCTGTGAGAATTAACGGCCAGGCTAGAGGGAAGACACGACGCGCGTAGTGTTCCTCTTCGCGTTCCACGACGCGTGGTCGGTAGCATGCCCGAGGTCGGTAGCATGCCCAACGAACGCCAACGGAACGCGATCGAGCAAGTGCTCCGTCTTCGCATTGCCTCATGGTCCGCTTTAGCGGGAGATAGTGTAATTTTTTTTTTATGCGCGTGCTTTGTTGACGCTACCCGTCGGTGCTGTGATTTCTTGCTGTCATTTGAAGGTGGCGGCGCGTGCTTGGTGAAGTGCTCGTTTGTGACAAGGTAAATTTAATATAGGGTGAAAGCTGTTAAAAGGTCAATGAATGTGTGTAGTGCACTTATGCCATGTTTCCATATAATGAATATGTCGTCTGCGTAGCAGAGATAGGTTCAAGGCTTTAGCGGAGGTGATTTCAAAAGCTGTGATTCTAATTGTTCCATAGAAATGTTGGCGTACGTTGGTGCAGAAGGAGTTTCCATACTTGTGCCAAACATTTATAGGTAGTAGGACGAGTCAAGTTCGAAATAATTGAGCTGTCAAGACGTTTATTAACGGGAACTCAGGGACGGCGCACGGCAGCGACAGTCAAAGCGGGGCCGACTCTCTGCACGAGGGGCGTGCTCTCAGAGAAGAGAACGACCCACTGGAAGGCGCTCGAGAGGACGACCCATTACTCAGTAGGAACACTTCGCTACAATTACCCCGGCGACGAAAAGGGAGCCGCCTGGCGACCTAGCAACTTGTCACTATGAGCGGGTCATGGTAGGGCTTCAGGCGCGCCACGTTGACAATGTCGCACCCTCGACGGCGCATGTCCGAAGATGGGTCGATGGGTTCGATCAGGTAGTTCACCGGGGATGTGCGTTCGACGACACGGTAGGGGCCTTCGTATTTGGGCAGTAGTTTGGAAGAGAGGCCAGGTGCAGTGGTAGGGACCGAGAGCCATACGAGCGCTCCAGGAAGGAACGTGGGCGCAGAACTGGTGGTGTCACCGCGAATGCTTTTCTGCCGCTCTTGGCTATGCGTAGTAAAGGTCTTGGAGAGCTCGCGACACTCCTCAGCAAGTCTGGCTGTGGCAGAAATAGGCGCACATTCAGATCGATCCGGCTTGTAGGGAAGGATTGTGTCGATGGTGTGCGACGGGTGCCTGCCATACAATAAGAAAAATGGTGAGAAACCAGTAGTGCTCTGAGGAGCGGTATTGTAGGCGTACGTGACGAAGGGCAGAATGACATCCCAATTCGTGTGGTCGGCGGCGACGTACATCGAGAGCATGTCGCCTAGCGTGCGGTTGAAGCGTTCGGTGAGGCCATTCGTCTGCGGGTGGTAAGCAGTAGTTTTGCGGTGAACAACGTTGCACTCTGAGAATGGCTTCTACGACTTCCGACAAGAAGACACGGCCTCGATCACTAAGCAGCTCCTGGGGTGGACCGTGAAGCAGCATGAATGCATGAATCGGTGGAGCAGGAAGGAGGCCACATCGCTCGCTGTAGCCGCAGGAAGGGCAGCAGTTTCAGCGTATCGCGTGAGGTGGTCTACAGCGACGATGGCCCAGCGGTTACCAGCGGACGTCAGGGGAAGTGGCCCATATAAATCGATGCCAACGCGCCCAAACGGTCGGTCAGGGCAAGGTAGAGGTTGCAGACCTGCTGGCGACAGGTGCGTTGAAGTTTTGCGGCGCTGACAATCGATGCAGGAGCGAACGAACTTCTCCACGTAGCGGTACATCCCTCGCCAAAAGTAACGTTGGCGAATGCGGTGGTAGGTTTTCGATACCCCAGAGTGTGCACACTGCAGATCAGAGTGGAACGACTCGCATATGTCATGACGCAGACTGCGGGGTATTACTAGTAGCCACTGGCGGCCGTCGCTGTTGTAATTGCGTCGGTGGAGCAGGTCGTCGCGAACGGCGAAATGGTGGGCTTGACGACGCAACAAGCGAGTGGATGGTGTGGCCGATGGATCAGTCAGCAAGTCTATCAGTGAGGCAATCCATTGATCTTTGCGCTGCTCGGTAGCGATGGTGTGAATATCGATGGAAGAAACGACAAAGTGAGACGCTGAGTTGTGGGCATTGTCGTCAGGCAAGGGAGGGCGCGACAGGGCGTCGGCGTCAGCATGCTGACGTCCGTTGCGGTACAGCACGCGGATGTCGTAGTCTTACAGGCGAAGTGCCCAACGGGCAAGACGGCCTGAGGGATCCTTCAATGACGACAACCAGCACAGTGCATGATGGTCGGTGACGACATCAAATGGGCGACCATACAAATAAGGTCGGAACTTTGTAAGGGCCCAAATGATTGCCAGGCATTCTTTCTCGGTGACGGTGTAGTTGGTCTCGGCTTTAGTAAGCGTACGACTTGCATATGCAACGACATATTCCGGGAACCCAGGTTTGCGCTGCGCAAGGACAGCACCGAGGCCAACACCGCTGGCGTCCGTGTGTACCTCTGTAGCGGCCGTAGGGTCGTAGTGGCGTAGAATGGGAGGAGACGTCAACAAACGACGGAGCTTTGCGAAAGCGTCGTCGCACTCTGACGACCACGAATTGAGGGGCCCGTTACTTCCAAGGAGCTTCGTCAGCGGTGATATGATATAGTCGCGAAGTTTCAGATGAAGCGCCGAAAGTAGGAGCATAGTCCTACGAAACTGCGCAGTTCTTTGACGGACGTAGGTTTGGGGAACTCTGTCACGGCCCGAAGCTTGGCTGGATCTGGGAGGATGCCGTCCTTGGACACCACGTATCCTAGTATCGTCAGCTGCCGTGCTGCAAATCGGCACTTCTTGAGATTCAGTTGTAGCCCGGCGTCGCTCAAGCGCGTCAAAACCTGCCGCAGGCGTTGAAGGTGTGTTGAGAAGTCCGGGGCGAAAACGACGACGTCGTCGAGGTAGCATAGGCACATGTGCCATTTCAAGTTGCGCAGAACGGTATCCATCATGCGCTCAAAGGTTGCGGGCGCATTGCACAGCCCAAACGGCATGACGTTGAATTCGTGCAAGCCGTCGGGTGTGACAACCCTTACAAAAATATTTGGTAACATTAAGTTGACGGTCTAAAGACAATTGTTACTGGAACCTACCAACAATCAAAAGACTGTCTACCAGCTGTCTTTTGACGTCTGTACCAACAATCAATCAACGCTCTGGCTGCAATTGGCCACCAACTTTGAACACTCATGTTCATAGGTTGTCTGGTGACCTCGTAGTAACGCCCTATCAGCAATGTTCAACAGACACCCTATCACTGTGAGCAAAAAAAAGCCGAGATGGGAGTAAATGGACTCGTCCTCTAGCGCACGCCCGTATGGGGGTTTTATATACTCCGTCCAGGGGAGTAAAAAATTTACCCCCTTTAAGGACGGAGGTTTTGGTTGGACTGAGGGGAGTATTTGTTTACATCCATAGGGGAGCTTTTCGCTATCGCACCATGCGCCAGAGAATCTTTAATTAAATTAACATCGAAACACGCAAACTCGATTACACATACACAAACATGCACACAACATTCGCAAAGTAATACAACACTCACACTGACAACCGCTCGCCACCCGCTCTTCACAACCAAACTTTGGTCACCGAGTATATATAGGCACCACATCTTGACCTCCAATGTAGCTCAGATGGGACACTTCTTTTCCGTGTAATTAAGCAACAAACATTCATGGCGTACGTGTAAATTTGCGGTGGGCTTATAGATACCACTGACGCACACCTATCTTTTACTAAAAATCCGCCTAACATACAACGACTTTTTTTAATTAGCGAATTTTGCGGGAGTAAGAAGGAGGCCTTCAGACGGTCTACATAAAATAGTCTTTATACAAAAGTAAGAAGGAGGCCTTTAGACGGTCTACATAAAATAGTCTTTATACAAAAGTAAGAAGCAGGCCTTCAGACGGTCTACATAAAATAGTCTTTATGCAAAAGTAAGAAGGAGGTCTTTAGACGGTCTACATAAAATAGTCTTTATACAAAAGTAAGAAGCAGGCCTTCAGACATTCTACATAAAATAGTCTTTATACAAAAGTAAGAAGGAGGTCTTTAGACGGTCTACATAAAATAGTCTTTATACAAAAGTAAGAAGCAGGTCTTTAGACGGTCTACATAAAATAGTCTTTATACAAAAGTAAGAATGAGGTCTTTAGACGGTCTATTGACAAATGTTACTAGATCGCAAATGTTACTAGACGGTCACCAATGTCAATAGATGGTTACTAGGTGGTCTACTTAATGTTACTAGCCATTTTTGTAAGGGAAACGCTGTCTTCGGTCGAGCGTCATCAGCCATGGGGACTTGCCAGTACCCTGAGCGCAAATCGAGCGATGAAAAGAACTCTGCTCCTTGCAGGCTGTCAATGGCATCGTATATTCGAGGTAGGGGATAAACGTCCTTACGGGTGATCTTATTGAGTCGTCGGTAGTCCACACAGAACCGCACAGAGCCGTCCTTCTTCGCAACGAGAACGACGGGAGACGCCCACGGGCTGTTTGAGGGTCGAATGACATCGCGGCGAAGCATGTCTTCGACTTGCTCGGTAATTACACGACGCTCTGTTGGCGACACGCGATATGGACGTTGCCGCAGTGGTGGTTGGGCGCCATTGTCGATACGATGTGTGACAGCAGACGTGCGGCCGAGAGAAGTTTGCGCTACATCGAACGAAGAACGAAATTCTTCCAACAGGCACAGAAGCTGGGAACGCTCGACCGACGTAAGGTGTTCAGCAATCGAGGAACCAAATAAATCAGCGGGTGACGAATCAGATGTGGAAACAGCACTGAGCGAATGGGAGCTGGCGGAGTGCGTGTCACCCGGTGCGTCCATAACTTGTGCGTCTTCGAGGGCTTCAGCTCTGCCGAGACATTCCCCTCGCACCAACCTAACAATGTACGGGGATGGGTTCGTAACAAAAATATCGGTGTCGCCCTGAATGACTTGCACGGTCGCAAATGGCACCAACAAGCCTTTTCTAGTGAAGATGCGGTCAGATGGAGAGAGGAGTGCAACGGCGTCGGCGA
Source organism: Rhipicephalus sanguineus (assembly GCF_013339695.2). NCBI lineage: Eukaryota > Metazoa > Arthropoda > Arachnida > Ixodida > Ixodidae > Rhipicephalus > Rhipicephalus sanguineus. The sequence goes on from NC_051176.1 coordinate 315,019,309, forward strand.
AACTGGTGCAGCAGACTGACACAGCCGTTGACGAGTTCGCAGGAAGTGTGGTGTCGTCTTTGACGAGTACCTTGGTCGCAGCCGGTGGACTGTCCGCCGGCGTCAAATCTGAGAATGGTGAGAGCTCTATTTTGGCTGGTGCGCAACGAATTACGGCGGCGTGACGGGCGAGAAAATCCCATCCCAGGATGACGTCGTGAGAGCATGAGGAAATTATGATGAATTCGACGGCGTACAGAGCGTCCTGAATCATGACACGGGCTGTGCACACCGCTGTCGGGTGAATACTGTGAGCGCTGGCTGTACGGAAGGAGAGCCCGGAAAGTGGCGTCGTCACTTTTCGTAGTAGTCGGCTAAATTTAGCGTCCATAACGGAAACGGCAGCTCCAGTGTCTACAAGGGCCGATGTGCGCACACCATCTACAAACACGTCTACTACATTTGATGGGCTTTGCTGAGGGCTTTGGCTGTTCGATAGCGTCGCAGCCCTTGCCTCTTGGACTGCGACGACTAGCTTTCCTGGTCTCGCGCGACCGGACGAGGCCGCATCGGTGATAGTGAGCGGCGTCGTGGGGACGGTGAACGACGGGTAGATGGACCTGGGCGTGACGTCGGTGACATAGGCGGCAGCGGGTCATAATACGGGCGGCTGGACTGGTTGGTGACGGCTGATCCGACTCGAGACGGCTGCACGCGGTTGCAATAGCGGGCGACGTGACCGGCGCAACCGCACGCAAAGCAGATCGGGCGGTTGTCGGAAGTGCGCCATCGGTTTGCCGGGCTAGGTCCCATCCACGTGGCAGGACGCGAGGGACGGGGCGGCTGCTGATATGACGACTGCATGGTGGGCTGCAGTCGGGGCGTATGGATGATGTCGGCGTACGCAGCCAGCACACTCGCTTCGAAGGCCTGAGGCCTGGCGACGGCTCCAGCGTACGTTAGCGGGGGCACCACAGGGAGCGCTGGGGGCGGCCTGGCTGCAACTTGTGCGTAACTGAGCGGCGCAGACGCCGGAGGGGGCTGGTGGTATTCCGGCATAACCTCCGCGATTTCCTGCTCAATAGCCCGGCGTAGGGGAGGCAGCAGTGTGATCGACGACTGTACAACATCCTGCGGGTGAGAGAAGGCCAGTAAGGACAACTGACGCGCAATTTCCTCCCGCACGAATGACTTGATTTCGGCGAGTAAGACGGAGTGGTCCGACACGGCCGACAAGCCAGCGAGATCGGCGTCGCGTGATGGAGGTCGACGCGTCATCAGCCGCTGCCGGCGTAGCTCCTCGTAGCTTTGGCACAGCGTGATGACCTCTGCCACAGTGCGAGGGTTTTTGGCGAGTAGCATGGTGAAGGCATCGTCGTCGATGCCTTTCATGACGTTCCGGATCTTGTCGGCTTCAGACATGGTTGCGTTGGCTTTCTTGCACATGTCGAGCACGTCTTCAATGTAGCTCGTGAAAGACTCGCCGGACTGCTGGGCTCGTTCACGTAAACGCTGTTCGGCTTGCAGCTTGCGAACGGCAGGGCGGCCAAACACGTCGATGATGGCGGTCTTGAAAGCGGACCACGTAGCGAAATCGGATGCGTGGTTGTTGTACCATAGACTTGCTACACCCGCGAGGTAGAAAACGAGGTTGCTCAGTTTGCCTGCCTCGTCCCATTTATTGGGGACGCTCACACGCTCGTTGATCGCGAGCCAGTCCTCGACGTCGGTGCCATCCGCGCCGGTGAAGATAGGAGGGTCGCGGATGCGGGGGACACCCGGACATGGCGTCGGTGCAAGAGGAGGCGTTTGCTGGGCGGCGTCTTGAGTCATGGTAGCAGGCACGGTACGGGATCGAAGCTCCAAGGGCATGGAATGCGGACCGTAGTTGTTTAAAGGGCTCAGCACTCTCCACCAAATTGTCAAGACGTTTATTAACGGGAACTCAGCGACGGCGCACGGCAGCGACAGTCAAAGCGGGGCCGACTCTCTGCAGGAGGGGCGTGCTCTCAGAGAAGAGAACGAACCACTGGAAGGCGCTCGAGAGGACGACCCATTACTCAGTAGGAACGCTTCGCTACAGAGCTAATTTTTCGATTTAAGGATGGAAGAGTGGATGGTGTGTTAGATGAATGATTAAAGACTAAAAGAGAAATTTCCAACCAGAAGGGTTTATTTTAAGAAACCCGACGTTTCAAAGCCTGACCGGCTTCTTCAGGGGTGAGATGGCCCGAGCTGCACGGCGCTTATATGCGCTTCCTTGCCGATAGTTGCCGCAAGCCTTGACAATAGAGGGGGGGGGGGGTGCAAGGTCCCCGTGGTGCGGTTGATGTTTTCCGCTGTATTCTGTATGTGCCACGACTCGAGGAGAAGCCGCCGGCGCCAACAGCTTTCCTGTTCCAGGATCACCGCATCGTCAGGACTAATGCGGTGGTCACATTTTTCGCAGTGTTCCGCTACTGCACTCCTTTCGCTGTTCAGCTGACGCAGATCATTCTCATGCTGCCGCATCCTTTCGTGGAAGTTCTTTGTTTCCCCGACGTACGCGGCGGGGCAGTCTGAACACGAGATCCTATACACGACCCCCTGCGCTTTTTCCGCAGGCGCGCGATCTTTGGGAAGGGGGATGATTTAGAAATTTTTATAGTGGCTGAGTAGGCATGTTGTTGAATACTATAGGTCTGCCTGGAATTTTTGTAATAAGTAATTCATCTATGGAAACCTTCTGAATCTTCGGGAGAAGGTGGAAGCTTGTTTTTAGGCATCAAGAAGCGGTACTCAGAATGTGGGATTAGTTGCCTGGTGCTGTACGTTCTTGAGTTGGGTAATTTTCGATAGTGGGTCCCATGAAACACAAAACCTCTATAAAACGTCTTTAAAACGTTTAAAACCTCTATAAACCTCTATAAAACGTTTTATAAAGGTTTCGTGTTTGTGTTGTTACTGAGTTACATCATTTTTATATTTTTCTATTTGCCAGATTACTATACTACGACCCTTGTCCGCAGGTTTTATAATACCATAATTTCCTTTCTGTTTGCAAGCTGTTTCAAGACTTCGTGCTTTGCATAAGTTAAAAGGACCGACAACTGCCCAGAATATGAAATGAGTTAACTCCACTGATGTAAAGATTGTCCGTTGCACTGACTCAAGCCAACCCTGTTTTTTTCGTGAGAGATGGATTTATATTTTTATTTCTTAATTGAAAGTCGCGAAAAATGACCTGTGGCGCCTCTGGCGGCAATAACATGAATGATCCGATGAAGACGGCCACGTGACCGTTGATTGCTCTGCGCGGTCGACGATTTTTTTTGCTAGTATTGAAATATTGTTCGTTTCTTTATATTAAAAGGTATTACTTCATAATAATGTACATATAGGCCTGCGTTAGTAGTATGCATTAAAGTGGCGCTTCCTTCGCGTGACGTAATGATGCCATGCTCGTCAGCGCGTCTTGAGCAACTTTTCAGCGTGCTCATGCAACCGTGCACGAAGTTTCCAGGTCGCTAAGATTTTGGAGCGACATAGTTTTGCTACCTACACTTCGTTTCAGAAATGACGCGCGCTGCTACTCGGTGCGGCCGTGCATACGCACAGTTAGGTTTTCGATTACTTGGCTTGGCTCGTGTATCGAGAGAGCAACGACGCCAGGACAAGCCATCCATGACACAGGCGCAGGTAACCTTGGGCGCAGGCGCACACAACGCTGTACAAATACCGGGAAGGTGTATAAAGCCACACATCTCATTGTAACAGCTTGCTATTTTCAAAAATGGTTGGAAAGCTCAAATCAAAGGTGGTTAAGCATAGTTACAGTAACTCCTGCGAAAGGAGAACAACGACAGCTTTCACAAGGGCTAGCGGCATCGCTATCAATTCTCAGCATTGCTGGAGCAAGCCTCCATGCGTGTTTGGAGCCTTTCAGATCGAAAAATACTGCTTATAAAATAACTACGTGCTTTTCGGATAAACCACTACAGCTACAAACGCTACGAAGGGTGAGCTTCCTGTCGCGCCGTAAAAAACTGGGTTGGGAAAAATCAGTTGTCGGTCCCTTTAAGTTCTTCGCTTTCAACTCTGTCTAGTTGTGCTTAGAATTTCCCTTGAGACTAGCTTTATGTATTGAACGAACTCTTGGCATTGTTCTGTGTCTGCTGGTGTCCAAGTGCTTGGCAGTTATTGCGGAGTCATTGTTTGCGTCCTCTTTATCTACCTTATCAACAAAGAATTCTTTGAAGCGTAGCCGTCTTGAAAACTCAGTCACATCTTTGTGGAGCTCGTACTCATTCATTGCATTGTTTGTGAGGCAGAATGTAAGGCCGCGTTTGAGCAGACCTATTTCGACCGGACTGAAATTCGTTATGTCTACCACCTCATTACTGCGTTCTTGGTGTTGGACTGGGGTTACAGAGCTTTCTGACATGTTCATGAAATTATTTAGGGCACACTCACGAGTTCTTTTGTGATGTTCTTTGATTAGCGATTTGTCTTCTCTACACTCTACAAGTCCTGTCAAGATAGTTGAATGGTATTAAGTTGGTTAAGTAAGCCGATTTCTGCAATGTTCTTTTCAAATATCTATTAATAACAAAGATGTGCTTTGTTGTTGCATTTTGCAGTTGCATTGTTATTGCAGTTGCATTTTGCTAATAAGCTAGGCAGTAGGGTAACCAGCCAGAGCTCATCTGGCCTTAATTTTAAGACCTCTCGGAATTTTGCTTTTTTTAATGCAGCTCGAGTGTTTCATTAAATCATTAAATGCATCCTGTAGTTTCTTTGTTTTGTGGTGAGTTTACGGGATTGAAGGAAAGTACGAAATTTACTGTTGCCTGTATGGCCCTTGGAGTTTGTTAGTCATTTGAATTTTGAGTCGTGAAGACCTCTGGGAAGTAACGTAGTAAAACCAACAGATAGCCAACAATACCTGGATTACACTAGTTCACCCGCGACACTGCATATCTAGCAACAACTTGCCGTTGGTGTCTGCATAACTGTCGAGGGCGTTCATGTCACCTAACAGGATGATCCTTAATATCTGTGCCTATGCAATCCGCTATCACCTGGTTCTTTTCCCTGCTGTTATTGTGGTGTTGCGCCTTACCAGTTTCGGTTTCGATTGTGTGATGCAGAGCGCCACACAACGGGTATTTCATGTACGAACTCATATGACCAATCTCTATGCTGATGCATGGACGATGTGTTAGGTGGAGGACATGAATTCTGCTGTGGAGTTGCGTTCTGCTCAGCATGAACAACTACCAGCTTTGATGCATTCCAGACGTTGCCATCACTAAGGCGGAAGGAATTGAATCCAGTTTGACTAAGGATTGTATAGCGACCTCTGTATTTATTCTGCTTTCCTGGCAGACGAACTTTAACTCTGAGGCCCACCTGTAGCTTAGGAGGTTTTGCTCCACGCTTAGAATCAATGCGTTGCTTAGTTGCCTGTTGCCTATGGAACACTCGTGTTCTCACAGGATTCAAGCTTGGCGAAGGAGCGGGAGACTTTGGGTGTAACCCTGCAATGCCAATTCCAGAACGCGGTTGGCGGTTATGCAGAAGTTGTGCAGGCGACAAGCCTGTAGTAGCTTGAGGCGTAAAGCGATACGTGCCTAAGTACTCTGTTACAGCTTGTTTCAGTGGGCGGCATTCAAGTTGAGCGAGCTGAATTTGCTCTTTCAAAACGCGGTTGAAGCGTTCAACTTGACCGTTAGATTGTGGATAGTAGTTCGAAGAGCAAAGATGCTGTATGCCTCTGTCGGATAATGGTGACTGACATTAAGTTCCTAAAAATTGGATTTCCTGGACAGCAAAGACACATTTGTCGTTCAGTTTCATTCCTGTGTTGCTTATGCGGCTTAGTACTGTTTGTAAATTAGCATCATGTTCAGCACGCGTTCGACCCCAGACCAAAATGCCATCTACGTAGCATAGTACTCCAGAAGAACCTTTCAAAATGTCTGACATCATTTTCTGAAAAACAGCAGGGGCAGATGCAAGCCCAAAGCAGACTCTACGGAATCTGAACAAACCATCATGCGTTACAAAAGTGGTTAAGTCCCTACTTGATTCTGACAAGTTAACCTGATGATATGCTGATGCAAGATCTAGCTTTGAAAAGTAAACAGCACCTGTAAGTTGCTGGAGAAGTTCTTTGATGTGGGGCAAGGGAAACCCATCAATCACGATAGCTTTGTTTGGTTCACGCAAGTCCACACAAAGTCTTAAGGAACCATTCTTTTTCTTCACCACGACCAGTGGAGAGACCCAATCTGATGCTGAAGCACGTTCGATGACGCCTGCATTTTCAAGATGAGAAAGTTCATCGGAGACTTGTTGTCGAAGCAGGAATGGCAATCTGCGAAGCTTGGCAGCTACAGGCTACACACCTGCGTGGCGTTTCACTTCGTGCAAGCCTTTCACCAGGCCAAGTTCCTGGGTGAAGAGGTGATGAAATTCGGACGGAGCATTAGCAGGAATTCTTGGAGTTGCTGTACTTGAAACTTGCGAGCAGGACAATGTAGCGCCGTCGATGTGTATGTGGAGGCTTCGAATGGCGTCCAAACCAAGAAGTGAAGAACCTTCTTTTGTCACGTAAAATGTGACAGTAGCGGTGGTATCGTTGTACCGGACGTTTGTAGAGAAGTATCCGACATGGGGAATGCATTTCTTTGAATAGTCCTGAAGGACAATGTAGGATTCAGAGAGTCTGGTCCCCAGAAAGTACTGCTTGAAATCTTGTAAGTTCAGCAATGAGACGGTCGCACCGGTGTCAACGAGGAAAGGAATGTTGACTTGGCCAAGTTGAACAGAAATCTTCAGTGGCGAAGGACGGCTGGAGCGTTCATCAACGTTGAGAATAGTAACTATATTTGTTACTGCAGTATCTTGCACTTGAGCTACGTTTTGTTGCGAAGTTCGAACATTTGATGAGCGGCAGACAGCTCTGAAGTGGCCTCGTTTTCCGCAGGCAGAACAAGTGCGGTTGCGGGCAGGACAGTTTGCAAAATTTGCGTAATGTTGAGACGATCCGCATCTATAGCAGAAATTCGATTCAGATCGCTGCGGTTCATTCTGCTGTCCCGCAGAGTCCGATGAAGGATGAGTGTGGTATCGGACGTCGAACGCGACGCCCGGAGAACAAAGGGCACGGCGCCCGAAGCGCCGGCCGGGAGGAAGTACAGCAGCAGCCGGTAGCCAAGCAGGAACTGATTTATTTGATACATTGCCGCGCATATATATACAAGGTGGCGCCCCCTAAGGGCGAAAATACTTTACATGAAACCGAAACTGGAACTCTAGTAAATCGGAACTAGCTAACGCACCACATCATCCCCCCCTAGAATGAAAAGGACATGTGGCTCTAACACCCTTATACAGTGATTAATGCAGACGCCACTTGATAGACAGTAACTTGTGAACCTTATACAACTTTAGAGAAGGAATCGTGACACAGATACTGTGTACAACCGTCAACTACACAAACTTAACATCCCCCCCTCTTTTTGGTGTAATGTCCAATTGGTGAAGAAGGAACCGGCACGAGAAGGGAACAAAAGCAAAGTACACAGCGCACTCTAGCTGAAGGCACTGATACAAACAAAATACAACAAAGAATTCACAGCATACCAGTATACCAAGCGGTAGAACTTATAACCATTATACAATAAATAGATGCACAGCATACACACAAGAATGCAGAAGTATGGCACACTGACTTCAACAAGTGAGTGAAAAAAAAAAAGAATTTAGGACACAAAGTCCTCAAACCTGGACGGTTTTTTACGCAACCGTTTCGAACGCCGAGGCGCATTTCGTTCTGAAGTGCTCCCTTGCGGAGCAGTAAGTTCTGTATCTTCAGATGAGCCTACTGGCTCAGTTACGCGCTGCTCAGGCACAGCTGAGCGCGTAGAGGAATAACTAGAGTCAGATGACTCGCTTAAGCGTCCCTCAGTAGTAGCTGGGGACGGAAAAACTTGACGCGAAACATGGGAACCCAAAGGTTCGGAAGCATGTCCGTTAGTGTTAGGAAAATTACTGGCATGGGGACTGGGCTCGTCAGTCAAGTATTGATACGGAGCCTGAGAAGAGTCCGAGGACTCTGAAGCTTACTCGGTGCGCGGTAAAACTCTATGGTGGCTGGGCACCACAGCCGGACGTTGAACTGGTGCCTGAAAGGAGCCCGATGGCTCTACTATGCATTCATTAAAAGTATTGTGGCTGGGCACCACAGCCGGACTTTGAACCGGTGCCGCTAAGGAGCTCTGTGGCTCAACTGAAGGCATATTAGAAGAAAAAGAAGCATTGTGGCTGGGCACCACAGCCGGGCATTGAACCGGTGCCGCAAAGGAGCCCTGTGGCTCAAGTACACTGTCATTAGCAGGAAAGTAAGCATTGCCCTTGCAAGAACCGTCAGAACAAGTATGACAATAATTAGCATTTGCAAGATCGGCATGCATGTACCGTTGACTATAGAACACTTGAGTAGGAATGAAAAATGAATTCTGAGGGGCATTAGACAGCGGCAAATCGCGTTCGGGATCAGTGCGAAAGAATTCATCGCGACACATGTTCACCTGGAAAACAGGAGCATTGCAGTTCGATGAACTCGCCCTTGCGATGACTCCGTGAGCCTCTCGTTGAGTCGAGGCATCAGTCCCTTGCTGAGGAAGCCGGCACGGGCGTCGGTGGAACCCGGATGCCACTGCTGGCACGCCCTGTCGACGACCATGCTGAAGCAATGTATGCTCTGCAGGACTGGAGTCCGAAGTGAACGGACGATGAGGCTCCAACGATGCGTTGGCGGGAAGTGCCGACGGCTCGACGATGGAACAGGAGAGCGTCTCACCCACGATGAATAACCTCAGAGCTCGGATGGCATCTAAACCCAGCAGTGAATTGCCCTTGCCCGTAACGTAGAAGGTGATGGAAGCGTTGTTACCGCTGTAGGAAACTGAAGCTTTGAAGTATCCATAATTCACGATGGCTTGTTCCGAATAGTTCTTCAGGATAACGTTTGATGGAGGAAGCTTGATATGTGAAAAGTTCCTTTTATAATCTTGGACGTTGAGTAGTGACACAGCCGCTCCAGTGTCGATGAGCATGTTGAAAATGGATTCATTGATCCGTACGGGAAGATGAAGTCCGCTAGCGGTGACCGGTTCGTCCACTTGTAGGACAGTAACTGTATTGGTCACCGTTGATGTGCCCTGATGACCGGCCGGAGACTCCGAAGTAGTGCGGCAGACCCGCGCGAAATGTCCACGACGTCCGCATCGCGAACACGTCCGGCTCCTGGCTGGGCAGGCGGCGGAGTTGGCCCAATGCCGCGTCGATCCGCAGCGGTAACAGGCACCCGCGCGACCCGGCGACGCAGCTGGAGAGGAGGTGTCCGCAGCAGTGGTGGGCGAGGAGGTGCACGCAGACGAAGTCCCGCCGGCGCCATCTTGCGGCGAAGCTTGGGGAGGACGGCCACCATTTGGCCCGCCATTTTGAAGAAATCGGCCGCCATCTTGAACTGTACGCGACGACACGGCGTCGACTTGAACTCCGGATAACTGTAGTAAGGCGCGATCGACGCGCTCCTCCTCCTTCGCAATGTCGAGCGCCTTCTGCACGGTGAAGTCCTTGCCCAATTTGTAAAAAGTCCTTTTCAGGTGCGGCGACGCGATGCCAGAGACGATCTGGTCGTAAGCAAGGATGTCGCTCGCCGCGCCGAATTCACACAGCTTGGCTAGTCGGCGTACTTCATGAATGAATTGGACCGCCGACTCGTCCGGTCCCTGGCACAGAGCTTTGAAGCGGGCGCGCAGACACGCCGCGTCCGGTTGAGGGTCGAAAAGTTGGCTGAGCAGCGCAAGGGCTGCGTCGTACACGTTCGGCGTCTCCTCCTGAGTTGGCCGGTCGGCTCCCGGCTGCTGCTCATCTTCGGCGGCACGCAGATAGGTGTTCAGTCCCTCGACGCCTAAGGCGTTCAGGAGCAGCGCCTTCTTGTGTTCCGGCGTGGCGTCCCTGGCCGCGGCGTCGATGTATACCTGCAACACAGGACGCCACTGTCCATGGAATAGGTGGTACACCGGGGCACTGGAGAAACGGAGGCGGAGGGATAGCGGCGTTCATGCTTGCCGAAGAGAGCGTCGAGAAGAAAGTTCAGGAGAGACGTGAAGCGTGAGTAGGCCTCGTGACCGACACCGGCACGAATTGCAGAAATGTAGAAGTCGAACGTGTAAAATGCAGTAGTGGTGGGATATTATGCACGGGTGCTGAGACGACAGCACAATAAAGGAGTCCGGATGCCCACCTTATCTCTTGATTTACGTGGATTCGTAGAACTCGTCGCCAAATGTGGTATCGGACGTCGAACGCGACGCCCGGAGAACAAAGGGCACGACGCCCGAAGCGCCGGCCGGGAGGAAGTACAGCAGCAGCCGGTAGCCAAGCAGGAACTGATATATTTGATACAGTGCCGCGCATATATATACAAGGTGGCGCCCCCTAAGGGCGAAAATACTTTACATGAAACCGAAACTTGAACTCTAGAAAATCGGAACTAGCTAACACACCACATGTGGACGGGTGTCATGTTGCCAGCGGCCATATTGGCTCCCTCCCTAGTTCTGTCGGGGAGGCCGGTGGCCATGATTCTTTTGTTTTGGTGGAGAGGAATGTGAAGTGCCTTGGCGGCCATCTTGCGTACCCGCTTGAAATCCGACCCTGTCAACTTGCGCGTTCGCGAACTCCTGCATTTCGAGTTCGGTACGCTCCTCTTATTTGGCAATTTGGATTGCTTGATGTACAGTAAGGGTAGGTACCAGCTGCAGAAGTCGTCTGCGGACTTGTTGTGCGGTAATTCCGCTGAAAAGCTGATCGCGGACCATGGCATTGACGGACGTCCCGAAATTGCATCGGCTGGCCATCGTCTGTAGTGCAGAAGCATAGTCAGTAACGGATTCCCCCGGTAGCTGTTTGCGCAATTTGAAGTGGTGACGCTCCAGTATTTCGTTGCTCGGCGCTTTGAAGTGATTCTCGAGCAGCGTGAGCGCTGCAATGTACTCATCTTGCGTGCCTTCGTCCCGGGTGCCGTCGCCGTTCCCCGCCTGTTCCTGGGCAGCTTGTAGCGTCCAATAAACATCCAGGCCTTCAACTCCCAGTGCATTCAGCAGGAGACTCTTCTTCAGAGCAGGCCGGGCGGTGTCTCCGGCGGCGACGTCGACCTACGCCTGAAAGACACGGCGCCATTTAGCCCAAGGCACGGGAGGAGTGCCCGGAGTTTGTAAAAACGGCGGAGGAGGAATAGCGGCGGTCATGCTCGAAACGTGGTTCACTGATGAGTCGTTACTATTCTCAACGTTGATGAACGCTCCAGCCGTCCTTCGCCACTGAAGATTTTTGTTCAAGTTGGCCAAGTCAGCATTCCTTTTCTCGTTGACACCGGTGCGACTGTCTCATTGCTGAACTTACAAGATTTCAAGCAGTACTTTCCAGGGACCAGACTCTTTGAATCCTACATTGTCCTTCAGGACTATTCAAAGAAATGCATTCCCCATGTCGGATACTTCTCTACAAACGTCCGGTACAACGATACCACCGCTACTGTCACATTTTACGTGACAAAATAAGGTTCTTCACTTCTTGGTTTGGACGCCATTCGAAGCCTCCACATACACATCGACGGCGCTTCATTGTCCTGCTCGCAAGTTTCAAGTACAGCAACCCCAAGAATTCCTGCTAATGCTCCGTCCGAATTTCATCACCTCTTCACCCAGGAACTTGGCCTGGTGAAAGGCTACATGCACGAAGTGAAACGCCACCCAGGTGTGCAGCCAGTAGCTGCCAGGCTTCGCAGATTGCCATTCCTGCTTCGACAACAAGTCTCCGATGAACTTTCTCGTCTGGAAAATGCCGGCGTCAGCGAACGTGTTTGAGCATCAGATTGGGTCTCTCCACTGGTCGTGGTGAAGAAAAAGAACGGTTCCTTAAGACTTTGTGTGGACTTGCGTGAACCAAACAAAGCTATCGTGATTGATGGGTTTCACTTGCCCCACATCGAAGAACTTCTCCAGCAACTTACAGGTGCTGTTTACTTTTCAAAGCTAGATCTTGCATCAGCATATCATCAGGTTAACTTGTCAGAATCAAGTAGGGACTTAACCACTTTTGTAACGCATGATGGTTTGTTCAGATTCCGTAGAGTCTGCTTTGGGCTTGCATCTGCCCCTGCTGTTTTTCAGAAAATGATGTCAGACATTTTGAAAGGTTCTTCTGGAGTACTATGCTACGTAGATGACATTTTGGTCTGGGGTCGAACGCGTGCTGAACATGATGCTAATTTACAAACAGTACTAAGCCGCATAAGCAACACAGGAATGAAACTGAACGACAAATGTGTCTTTGCTGTCCAGGAAATCCAATTTTTAGGACACAATGTCAGTGCCAGAGGATTGTCTCCTCTTGAGTCCAAAGTGCAAGCTATTGTTAATGCACGTGCTCCTACAGATTGTAAATCCTTGCATTCATTTCTGGGTCTCGCTGGCTATTACTCAAAGTTCATTCCCCATTATGCTGACGTTGTTGAACCACTGCGCTACATGTTGCGTAAAGGCCAAACATTTAATTGGTCGCATGAAGCCAATTCGGCATTTAACAGTTTCAAAGAAGTACTGGCTGAAAACCCAGTCATTCAACTCTTTGACGAGAAGCTTCCGATAGTCATAACGACTGATGCTTCCAACATAGGTTTGGGTGCTGTGTTTCAACAACGCAAAGGTGACCAGTTAATTACAATTGCTTTTGCTTCGAGAACCTTGTCACCTGCTGAACGCAGATATTCTACTGGTGAGCGTGAAGCCCTAGCATGCCTCTTTGCTTGCGAGAAATGGCATGTATACCTCTGGGGTAGACATTTTACATTATGCACTGATCATCAAGCACTTACTACATTACTTTCTGCTGGATCAGAGGGCCGACGCCCATTATGCATTTCACGCTGGTGCGCCAGACTTTTGTACTACAACTTCGCTGTACAGTACTGCAAAGGTTCAAATAATGTTGTAGCAGATGCACTTTCCCGTCTGCCTTTGCAACTTCCAGTCTCACCATACTTGGAAGAAGAGATAATCTCACTTGTCACTCCATGCATAAGTAAAGCTGATTTACAGGCAGCAACTGCTGAGGATACTACTTTGCAACAAGTAATTCCATACATTGCTAACGGATGGCCAGAAAAGAAATCTCTTCAGCCAGAACTACTGCCCTACTTTGCAATCAGAAATGAGGTGCCCTATGTAGACAACTTAGTTTTCCGAGCAGATAGAGTAAGCATTCCTGCTTCACTCTGCAATAAACTCGTACAGTTGGCTCACGAAAATCACCCTGGAATTGTCACGACTAAGTAGCGACTTAGAGGAAGATACTGGTGGCCTGGCTTAGATAGCCCAGTTGAACGTGCAGTTCGCGACTGTGTCGTATGCCAAACAGCAGATAAATCTGCTAAACCAGTTTTTGCACCCTTACAGCCTGTCCCATGGCCAGACAATCCTTGGGAAAAGCTAGGCATGGACATTGTCGGTCCACTCGAACGTGCTCCTTTCGACTGCAGACTTACAATTACATTAGTTGACTACCACTCTAAGTGGCCTGAGGTTTGCTTTACCCATGCAGTCACTTCAGAAGCAGTAATTACATTTCTGTCAGCACTTTTCAGTAGGGAAGGTTTTCCAGAAGCAATCGTCACGGACAACGGTCCTCAATTTAAATCTCAAATATTTGAGAAGTTCCTCTCCGACAGAGGCATACAGCATCTTTGCTCTTCGAACTACTATCCACAATCTAACGGTCAAGTTGAACGCTTCAACCGCGTCTTGAAAGAGCAAATTCAGCTCGCTCAACTTGAATGCCGCCCACTGAAACAAGCTGTAACAGAGTACAACTCCTTTCCTTTTTAGGGGGAGATGATGTGGTGTCGCGCCTTACCAGTTTCGGTTTCGATTGTGTGATGCAGAGCGCCACACAACGGGTATTTCATGTACGAACTCATATGACCAATCTCTTTGTAAATAAACTAGAGTCCCATCCCCGTTCCCGGCCTGTCTTGACGCAGCTGCGTGCGCTCCGGCGCTGAGCCGCCCTTCTTGGCCCGCCGGATGGTACCTCCGGCGGCGACACTACAGTTATTAAATGCGAAGCATTTTTTAGCGAACCTCTGGCACTGTGAGCGTTTCTATCTACGTATCTATCTATCTAGCCGCCTAGGTCTGGGTGCTCTCATGATCGCCTCCTTAACTTGGTGTAGACCAAAATTTGCATGGGAGGGTAAGAGGATTTGACGAATATGATTGCGGGTCATGACATAAATAACGTTAAAATCCTGTCGCGTACGTCGTCAAACCCTTTCCACTAGACACGTGTGGCACATACCCGTTTACCACGGGCCGCGGTGTACGGGTATGTGCCACAGGTGATTGACAGTTTATATCTACCCAGTAACGGCAAGAACAGACATTGGTAACTACTTAAATGTTAGAGCGTTAAGGAAAACTAACATCGGCAGCGTTGACTCATAGAATGGAAAGAATGAAAATTAGGATACCAGCAGGAATCGAACCCAAGCATTCTGCGTGGCAATCAGGTGTTCTACCACTCAGCCACGGCAGGTCTATAAACTGGTTTGGAAAAACAGCCTACGCAGGCGTAATATCGGTGCAACATCAATTGTGTTTGTGGTGCTGGCTATCTAATTTTACAAGAAAGCAATAAACACTACATGATGTCCCTACGATGTCTACTTCTACGATACAGGCGTCATATCAGATTAATGTCTGTAGTTCCAGTGTTGGCTCAGCAGTCTCATAAACATTAAGTTTGTATTTCTATGATTCAGCAAGCTATATTGAAGCATTGCTCGACCCCGGAGGAATACATTAACAAAAATTACATATGATATCCACATGACCGCACCGTACAGTGCACTTCGTCCACCAAAACGACGCAGTGTCCTCTTCATTTCTTACGAGGCTGGGCGATGGCCTCATGATGACCGAGGATGATGAGAGATTGATTGACAGCCGCTTTGTAGACTAGGCTACGTAGGGCACATACGCCCAGGTAGTCTACGAATACGACAAACACCGTCCACTTATGTTAGTCTACATAGCACTATCCAGGCCTACCAGCCTCGACGGCCTATACCTCACCAACGCGAAGGGTGACTTCAGGTTCCGACATGTCGCCGGCTCTATCGACAGACAATTTGTCGACGAAGTGACCGAGGCATCCACGATTTCCAACAGCCGTACTATACCTCATACTTCACTACACATGAACCCCTCGTCTCCGCGATCACGACCGGATCCGATAACAAGTCATGACCAGCTGCTGGTGCTCACTGATCACGGTGATGATGCTCTTGTTCAAGAACTGTCAAGAACTTCTTGCACACATGCACACGGGTTCGTTAAACGTGCGTGCGTTCTCGGGACACGTATAAGCACTACATATCAGCTTACCGCTTCTGGTGTTGGTAATACCCGTGTTGCCATCAGCAGCGTTACCCAACCGTAAACAACTGGATATATAACAGATATGCGGCTCTTGAACATATATATATGTGTGCGTATAAAATTTATACAAATCTTTAGCGTCATTTTGTAACGTGTCGCTCAGTAAAAAAAGTTACGCCACAGTCACCTACCTGCCGCATGCTTCGCATAACATCGAATCCCATGGTACGTGGGATCTGCCGAATTTTTTCCTGTCCAGAAGTAAGCCACGTTTTCTGTCCCTTTACTGTGACCGGAACCTAGGCTCTGTCCCATTCGGCTGCTCAAACGCCCCCACCATTTCTGTCTGCTTTTGTCCTGTTGTGCCCTTACGAAATATGGGTCGTTAAGGTGTGTTTTGCTAACTTCATCTGTTTAACTGCTCCTCAATTTCTAATAATTTTGCTTTTTTTTCTACCATCCTGCACGTTTATGTAACTTATTGCACAACGCGCCCTCTTCTTTCCTGCAATGCTACCTGTCAGAGTCCTCTTGGTTTGTATACCCACCACCCTGGCCTATGGAGGACCCCTGTGGCCCCTCAATAGGCTACTGCGCATCCTACAAGTCAACAACCCACTTCATGCCCAAGCCTCCAATTGAAGCGATTTCTGGCCCTTTGGAAGTCACCCCACCTCTGTACTCTCTGTTTATGTGCACTGCCTTGAAACCTTTCTGTCGACTCGCTTTCCATATCGTTTCGTTGGCGGCGACAATGACTCACTGGACAGGGCGCGCATGTCATCGATCCCTTTGGCTAACATTCTCGACTCTTCGTTCAAGATAGCCCTCCTGGGATTAATGCTAAGTTGCACCCGTAACATTTTCTCTCGCTTCTCCCTTCCCAGCGCGTGGCATGCCTTAATTGCCTCTCTAACCAAATCCGAGTCGCTGGCATTAAGACCATGCTCAAGCTGTCTTGCTGGAACGACCTGCCTACCAGTGTGAGTCACGGCTGATGCCCTCCCTTCCTCCTCAAAACAGTTTCCCAAAAGCTGCCTTTGCCACATCCCTTTGCACATCTTGGGGGTCGATGCCCTAACCTCCTTTCCGCCGTCACCTTCTTTGTTCACCTTGCCGACATTCAGTAGCCCTTCCTCAGTTGATTTAAGCCTTTCTCCTACAGCCCATCTTATGTCTCTTTCTGCTACTAAAGCATTCTCTAGCTCTACATCATGAAGCTCACTCTGGCCAGCTGCCATTTTCTCGACCTCACATTGTCTGCATATGACCTGAACCTCTTCTGCCTTCTTATCCACACAAACTTCATTTTTCAATCTCACCGTGCACGCTGAACACTTTACGGTCTTTTTCACTAACGCTAGCACAGTAAACCGGTGTCCACGTGTTATAAGAATGCCTGGCCAGATAAAACCAAATATTCCTTACTACTTACTACAACACTGCCCTAAACAAAATACCACAACACACGATCAGTGACTGACTCTTCAAAACACCACACTGCCAATATGGTCTCAATATGGTCTTTTGTGTGCGCAAAAAAAAATTTAAACATGAATTCATACCAACTCGCCCAGCAATCAGTTTTACTGCGAATATGGTGAACGCAGTCACACGCACCATCTCATAACAAACTCAGTCGACATGCCATACCGAAATTTGACATATTGACAGATTATGGTCAGTTAGAACATTGGAATGTGTACCAAGAGATAGGAAGCGCGGCTGTGGATGGCAAAGGTGGAGTGACAAAATGACGAAATGTGCAGGCATGCAGTGGTATCGCGCAGGACAGGGGATGTTGGAAGTCATTGGGAGAGGCCCTGCAGTGATGTTCACACACGTGGTTGGTAAAATATGTTAAATTTTGGTTTGGCAGTTGACTGAGTTTATTAGGACCACCTATAGGCAAAGCGGAGGAAAAAGACCCAGAGGAGGCTCGACGATACCGAGCATTTTATTTCCTAACGTTGATGGGCCAGCGCCAAATCGCATTCATGATGTGTGTCAAGGCCATCCTGGCTAACTTAAAAAGATGGTCTACGAGCAATGCACAAAGGGGGTAGCACGAACTTGCTTGTGCCTGCATTCGCAGAGTGAAACATCACCTTTTTGTGTGAGAACGGGGTACTTTGACATTATAAAATGAATTCTAGAGCTAAATTGTTATTCTTAGTAGTACTCTGTTCCAGGTTCTCTGATTCTATTATAATGTTGTAAGACATTGTGTCTACGTGTATTCATAATTAGAGTGCAAAGGTTGAGTCGACGAAAATGATTTATGTTGGAAGTTCAGTGTAAAAGGTGAACAAGGTTGGAAAAGGAACCACACAACATAAGTGATTAAGAGCTTTACTTAAGAGTTAATGGTAAAGTATGCAAATGGTATTTAAAGCTCTCGTGTTCTGTAGTTCTTCGTCATCTTTTGTCCGTTTCCGCGCTCCCAGTTCAATGATCGTTATTGAAAGCATTGACGATGAGATCCTTAATGTTAAATTATAGACTTAGTTGGCATAACAGAAGGGTTGATAGGCAGGGGGCTGGTGGGTATAGATTCATTGTGAAATTTTGGCAGCACAAGCAAATGGGACACAGAAAGAGCGGGACATATGCATAACAGGTCTTCCTTTACCACCACTATGCGACTACTTATGAGATATCAGGTTTTTAGTGTGTGCAATGGCTATGAACAGGCCGACATTATTGTCCTGAGCTTATTGCGGAAGATGACAGTCTGTTTTCTAAGCAGTGTCTGTATAGGTAGGTGTGTACAAATAAAAAAAGGAAATGGAAAATTTGTTGCTGGGAGCACTATAACTGCCTAGCTTAAACTGCCGACACCTGGACGCTTTACTGAAAGCCAACATTGCCACAACACAGTCTTGTCATGCTGTGAAGTGTATTGCAGTGAAGCATACATGTTTGTGCGTGCGTGGGTGTGAAATGGAAATGTAGCACTGTCATTAGTCCTCGCGTGTGTTGATTGCTTATACACGCGCTCTCTCCTGTCAAATTGGCGGCGGACAGCCATTTTAACGAGCCCATATCGCTGTAAAAAAAAGAAAATGTGGCAAGTGATTCGCAAGGCTTCAAGTTCACTGCAGGATTAATTCACCATTGTTGCATGGCTCCATTAAACAAGTGCAAAATGCCTATAACAGACTCCGAACTGAAAATAATTATTAAGAGGGTTCACCAGCGCGAGCTCCCATAGAGAATACATGCGCATTTTGAGAAGCCCTAGCGTGCCCAACTTTCGTCAGATTTACACGGGGTTTTCGGCACTGCATTCATTTTTTGTATATCGAGAAAATGTTGCGGACAGATATTTTCTTCAGGCTTTCATTTTCTTACAAACCAGAGGCAAATATCCATAAAAATTGTACATTTTGACCTCTCGCTCTTTCTTGTTGTCTCCCGATGAAAATAGCTTAGTTATCTAAATTTTTTCCGCAACAATTACTCCATATTTATTTTATTATTGTTATGGTATAATTGTCATGCATGTCAAGCCTCTGGTTTCCATTTTACAGACTTTGAAAGTGCTGTGTGTACTTTCAGTCTGGATTTAAAATTCGCGCCAAATTTAAGATGCACGACGTGCCTGGCTCCACTTCGTATTGCCTATATTTCGCGATCCTACACTGTATTCGTGCGCTGCGTAGAAAAGTAAGAGACTTGCTGAGTGAGCTTGAACAGGCTTCGGTATTTTTTTGTACCGTTTTTTTTTGGGGGGGGGAAGGGAGGGGGGAAGGGGGGCTGTGCTGCCTCTTTCCCTCCCGAGCGTGTTCCCCGCGATAATGAAGTGGAATGGGAGGCTAATGCAGGTATGTGACCCAAACACAAAGCAGCGTTTCTTTGGCGTCGGCATCGCGACGTTTTGGCTACCAGCACTTCAATTGGGCGCGAGGACGTACCGTGGCGCCGCCATGCGGAGGCATCCCTGTGACGTGCAAGGTGGGATTGCTCCGCCAGCCCTCTCCCGCTCAGCCCGCAGCCGCTTTCGTGTCTCCTTTTTTGTTATTATTGTTGTACTTCACTTTGACGAAGACAGTAAAATACTGCTGCGGCTTGGTCACTGACTGTACGAAATGCTAACTGCTCAGAAAAAATTTGTTAGACAACGCCCTGACTGCTGGCGGCGTCTGCTAAGGCCACTGATATGAAAACCACGGGGACCGAGCACGCTGCTTTTGTAAAAGGTAACGAATCATTTTGCGTCGAATTGAAACTAAGCATCAAATGGGCTTTAGCGCATGCTTGCCGCAAAGAAACATATTTTTGCTGCAAGAAATGCGTGCAACTTCATGCATTGTAGGCTTTCATCTAAAAACAGGCTGCGATTAATACAACAAGCATGGGCAAATTTACATTCCTGTTTAGTACACATAGCCCTATGAAGGACCACGCAAGTGGTCTCTCCGCTTTGTGGGAAGCACTCCAGAATGCTTAGAGCTTCATGCAGCCGCAAACATTCTCATATGATTGGAGACAAACGCACGATAGCCATAAGTACGCGCGCGCCTCATTCAGCTGAGCTAGATAACATTTCGCATGAGTTCGTCTGCGGCACGATTTTAATATCTGTTTGCTGCTTCTCATTCCGCAAATTTTCGAAGGTTCTCACACGCTGCATTTTCTATCGCCACCGAGCCACATGGGAATGAAAATTTTCGACGATTGACTCTGTTCTCCAGCTTGCACAAAGGTGCCAACCGTGATCATAAAATACGGCCCCCATCGAGCTCGATTGCGATAGCAAATGCCAGCCGGCCGTATTACTTTGCGCACTTGAATTATCATGCTGCAAGGTGTGGCTTACGGTGGCCTAAGTGGCAGTTATTATGTCTCAGTGAAAGTACCAGCGTCCAGCCTTTACAGCTTGATTGATAAGCAGTATGACACTTCTCGGCTGCTGTTAGAAGGTGAATGGGGGTTTGAAGCGGGCCACATTTTTGCCTGTAGCGTAAAACAACACAGAGAAGAGCAAGTGACGCTGTCTACGGGCTGTGATGGAAGTTACGTCGGCGAGACAGGTAACTTTAGGCAATAGGGACTTTTAGCTCGTAGTACGTATACTTCTTTACGTTACCGTGTTACCGGATGGACTCTGCGTATGCGCGAACCCTTACGGAACGTAAAGGTTTACGTTGCGTAAACTACTCGCCGGATAGGCTTTACGTTTACTACCCTATCTCGCAAATCCACTATCGTTCGTGGCTACTCGCGGTATGCGCTTTGCGGAGACTCCAGCCGCCGAGTCAAAATAGGCCGAAGTGTGAGCGCCACTTAGATCACCTTGTTTCAGCCGGATTATCGAGGCTAGAGCGACCTAGAATACCGAAGCCGTAAACGTGAGAGGCCCAAGGCCTCTGACAAGCTGGATAGGTGGCGCCATCTAGCGAGGCCAGGGTGAACCAGGCAAGCACAAAATTGTTATTGCAGAAACATCGGGCATTCTGCTTCCAATCTAAATGCCTTACAGCAGCATAATTACGAATGAGTTGCCTTTTTAATCATTTTTTCCCCTCAAAAAACACTAAGCGAAAACAACGTGTCCATGACTATGGTTGCACGAAGCGTCACAAGATGTCGGCACCATCGTCCGGTAACCCGGTATTGCTACACCCCTTTGCGTATACCGGGATACTGCAAACACTAAAAACCTCTTTCATGATTTTGCCGCAACGGTAGTTCAATATTATCTAAATTAAATGTACTTTAAATGCAGTTATCATCACCATTTAGTGGTTTGCGCAAACGTAAACGTTTACCTACGTACGTAAAGGTTTACGTTTGGGTAGCTAAAATCTTTACTGAAACTTGAGTTCCTGTGACACGGTAAACGTAATCCGGTAACGCGGTAACGTAAAGAAGTATACGTTGTAGCTAAAACTCCCTATTTCAGCAATGACTCGAGCAGTACGTGTATGATGCAAGAAAGAAGGTTTCATCGAACGTGGTGGCCGAACACGCAGAAGCAACTGGCCATGAAATAGGCTGGGATATGGCAAAGATAACGGAAGGAAAAAAGAACTGGACTCCTCGGCTTTATCTTGAACCTCTGTGGATTCACGGCGCACACGCTTAACCGTCATGACGGCAACTTTCGACAGATGTACGCACGTTGCCTACGTCTTATTTTAAAACATACATAGCCGGACTAGAATAACAGAGAGGTGAGCTAGTTGGTAAGTATTCATTCTAAAAAGACAGGGCGTGCAAACGCGGACACAGGAAGTCAGGACACCACAAACGTTTGTGGTGTCCTGACTTCTTTCTTGTGTCCGCGTTTGCACGCCCTGTCTTTTTAGAATCCATAGCCGGACTGTTTGCGCGTTCATTTTTTCGTTGTGAACAAGGCTCCTGTGCGGGAGCCGTGTGTAAATGTTCGTGGTCGGTGTTCATTTTAACACCGTGGGCTTGACATGGCAATAAAAGAAAGACAGGTGACAGCGGCATCGTGCTCTTGCAAAGCCGGGTAGGGCTAGAAGTGAAAGCTCACGCCTGGCTC
Organism: Rhipicephalus sanguineus; assembly: GCF_013339695.2. Classification (NCBI taxonomy): domain Eukaryota; kingdom Metazoa; phylum Arthropoda; class Arachnida; order Ixodida; family Ixodidae; genus Rhipicephalus; species Rhipicephalus sanguineus. Next base: position 315,041,299 of record NC_051176.1, read on the forward strand.
CTTTGCGCACGTACTATCGGCGTCAAATGAAACGCGAACAGCGGAGCGCGTGGCCCAAGCAAAGGTTTAGTGCGCGCCGTCCAGTCACTTCCAGGCGCGCACATTCGGTTTGGCAGCACTGTGCGATCCCCATATGGTGAGATTTTTCGTTTCTGTTCTAGTTCTGATATGGTGATAAATGCGGTCGGCGTGGGCGTGCCTGGCGCTTTTGGCCGTTTCATTTTTTTGTTCGTTTAAATCTTTTATTTTAGCCTTTCAAATATGAGAACTAGAACAGATGCAAAAATATTTCACTATTGGGGGATCGCGCATGCCACCCCTTTCAGTGGCGAACGACATGCACCATACCGTCGCTAATGCTTGTGCCACGCGCTCTGCTGTTCGAGTTTCATTTGACGCCGACAGTACGTAGCGCGCACTGTGGCACGGAGTAGAAAAGCACCGTGCCCCCGATAACTTTGACTGCACTTTTCCGGATTGTGTGGTCTCTATAGCGGTCCGCATACGTGAAGCGAGAGCAAAACAACGCTGTTCAAAAGGAAAAATGCCACGAAATCGCGGTTAAAAACAGCGCATTCAACCGTCTGCTTCCCTTCGCCAGACCACGTGATCCAACCCTGCACGTCACAGCGACTGCAGCGCCCACGTCTCCAGTGGTGGGCCTCGTGCCCATATTGGGCGCGAGGTGCCGAGAGGTCCTTGGTGTTCAGGAAACTGCCCCTTGTCCATAGCTAATCGCAGCGATTCCACTCCTGCGCCAACTGCGCCAAATTGTATTTACTGCGCCATCCTGATAATATCGACAAAAATTGCGCCAAACTGCACCAGAGTCTCGGCTTTGGGGGCGTCTATCACTGGCATACGCATCGCCGGCGCGTCAAAACATGTGCAGCTTGATCTTGGGGCCGCCAAAGTTGTAACCAAGAATTATTCCGCTCACTAAATAGCGCTCGCGTCTCGAGTAAGCCACGATACCAAGCACGGTGCCGCATCTTCTATTGTGCAAGTCGGCTCGACAGTAAAACGCGCTCTCCGCAGAGGCTCGTGACGTCTAGGCCTATCGGTATCGAGAAAGTCTGGCGGCGATTCATCGGCGGACGTCGTCTGTTCCAGAAACGCTGCTGATAGCGCGTTGGAAGCGTCGCACGGCACGTAAAGGCCCAACCACTGGTAAGCGCCGGCACACGTTCCACGCGTCAAATGCGTCGCGGCGCGCCCCGTGGAAGAAAAGGGCGCGAAACCACTGGCAAGCGTCGACGCTCGCTTTTGGCAGAGGCACAGTGTTGCTTGATCTTTTTGTTTAAAACTGTCCATGTACAGCCCAGAACGGTGCGTTATCAATCGAAGCGAATTAGACTGTCGTTAAAATATTGATTGTGCTTCACCCACCACTGTTCTGACTATTTAAGAAGTAATTAACATCGCAATGACCAAAGTAACAACCACGGTATGCACAAGTAATCGACATCGGCGCGTGCGCTGCTCCCACGAACGTAAGTTCACGTCTGCATCACGGGACACAGCCAACGATGTTTGCGAGATCGGCAACGCTTGTGCGATCGCCTTGTTGTCGCCTGTTCACGGCCATGCTATTAGTGCCCAACACGAATATAATCATCCTGTTCATGAAAATGGTTTTGCTCCTGTTGCTGCTAAAAAGAAGCGGACAGGAGCGGCGTCGCTCGCACCGTCGGTGGGCTTGACGTCGTTTCTTGGCGCGTACTTTTGTTACGAAAAAAAAAAAGGAAATAGACGTTTGCTGCAAACTCCCAACGAGGTGCCCTAAAAATTCGCCGCATAACGACTAATACTTTTCACATTAACAAAAAGACGGCTTTCCCGCGTACCACGGGTGTCACCGTGACTAATGTTCTAGCTGCCTAATATGAGTTACAGTTTATTACATGGGCCAACATTGAGAAGTTCGAATCCTGGAGCAAGCATACATACTAACTCAAAATTTTTTCAGTAGCATGGAAACAAGAAACCAACATTACTGGAAACTCGCAGTTACTTATGTCCCGTCTAGCAACAAAATGCAGGCAAACTATAGCACTGCAAGTATGGCCTGACTTCCTTGTTTTCTAATAAATGAATATGCACTGTTCACCACAAAATACGCATCGAGTTCATAATTAAACAGTCGATCCTCACGCCTTATACACTTCTAGGCAGTGCACAAAACATACTCAGATACCTGCTTATTGTTTACTTGCACCGCGTGATGTTTTGATTAAGAAAGGCATTCAGGTTTACAAAACAAAGAATAATTGACCTATAATTGACTTATACAGCATTTGATTCATGTAGTGGGATGTGCAAGATATCTTTTCTTTGAATTTCAGTGAAATGAAATGAGTGGTATATGATGGTGTCTGTACATTGATTGCATAATTGTTGCTAGGAATGGCTCAGAAAGCAAATTTGCGAGCAGCGCTTTTGGTGAAGATATCGTAGGGCCCGTCCTGTACCAGAAGCTTTTAACACCTAAAAAACATTCTAAAGGCTCTAACAAGCAAAAAATGAAGTAGCATCGAGGTTTATAAACCACCAGGCTCATATACCTACACAAGAAAATCCATTGAAATTATCATGAATATGCTGGTGCATCCAGTACATGTTTACACTTCATATTTTACAGCATTTATCGAAGTAATAAACCACACCTGAAACTTCATGATGTGATAGATATCGGTCATAATATTGCAACCAAGCAATGTGTAGAAGGCTTTTGCACGTTGTCTGTAGTTGAAATACCCTCTAATGCAACAAACCACACCTGACACTTCATGATGCGACAGATATCAGTCATAAGATTGCAGCTGAGCACTGTCTAGAAGGCTTTCGCACGTTCTTGGTGGTCTACATATCCGCTAACACAACAAACCACACCTAACACTTCATGGTGCAGCAGATATCGGTCATAATATTTATTTATTTATTTTCAAATACTGCAGCCCAATGCAGGGCTACTGCAGGAGTGGTGTACATGAATAAAAAAGGAAAGAATGTATACAGTAATATCGCAATAAGTGCTTCAACAAAAGCAGATGTCGCCACCTGTTGAATGCAACTGGGTAAAAAATGAGAGAAATAGAACACTAATATCATACAAGTGCCTCCAAAAATCAGATGCATTCATTTCACGAACCGAACCAGGTACATCATTCCAGTGTTCGTAAATATAAGAAAAAAACTGTATTTGAACATGTTAGTGTGCACAAAAAAATGGGTTATGTTAAGATTGTGATTGCAGCTGTGCACTGTGTAGAAGGCTTTTGGACGTTGTCTGTAGTCTAAATATCCTCTAGCGCAACAAACCACACGTGACACTTCATGATGCGACAGATATCGGTCATAAGATTGGAACCAAGCACTGTGTAGAAGGCCTTTGGACGTCGTCAGTAGTCAAAATGCTCTCTAATATAATAAATCGTGCCTGAAACTTCATGATGCGACAGATATCGGTCATAAGATTGGAACCAAGCACTGTGTAGAAGGCCTTTGCACGTCGTCAGTAATCAAAATATCCTCTAACATAATAAATCGTGCCTGAAACCTCATGATACAACAGATATCGGTCATAGGATTGCACCAGAGCATTCTATAGAAGTCTTTGGCAAGTTGTCTAACATAGCTAAACTGAATGTCTTCATATTTCAATTATGCTTAAGTGCATGCATAGTCTAAGATAGTGCATGTAGAAAGAACTGAATAGAAATGAAATAGTCCTTGCAATACATCGAAGGATTTGGCATTTGAAACCATCAAATAATTATTTCAGCTGGATTCAGTCTGGAGGAAGAGATAAATATGTGCGTAGTTTAGAATGGTCTCACAAGTGTCGGAGGTTCCAGTGAGGCACCGTTTGAATTCCTTCTAAACAAAGAGCAGCACAGTAATATTGCACTTTCATTCCTTCTGCACATACGTGTGATGTCATGCTCTTCTCTTCTTACTATCGTGTCATTGTGCACCTCAGATTTCAATGGAGGTGTGTGTCACAAGCTTTTTAGCAAATTAGCTGTCCAGCTGTAAACAAAACATGTGTTATATTTAAGTAAACTGTAAAACGATGGGGAAGCGCCATTGTTCACATTCTCCCGTCTATGAGTATCAGAAAAGACTAGGGAGAATGTGTGTCAGAATAGACAACCTGCAAAATAAGGCATGTGCAACTGGGCATGTGCTAAGGTGTAGTTGCACGGCAGAGAAGCAGACCAAGAGTCAAGAAGTGAAATAGCAGGCAACACAAGCAGCACTTAATCATGCAACTTTCTTTTTCGATCACCACACTCGCGCACGTTCGAGCTTCTCTTTTATACATGAATGTAAATCAGACCGCTGACAGCTGATTGTGTCGGTGTCGCCGGTACCCGGCACGAAATAACGTCACACTGCTACCAACAAGCGCACGCTTGTTGTTAGCTTGGCAACACACGCAAACGATTTGCGCCGAAGTCAACCAATGTTTCAGCGTCGTAAAATCCGCAAATCCTCCTCGTGTACGTTGTCACATCACCGAAGTGCGTTGGCAAGTGCGATGTTCGCTTTCGGCAATGATGAGGCGAATGGCGATGTTGAAAACAAGCACACTGCGGTTAAAAACTCCTGCGTAAGCGCCACGCGAAGTCTCTGGCGTCATATATAGTGTCTATGTTTCGACGGAAACAACTACCGTCAATTTCCTTCAACCAAAGTTTCTCACATGGGCTGGTTCACACGGACTCGACGGTAGAGGCCTACGCTGAATGCAGACGACACCGCTCTGAATTGACTTCGCGGTAGGCGAGGGCTCACGCTGAGGACTTCAAACCTCCGAAGCATGTTTACACCCGTTCCGAGCACAGATACACACAGATAGAGCACAGGAGCAGCGACATGCTGCAGTAGTTGGTACGATGTTTCACTCGGTCGACGATCGCACTCAAGAGCGCTGTGAATTGACTTCGCGAGAGGCGACGGCTCACGCTCAAGACTTCAAACCTCCGAAGCATGTTTACACTAGTTCCGAGCGCAGATAAACATAGATCAAAGCACAAGAGCAGCGACATGCCGCAGTAGTAGGTACGATATTTTCACTAGGCCGACGATCGCACTCAAAACCGGCGCAAGGGCAGCCGGCAGGCATTCGCTGGATTTGTCGGCGTGGCTCGAACTCGGTTGGCGTGGCTCGAACTCGGCACGAAACCGCGTCCCACTGGTAGCACTCGCGGTCGTTCGCCGTACTGGATGACGACGCGGTCACTCAGGAGCATTTGCGAACGTAGTTTCCGTGCTTGCCCAGCACTCGGAGGTAGAGCACTGCACGGGCCGATTTTTCCGGCCCGGGCCCGGCCCGAAAACGCCATGCTCCGGCCCGCCCGAGCCCGGCCCGGTGTTCTTAAATGTGGCCCGTACCCGGCCCGGGCCCGAAAGGCTTGGGCCCGGCCCGGCCCGTTTCAGCTAGTTATGCCTTGAGCGTAAAGGAGGCACTGTCCAAACTTCGGTTATTGTGAAGATACCTGCCGCACACAAGATAATTTCTAGAGATTGTTTTAGGAACTTAATTGTCACGACTTTCGCTGGTACTGTGTATACACTCACAGCGGCAAGAGAGTGCTAGCAACTCTCTTTGCGAGAGTAAACGCTTGTCCCATATTTCACTCCCTTTTCAGGAGTGCTGGGAACTCTCTGCTGCACAGAGTAGGCATGCTCTCTCGACAGAGTTCTGGTACTCTGGCTGAACCAGAGTGAACAAGCTCTCTCGCCAAAGTAAAGTCACGCTTTTGAAATGGAGTACATAGACTCTCGGCTGGAATTGCGCTACTCCCTCGCAGAGTTTTACAGTGCTGGTTGGGCTAGAGTGCATGAACTCCCCCCAAGAGTAGAATCACTCTTGCTGCTAGGACTAACGTTTTAAAAAAAAGGAAAAAGAAATCCTTCGTACCTTTTCTACAATATAACAGTGAACCTGGCTGAAATGCCTCAAGCTTACCTCACACATACACAGAACTCACATCCGCACACTCATTCATACACAACACAGCAACACTGAACATATGCACTACTGGCGCTGCACACAACCATACACCCGGTAACCGGTATATATATCCATGATGTCTGGCCCCCCTTCCAGTGCCAGTGGCAACAGCTCTGCTGTGCGTATTTACACAGCAAATATACATGGAACACGTGTAAATATCGAATGATCTATTGTGATACTGTTGGCACATCGATCTTTTACTATAAAACAGCATAATATTCAACACTGTTTTCATTCGCAAATTCCAAATATCAGCTGGGACTCTATGATATCGGCTCAATGCCGTACAGCCGCTCATGCCCAAATCTGAGAGTTGTAGTCACGCGCTTACAAATACACTTGCGGCGATCTTTTACCAGGGCTGGCTGATGAATACTTTACGACGTTACGATCTGGCGTCCGCTCGGACATGCGGTGCCGCGGCACGTACATACGCCAGAAAATCAACGACGGTCAACATCACCACAATGCAAGCGCATCTCTGGCGATTCTCGCACTTTCGCTCAACCTCGGTTGCATTTTAATGCATTCAAAGCTTTCGACGATAAAATGCGCATTCTTCAACCTTCGTCAGCCACTTGCGCCGAGATCGGTCGCACTCAATATGACCCGTACGACTCCCAGCGAAGGTAGGCCTAGCGCACCTGCCGAGTCCGTGTGTACATGCTGTCGGCGCTTCTGGGTTTAAGGATACGCAATTCCGACGTGTAAAAATGAGTGTGAGTGTACAGTAGAGCTTTAGTATCGGTTAACCTGAATGAACCATTCTTTCTTGCGTACGGACGGTGTTCGTACAAGAAGCGATGGGCATCGTTACGACGCCGCTTTCAGCAAACGCACCCCGGCAGCCACCGAAAGCCGCCGGGCGCACTCGCCGGCACTTCGCAGACACAGACTTGTCAATTAGTACGCCTTGTTGAACTAACATGATGGCATACTTTCTTGCACGTTCAATTTGGTGTTTGGCGAACGGTTATGTATGTAGTTGCACCTATCGATTCAGATGCAAATCAGTACATTGACAGGGGCGCTGTGCGGGTGTATCGTCGATAGCGCGAGAAAATACAGGTTATTGAATGTTATTCGTGGTCGTCAGCTGTTTTGTGTGTTATGAAGACGCCAATTTTATTTGAAAAGGAAGATCGCGTCTATCTTCAGTATGCGACCCGTAAAGATGAAGTCGAGCGGTGAACTCTGTCTTGACTAGTCTTTTTACGGCAGGAGTGCTGCGTTGGGGCGTGGCGTAGTGGTAGAGACCTCGGCTTGAGAATCTTATGGTGGCAGGTTCGACTCCTCCTGCCGGACGTTTTTTTTTTTCTCACGACTCTTCTTTTATTGCAATAATGCTTTAGTGTCTACCTTATTCCAGTGGCAATTAGTTTGTGTCGTAAACTAAGGTGGCGATGCGTTAGAATTTGCCGATGTTCGAGGCTTCGAAACATGCCTCTGTTGGCGTTTCAGAAACCAAAGGTTTACGATCACAAACACTTTCTTTTGTTATTACTGAAAGCTATCCTATTAACTTGCACAATAAAGTGACATCTGTGGCGTCTACGCTCGGAGGATTATGGTTAAGAGACAGTTATATATCGCTGTGCGGCGTCGGCCAGAAGCTAGCGCTAGTTTGTACTCCGTCTGCTTAGGAGGGAGTTCCCGCCCCTGTTCACGCTACGTCGGGGAGGGAGTTCCGTGGATTGGGAACTCTATCTGAGTAGCAGAGAGTTCGCGGTCTCTTTTACTCTGCCTTCAAGGAAAGAGCAAGTTCCGCGGCTAACTCTCCACTATTCCCCCACGGCGTTAAAGAACTCTGGCGAGAGTAACACAGTCGTTCTACCCTCGCAGTACTCCCTCTACATCTGTGAGTGTACTTTCGGTTAATTACGCCCGTAAAACTCTTGCGGAATATTTGTAGGGCCATATAAAATACAATTGGAGTCATAGATGGCTGTTTCATGTACGCACGCAGTGCTAACCACGCAGCCTTGTTTTTGCATTTCAAAGAACGACTACAAAATATAATACCTCCATAAAGTGAAAAAAACAAACAAACATGGCAGACATTTTTCGTTTGAGTCTACATCAATTGCATACGAACTAGGGCTGTTGAGTAAATGTAGCAAGCCTCCTGCAAACTTCATACTCGAAATGTTTCCCTAGATACAAACGCGCACATCTTATATGTACTAATCTAGGCAGTTTACCGTTGCTTTCTTTACATGGTACCCGAGAACGTCTTTCACTCACTATAATGGTGGTAACTTATATTAGGCGTTTCTTGAAATTACGTGTAGCATACCGATGGAGCTAAATTGTAGACGTCTTGTATACTGTGCAATTTCTGTGCACGCCAATGCACTCCAGGTGGTTTAAATTACCCGGAGCTCTCAGCGATGGCGTCTCATATAGCCTGGGTCGCTTCGAGAAGTTAACTCCCCCCCCCCCCAAAAAAAAAACAACAAAAACAAAGCCAAACAACGTACACACGCAATTATACAGATACGTATGAGACCCGGGCCTAATGCGGGCCTGGCTCAGGCCCGAGCCCGACCCGAGCCCAAAGGTCACGGGCCCGGGCTTTCGGGCCGGCCCGGGCCCGTGCAGTGCCCTACTCGGAGGTGCTTTCGAAGCGGCGGCCATTAGGCATAGCGCTCAGAGGTATCGCGGCCTCTGACTGGTTGGCGCCGCCGGCCTCTGATTGGTTGGCGCGCCGTACGCGTGGTGACGTAGGCGAAAATATCAAAGTCGTCTTGACCAATGCCTCCTCGAGAAAGATGCCTGCGACGTGAGCCGAAGAGCTGGTTCCTCTCCTGTTCTCTCCTCCTCCGCTCCCCCAAACAGTGTCGGCTGCGAGCGCTCGCTGCGGTGGCTGCTTTAAACCTTGCAGCCTCTGAGACTAAAGCACTGCTTACGGCCATCCCGGAGGCAATGCTTGCCGAAGCGGCCAAGCGGCTGTGCCGCCGGCTGCGATGGCGTCACTTCCGAATCCAGTGGAAGTAGTGGATGGATGGATGGTAAGGTCCCTCTATTTTTCAAAGGTAGCGCAAACTCCTCCTCTCAGCGCCGTTTCCTCCTCGCCCTGCCGCCATTATTGGGCGAGACTCGCAAGGCGCGCCCGGCCCGCATGCGGCGCGTCGAAGCGCTTGCTTGTACTTGCATAGAAACGCGACATTTCTGGGCGCAGATTCACACAGCTGTTCGTACGTAAGATGTGTAGTAAAACTAGTTTGCGGTTGGTCGGTACATTAGCTATCATTTCGCTTTTTATAAGCACCAAATCGCACACTGGTGCCGGCATATATAAGAAATCTCATTGCGGCACCTTACGCGCGAACAGCTTTCTGGACCTGGGACCTCTTTTGACAACTTGAAAACCTAGCATTTGTGCATTGTATTTGAGTTCAAAAGTATAGGATGCGTCGCTCGCACCAGGCGAACAAGAGGCAGAACATATTAAACGCAATCCAAAAAGTATTTGCAGCTGCCGTTTTTTTCTTTTCGGATACTGTGGTGTTTGTTCACAAGACGCATTTAGGAAAATCAGACGTACATCAAATTACGAACACACAACACGGCGGAGGCACCTCCCAGTAAACCATGACTGTCCATTAGATATCTATGGAATGCTAGTCTCGGGATATTGAGTACATCTTCTAGATATCTACAATTCTCCACATGACATTTCACAGACGTACTATAGATCATCTAAAATGCACCCGGGTCACGCTGTCAGTACGTTTTATGGATATCAAGGCTGGATGTTCTGTACATTTAAAAGATGTTTTTCGAATAGGCAGCACACAAAAGGGCAACAAATACGCACACATAAAAGACACAAACACAAGCGCTGACAGCGCTTGTGTTTGAGTCTTATGTGTGCGTATTTGTTGCCCGTTTGTGCGCAGCCTATTCGAAAATCATGGCTCACCAACTAGCCCATCAGTACATATTAAAAAATCTTCATTCCTTAAACTCGCATCCACATGACGTCTAGCGGCTTGTGAGGTGCACTAATTAATGCTCTCAAAAATGAACGCTCGACAGACTGTAGCCACAATACTTTTCGCTCACTTGAGTGCTCGCTATATGTACTGTTGTAACATGAAAGTAACTGTTGCGAATCACTATTTTGTGAATTTTAGTATTTATAATATTGGAAGTAGGTGTAGGTGTCTCGGCATAAAAGAGCAGTTGTATTGTACTGCCTTCTATGCAGAGCACGCTGCATACGTCACGTTGTTCCTTTTAGGTATATATCACATAGCACATCGGATAACACATCAAATGTGCAATACTCTTCTCAGGCTTAGCAATACGTTTTGTTGGGCTAGTTGGTTCATGACTTCTGAAGGAAAAAATTGTAGCGCAAAGCAACACACGGACAGACAGAGAGGACGGGACTGGACTAGCGCCAGTCCCGTCCTCTCTGTCTGTCCGTGTGTTGCTTTGCGCTACAATTTTTTCCTTCAGAAGTCTTCTCAGGCTATTGCAATGTTTTGTTACACACAATGAGTACAATGTATTGCCCTGAAAGATTGCTGCACATACCATCTTAAGAGTGTTTCAATACTGGCGAAATGACAAGAGAATGAAGTGAGTCAAAAGCAACAAGGCAGTATCACAAAAGTTTATATGAGCAAAGCAATGCTGTAAACCATAAGAGTACTCTCAACGTGTAACAACACAGGCTAAATGTCTAGAGAACGCAGATACACTCAAAACAAATGAGGCGGTATGATAAACTAACTAAAGTGCGTTGGCGGGCTAGTGTGTGTTTGCGTGTTCCTTCTCCGTCCGCGCCCAGGCGCGCTGTAGAAACTAAGCGGTATGATAAAAGTGAACTGTGCACCAGCTGAAGACTAAAACAGAAACTGTCTGCCAGCAGTCCCAGCATAAGTCCATAAAAAACAGAAACTGTCCGCCAGCAGTCCCAATATAAGTCCAAACAGGCTCCTCGGCCGAATTGGTGTGGGCTTGTGGGTCACAGGAGGGGCTACTTGATATGCTCAGTCCGATCGGTGCGTGCCTGGATTCAAGTAGAAAGGCAGGTGAAAAAAATAAAGCCGGTGCAGTAAAGGACTCGAGAGTTCATAAGACTGCTTAAACTAGAAACTTGTCGCATTGCTCTTTCTATTTTATGCCTTAAAGTGGCTCTCTTGCAAAACACATCAATGGAGCCCCAATTCTATGACTTCGAGGGGGCACCCAAAGCTATCGTAAATTGAAAAAGCATTAAGATACGCAGAGACTGTCGGTCTTTCCCCCCAAAAATGTGACATGAAGGCGCACTGCTTCAAGAAAAGTAGATTAAATTATTTTAAAAAAACATGGCAGCTAAGTAATTAACTGGAGGAGGTGAAAGTTAATTTTTATCCAATCTAACATGTCTTTTCTCCAGGATAAAATGAGTCAGGGCATTAACTGCAGTGAAGAGTCAAGTACAAAGCTGAAGCCTGCTACAAACAGCCTTCCATCAAGGGTGTCAAGTATGGTGTCATCATCATTAAATGGTGACGGAGAACATTTCTTGCAAGCTTGAGAACATTCATACTGGACACGACTAAGCCTTGTGTGTGATGAATTAGTTCCCAATCAGGTGCAAACAATGAAGCGCTGCTTTTATTAAAACGGCTAACATGAAAGAAAAGGTATCTTATGCGCTAAAGACGGCTACAAACGCTGTATTATATATGTATAGGACAGACGATTACTTTTAAGGGCTCGTTGTCTCTGTGAGACACAATATATATATATATATATATATATATATATATATATATATATATATATATATATATATATATATATATATATATCCAGAGTTTCAAATACTAGCTTGCACACAACCTCGATGAGGTCCGTGTAGATTGTTTAGGTAACAGCCTTTGAATAAGCATGCGATCAAGCAGTATTCAGGAGCGAATTAAGGAACTGGATCACTGACTGGGATGAACTGCAAGAGAATTTCCCCATTCTATGAAGGCAAACTGTACTTTTCCCCTTTTCTAATCCTCAATATAGGAGCTAATCAGTTCACCTAGCCGGTATCACTACCTTACAGGGGCCCTGCAACACTTTTTGAGCATGGTCAGAAAGCGCTGCCAATCGGTCGTCGAGGCTCCCGAGAACATGCAAGCCAAATATTATAGCGCAGCACGTGGCCTGGACTGTACAATAAATTCTCAAAGTCACCTAAACATTGCTCCCTCTTCTCTCGACAAATGATGTGTTATTCCACAAATCATAGCGTGTTTGTGCACAGTTCCACCATTGGCTGATTTGAGCATGGCGTTTATTCCAACTAAGCTTTGGCATGCTATAGGGAAAGAGACAACAAGCAAGCGCACAACGCTAAACAAATAAAAACAGAACTACAGCTACGACATACCACGAAAAACAACGCTAACAAATGCACAGTACTACAAAAGGACACGCTAAACTAAGCTTATTAAGGCTACTCTGGCAGCTACAAACCATTACATAAAGGAAACGAAGCAGAAGTAATGATGTCGATTTCACTGAGGCATGCACGGCGATACAGAACTGTGCGTTTAGGAAAACGCGACTGCGAAAATAAACAAAAACCTTTATTCACGCATTACACAACGGCCTTATTCACTAAAGGAAAGCATAAGAGAACGTACTACCTTTGCTGGCCAATGGTCCACTGCCGGGGCGGCCAGGGTTAAGAAATTCTTCCACGGTTCTCGTGGTACGCGACACAGCACCCAACAGTGGTCTACGTCCACGCCAGACGACACGGTATGGAACTATGGGTTTAGGAAAACGCGACTGCGAAAAGAAACAAAAACCTTCATTCACGCATCACACAACGGCCTTATTCACTAAAGGAAAGCATAAGAGAACGTATGTATACGTACTACGTACCTTTGCTGGCCAATGGCCCACTGCCGAGGCGGCCGGAGTTCAGAAACTGTTCTACTGTTCTTGTTGCACACGACACAACCAGAGAACATCTACCACACAACACCCAACAGCGGTCAACGTAAGTACACATACGTCAGATAAAAAGCGGCGGACAAACGTCGCTGCTGGCAGTGTTGGCCCTGGCAGGTCCAAACCTCAAAACCAAACCACGACGGTACGACCGGTCCATACATGTGCGTACATGTGCGAAAGAAAACGTGATGGCGATGGCGGTGATGGTGACGACGTCGACGCGTGTCACAACTTAGGGAAAAATTATGTACAAATTCATGCTTTATATTGCCGTTCAGTTTATATTTAAAAGTAACTGTACAAAGTTTCTACAAAAGTAATGCTTTTTTTTTGTATAAATCATGGCGGCCATGACGTAATTTGCGTTGCAAACGGAAGTAAGCATAGCCTTTGAGATCTAAAGTGTAGGCTTCAAGATGTGGGCCGGGATCAACAAATATCACTCTCCCGTTAGAACGGGCGTCCGTGGATGGCCAGATAACATCACAAAAATAACACAAATAAAATGCACCGATGGTACAGTGTGCACAACTCATACTGTACCGACAGACGCACTTCAGTTGCTTCAATTAACGGCGCCTTGCGGCGCAGAGCCGCAACCACGGTGCAGGGACCATGACCTCCGAGATTGGCAAGCGCGTGCACCACCGGTTAATGTCGGAGGCCACGCAAGAAGGAAAACCAAAAAGGGACTGGCGAAAAAAAAACAAAAAAAAAAAAAAACGCGACCGCCGCGTGAACACGCAGCGCGCGCCTTTGGCAGCGTCATAGCAGCGTTGAGGAGCAGACGACAGCGGTGTTTTCATCAGCAGACGCCCAATTTATTCCGTTCTTTTAGATGCGAGGTATCTTAAGGCCGAGCTCAATCCGGTGGTGGTGGTGTGCTGCGTGACCACCCTTACTGCGCATGCGCATACCCTCTCCACACACTTCCTCTCCACTTTCCCTCTCCCCTTCACTTCTCCACTTTGCCTCTCCACTTTCCCTCTCCCCTCCCCCTCTACCATACCCATCTCCCCTCCCCCTTTCCACTGTTCCTCTGAAACGCGGGCTAGACATGCCGAAATTCTCTCCTGCGCAACGCCGCGATGAGCTCGAGCGCATGCGCGTCCCCTCCCCTTCTCTCTCCTCTCCTACGCTGCCCCCCTCTCGCCCGCCTGTCGACCGCGTTCCCCGCTCGCCCTGTGAGAATTAACGGCCAGGCTAGATGGAAGATACGACGCGCGTAGCGTCCCTGTGCGCGTTCCACGACGCGAGGTCGGTAGCATTCCCAACGAACGCCAACGGAACGCGATCGTGCAAGTGCTCCGGCTTCGCATCGCCTCATGGTCCCCTTTAGCGGGAGATGGTGTAATTTTTTCTTTCTCTTTTGTTGCATCCGTTTCTGCGAGCTAACGCGAGGAATCAATGCCACCTAAGAACATAGGTGGTGTTGAATGAATGCGCGGCGACAGAGCAAGAAACGAACGTGGCCGAACGCGCTCCGCGTCCACGCTCCGTGTGACGTATACGGCGAAACGGGAGCAACATATGTAAACGCGACCGGTCTCTTGGCAACCGAATTTGTATTTTCTCTCCTCAAACCTGTATTGCACGAATAAAATATTTTCGTTTGATTAAATGGCAGACTTCAGTGGATGCGCCGATCTAGTGTCGTTGCAACATTCGTTCATTATTTCTAATTCCTTGAATGTCGGTGTGTTGTGAAAAATAAGCACAAATGTGCAGCGCCTGTCACTGACGTCCAAAATATGTCCGTCGTTCACACAGCGTACATGTGCATTGTACGTCCGTTACAATAAGCCTTTGTATATCTTCCAGACGTCCACATTGCGCAAAGCGAAAATTGAACATCTTTCAGACGCAAATAAGACATCTTCTTTCGTCCTAAATGTTTGGAGTATATCGCTACGTACCATGGACATTCGTGGTTTACTGGGCTATTTGCTAAATACCCCCAGCGCGCATTCTTTTAAATTTCGAACTGGGTTGACACGCTTCTGTTGCCCCTCAGGTAAATATCTTTTTGGTTCCATCGTGTGCTGCTCGTGCTCATTAATTGGAGCTAGCTCTTTTATTGGAGACTGTTCCAGACTGGCCGCTGCAGAAATATGGAGGGAACCGCATTAGGCTTTAGCTTCTTGCAGCGATTTGTCGCAAGGATGATTGGCTCGAAGTGATCGTCCGTGAAGTGTTTCTGAAATATACAGACATCCTCCAATGTGCCCTCTGTAATTTGCCTAACGAAATACGCCCGAAGTGCTCAAAACTTCAACAAATAATAAAGCGCATCAAAGAGAAACATGCAGCAACTGTCTTATAATAATTACTATTATTATTGAACACAGAGTATCAGTAACACTGAATCAGAAACACTGAGAAATGCGGATAAATTTAAAAAATATATAAAAACCGACAACTCAAAGAATAAAAACTTACACCTGCTTCAAATAAACATATAGTTCAGGGAAAAAAATTAGAGGGTTGGAGAACAAACATGCGTTTAAAATTATAGTTTGCATACGGGCAGCTTTGCAGCATATTGCTAAGTAATTTTTTTTTACGTTCAGCAAATTACGCTGATCGATCGATGCTACTTACTTGCCATGTCTCTTTCTTTATCGTACAATCTCATCACCACCCTCTATTTATGAGCGCTAAAGGAACAGCTCCGACTTTCTCAGGGGAAGCTTCTTAACGACTTTTGGCAAATGAATTTTGTAAAATCTACGGGTCGCGCAAAGGTTGAGCGAGAAAACAGGCATCTTGCAAATATATCTTTCTCAAACGTTGCAGTAAATTTTCGCAGAACAACTATTTTCGCTGTAAATGTAGTGTGCGAGGAAGCGTTGCCGAAAATGTCACGCCGCTTTTTTTTTTGTCTAACTTAGGCATCAGTATCGAGCCTTAGCTCCATCTAAAAGAGTTCGAATGGCAAATATATGCGAAAGGGTTTAATAGTGGTCGATTTACCTCACAAAGCCTCCCGTCGTGGCAATAGAAATTCTTTCTCCCGATAAAATGGAACCATATCGCTCGCCGTTTGAGGTTTTCCTTTCCACGAGGAACAAAAAAAAAAAAACAAAAAAAACAAGCTTGACACCCTTGGCAATGCTGTTCGAACAGCCAACAGCGCAACAAGTTGGCATCTGGCTGCAGCCGTTGGCATCTTGCAAACTGTAAAAAGCTATAAGAAGCCCGCGCTCACGCACAGCGTGCACGTGCGGCGGTGTTTCTACGCCCACTAATGGCGTCGTTTTCCGGCGCCAGAGCAGGAGGCGGAGGGGTCATCGGGGATAACTGGTCACGTGTCGAGCATAGTCCAATAGGGGAGCACAAAAGGGCGAAGAAGAGAGGAGAGACGCCGAGGGCGGGGAGGAAATTCTCCCTTTCCTTTTCGGACAATGGTTTGCGCTACCTTTGAAAAATACAGGGACCTTAATGGATGGATGCTATGAGCGTCCCCTTTATAACGGGGCGGTGACATGTCTACCACCAGGCTCGAAGGAAAAAAAAAAAAACAAACTTTCTTGTTTCAAGTTGGCTTAATACCTTATCTACACTGATTAAATCTATGTTATTTTACCAAAAAATATATATTCACGGTCCATCTCTTTGCCTCTTAAGGCAGAATGACCTTATTTTCCCCCATTATTTATTTTTGTACTTTATCTCTACTTTTCTGCCACCAATACTCTAACCGTCTCTTACTTATTTCTATCGCGGACGTGTTCAGCTTTCCATTGTTGTCCCTAAAACCCAAGGCTTCATGTAGACTCGTGCCCACACGCATAACTGGGTGAATATCGCCACATTCAATCAGTACATGTTCCATCGTTTCCTTAGTTCCCCCGCAGCATGTACATTGTTCTTCTTCGTTACTGAATCTCGCTTTATAACTACGCGTTCTAAGGCAGCCCGCCCTTGCTTCAAACAGCAAAGCGCTTCCCCTTGAATTATCATAAAACCTTTACCTCCTTATTTCGTTTTTTCCCTTTCGGTAGTTACTCAGAGCCGGCTTCTTTTCCATCGCTGCCATCCAATAAGTCCTCTCCGCCTCTCTGACCTTCTGCCTAATGCTCCTTGTTGCCATATCGCCCGCACTGCTAGCCGTATACTTACTGGTGAGCCTCCTAGTTCTTTTTCTCCACTGCGTGTCAACGCTTTTTCTATACAAATACCTGAAAACCTTCTCTGCCCATCTACTCTTCTTCATTTTCCTCAGCCTCTCCTCGAATCTCATTTTGCTCTGAGCTTCCCTCACTTCAAAGCCTGTCCATCCCATATCACCCTTTACAGCCTCATTTGTCGTCTTCCCGTGAGCGCCCAACGCGAGGCGGCCCACCGTCCTTTGATTTACATCCATTCCTGATTGTACCTCTGATTTCATGCACACCACTGAGTTCCCAAATGTAAGGCCCGGAACCATCACACCCTTCCACAGCCCTCGAAGCACCTCGTACCTATTGTATCCCCATAAAGCTCTGTGCTTCATAATTGCAGCATTCCTCTTTCCCTTTGCTACCGATGCTTTCTCTTGTACCTCCATATATCTGTCCCCCTCATTTACCCATACTCCGAGGTACTTGTACTCGCTTACCCTGGGTATTTTTTGGCCCTGTATTATGACCGCGTGGTCTTCATGATCATTGAATACCATCAATCCACATTTTGTTGCACTAAATCCTAGTCCTAGAGCCTCACATTCCCTTCCGCATATATCTGCCAGTCGCTGTATATCATCTTGACTCTCCGCAAATAAGACAATATCATCAGCATAAAATAGACCTGGGAGCTTCTGCTCAACCATCGTGCCGACCTGTTTGTGTGACAAATTAAATCCAATGTTGCTACCTTCTAGCGCTTTTTCCATCCTCACCATGTACAGCATGAATAACAGCGGGGACAAAGGACATCCCTGTCTCAGCCCCTTGCTAATTTCAACGCTGTCCTTGCTACTTATTCCTTCCCACTCTATACAAACTGTATTTCAGTAAAACTTGTTGTTGGGCTAGTTGGTGCATGTTACAAGAAAATTCGACGACGCACACCACCGAGGAAAGTAGGCGAAAGGAAAGAGCGTATTCCCAACTGTATTCCCAGTAGTAGTGTCAGCTGCGAGCGCTCCTTGCGGAGAAAGCACTGAACTACGAGGAACCTCCCGTCCCCATGGGAAAGCGTGCGACGTCGCCGGCATCTTTCTAGAGGAGGCGCTGTCTTGACCCCTCGCGCCTCGAGGCGTATGGACGCGTATAGCCCTCCGCGACCGACGCCGAGAGGCATTGAATTTCATACAATACCCTAGAGCATAGAGTTTCTTACAAGAATACCTAGAGGGAAATCTGGCGTCACCGTCTAGAATTTCTTAAGGGCCGCCGTTGGAGCGCTGGGAATGACGGTATATGTGCCTGCGAGGCTTGTGTTGGCTGGTGTTGTGCGAGGCTTCGGCTCAAAAGTGGATACGACTGCGCAAATAAAGCTTCTCTAAAACAAAACTTTTATAAACGGATGTCATTTACGCGTAGTATATTTTAAAAGAAACGTCCACTCACCTTGATGGCATAACCAAACGGCGAAAGAAAGAAACAGACGACGAACGGTGGCAGAGAGAACGCTGCCTTTGTCGTCTGCCTGCCAAGTTTAGCGGCCGTCGGTTACTTTTTACGCTTCGTAAAACTATACATCCACGCAGAAGTTTCCAATGTTAAATAAAACTCGTTTTTCTGAAATAATAAAAAACAAATAGCTCACTACGTGCTCCGTCAATAAGAAATCAACCATTTCGACGCAAGGAACGCGTTGAAGCCAGACGCGTCTTCGAGGTTTCTGGGCTCTACGTGAAGGGTATACGAATCCGAGTCAAGTTCGAAGCTCACGTATCCCGGCATTCCCATACGTCGAACAGCTTGCAGCGCCACTTTTCCCTCTAAGTAAGTGTAGGAAACTCTATGCCCTAGAGAGGAAACTGGCGCTGCGATCGTTCAACCACCATGGGAATGATGGGAAGTACAGGCTTCGGATTGGATAGTGTTAGCTAGCGAACTATCTACGGATCTTTTTCTACAGTTTCAGTTTCGTTCTTCGCGAGGCCTGGTTAGTGGGGTGCGTTTCAAAGCACTCAAGCAGCGCCTTTGTTGTTCAAAGAGGCTGAAGACCGCTAGATTTCTTAGTTTGCTGCGACGCTGCAGATTTACAGGTTGTATCTGACAGTTTTAGCAAAGCGTCGTGCACTCACCGCTGCGCACAGATGTAGCGTTCCATGTCAGTGCAGCAAACTGCATCGAGTTCACGTTTGTTTGATAAGCGCGTCTCACCAAAACACTTTCAAATCAGCTGCAAAACGACGGCGAAGCTAAGTAGACGCACCGTCGCGCTCCTCTGACTTCACTTCACAACAAAACGAGAGAAGCGTTGGAGGCAGACCACTTGGACAGACGCACCTGGCATCGCAGCAGACGACACGTTAAGTGCTTCACACTCAATACAGTACTGTTATTTCTATAAATAGATATTGCGTACTTTCGAGGGAAAAACAAGCATGTTTGTTTTAAGTGTTGCAAAGAAAATAATTCATTATATTGTGATGCCAAATCTGGAACACAAATGCAGAGCAATGCATACCCTGGTGGTCAGATTTGTCCACGTTTCAGTTCTATCTCACGGTCGCGCAAACTTTTGGCAATAAGTTTTACGTGCAAAAGAATGAAGCAAGTTTTAATTGAAAATAACTTCATATCGCTTTGTTTTACATTCGGCAAACAAGCGTCGCGAATCTCAAGAACCTAATCCATCCGAAGCAAATCCGAAGCCTGTACTTCCCATCATTCCCATGGTGGTTGAAGCGCCGCTCAAGGAGTCCGCGTAAAGCCCCTATACCTTCGGAAAAGTACAGCTTTCTCTTGATCTACGCCGCTTCCTCCTCTCCACGCCTCTGATAGGGCGGCTGCGGTCATGTGGTAGCGCGCGCCCTCTCTTTCCCGGTATTTTTTTTCCTTCGCCTCTCGGCGCCATGTTGAACGCTCCAACGTGCTATGTGCTGTGTGTTCGCCCCATGTGACGTGCATGAAGTGTGAAGTGCACGTGTGCGTCTCGCTCGTTTTGTCGCGATACCGGGTTGCTGTGCGTTTGGCTGCCATAACTTTGACACCCAAGGGAAAAAGTTTTCTGCCATTCCTCGCGGAAAATAGAATGCAGGCCGTCGCAAAGTCTGGCTCCATAGAATAGGTCGAGTAAACTTCGAGCCGAGATCGGCGCGGCTTTGTGAGGTATGTGCTCGTGCGTTTTTACTCTTGACAGGCATCTTGCTTTGCCGTGTGGCATATGTGGTGTATTATTTACTCAATGTCACGCGAAATTTTGCGTAATTTGTCATGCACCAAGGCATTCACTTGCTCGAGCAAGTGACCGTCTTGAACATCAGATGGTCGAAATTTCCAGAGCCCTCCACTACGGCGTGCCTCATATTCATATCGCGGTTTTGGCACGTAATACCTCACATATTATTAACTCTGAAAGAACGAATGTCGTGCACTGCAACACTAGGCTGTGTTCCACAC
This sequence comes from Rhipicephalus sanguineus, assembly GCF_013339695.2. Taxonomy (NCBI): domain Eukaryota; kingdom Metazoa; phylum Arthropoda; class Arachnida; order Ixodida; family Ixodidae; genus Rhipicephalus; species Rhipicephalus sanguineus. The sequence continues at coordinate 315,061,837 of NC_051176.1, forward strand.
ATTCTACTAACCTTTCACTGTGATGTGCGGATGGAAGGGCGAAGACAGAGCGAGCGTCAGAATGAAAGTGCGATAGCAAAAAAAAAAAAAAGAACCTAGCGCCCAGAATTTATCGAAAGCCATGCATTTACGTGTAGCTCCTCCATCATATTGTCTAATTTGGCGAACCATTTCTGGGTGACAGTCAGAACTTTCTGCAAATTCGGAACATCAGCCGGGCTTTAGTTCAGCGGACCGCGGCTCATCGGCCGGCGTGTCATCATGAATTATCGCGTGGGTTATGTCGTTGGTTTTAGCCTACTGGTTTTAAATCTTCATTTATTGGTTTACTAACTCCAGTTATTGTCAGTTAACATACAAGCGTCATGCATACGACAATAGGTGCAAGCTGCTCCGCATAGGCCAAACGTCCCAGAACGGAGTACTGCGGGCACACGTCATTGGGCAGGCAAAGGAGATAAATAATGATACATGTGGTTTTACGAGCCAAAACCACGATATGATTACGAGGCACACCGTAGTGTAGGGCTCCGGAAATTTGGACCATCTGGTGCTCTTTAACGTGCACTCACATCGCACAGTACGAGGGGCCTCTAGCACTTCCCCTCTATCGAATGCCGACCGCCGCGGCGAACACGCGACCTTCGGATCAGCAGGCGAGCGCCGAAACCGCTACATCACCGCGGCGGGCAGGCCGAGGAGAAGTGCCCTGCATGGGAATTGCAGTCACTGCTGCAGTTATATATGATAGAGGTAGTTTATACGCACGGGAACTATTCCTTCCCAAACGGCGTGGCTTGACATCCCAGCTGTCATGTAAATATTTCTTACCGATGCAATAAATAGCGAGTTTTGTTTACAAAACTTTAACCTTTTTTAAGTAAACCCAGTTACCGATATTCGCGTCAGATATACAGGGAAACGCTACGCTCCGAAAAGAACCGTAAACGACGTGCAAATTGTGCATGGCTTGCAGCAGCTCTTCTGGCGCACTATAAGGGAATTAGATGGTGTGCACACCCACACCAACTGAGAAAATGAACGCAGAAATAAAGAGAATCATTACACAGCCGTATGCGAGACATGGCACGCTAAAGTGGTTAAAGTGGCAGCGCCAGCGCGCAACCGGCCTGAAAGCTTCACGCGTCCACCTGGCGCGTTCGAGGGGGCGCTGCCGTCGCACGCGAAAGACGCGCAGGAGAGGAGACGGCGGAGGAGAGAGCAGATGGCGGTACTTTTACGAAGTATAGGGGCTTTAAGTCCGCGTAGACACTAGCGCCAGATTCCACTCTAGGTATTATTGTAAGAAACTGTATGCCGAGAGGCATGGAGGAAGAAAAAAAAAAAAGACTAGGAGGGAGCGTCACGTGACATTTTTGAAGCCCAGCCAAAAAAAAAAAAGGAAACGGGCATGCTGTGAAATGAGCACACCCACGTGATTGAGTTTTGGGGTACGAGGGGGGAGCGGCGTTCGAGGTGGCTTGTGAACGCTAGGCGCGCGCGCTAGTCAAATTTTGTTTTTGTTCATGAGCCCGCCAAGAAAGGAAATGAAACAGGAGCATCATGGGAAATGAGCCTCGAACGCGAGGAGCAAGCGGCTTCAGAGGAGGCTGGCTTGTGGACGCTAGGCGTGCTCCCTCCTATTTTTTTTTCTTTCCTCCATGCCGAGAGGCGCATTTGACGCCTAGGCGCGTGGAACGCGTGCCGGCGCGTGCCAATGGTTGGGCCTAAAGTCCCTAGATTTTTCCCCAGGGAAAAATCTAGGGACTTTAGTTGGGCATTAAAGGCCAACTCCGGCGATTTTTCGAGGTCGATGGATCTCAGTGACATTCGCTGGGTACGTTCTTTTGCACGTTTCCGTCATTTATGCCAAATTACAGGCTTGAGACATGCGCAGATTGTTTGCAAATGAATTTAAAAGATTGTCTGCAAACGCCCTCCTGGCTTCCCACAGTTATTGGCAACATTGCATCTGTGACGTCAGTATTGGCAAGGCGGCGGAAGTGACGCAGCCGAGGGCACCGCTAACTTCGGCGCTTAGGCCGCTACAGCGAGCGTCTGCTGTGCAGAAGGCGACAGACAGCGTTGGTTTGGCCATCGCTTCGCTGGTCGTCCCGGCTGTCACAGTTTTCATACTCCGCGCCGGCGTGACCGGAATGCCTTGCACGACTTCCGGTTCGTTCGTAACAACGTCTACGTCATACGTAGACAGTACACTCGGTTGGGTTTCGGTTTCGGTGTTGTGTTTTTTTTGCTTTTTAAAATTATTCTCCAATTTTCCGAGTATTTCTGCTATCGGGCCCGTAACAGGAGCGTCTCAGGAACATAAAAGCACCATTACTTTGACATGGCCAAAAAATCGCCGGAGTTGGCCTTTAAGGAAAACAATGTTTGAGTAATAACTACATGCGTGCCGCTAAAATGTCTTTCACTTCTGTTTCTGGACATCGCGCAATGAAATCTTGGATCGCTGGCAATAAAGATATGGAAAAATATCGAATTTTCCGTGCTTCGCGTCTATTGGCCTCGAGGCCCACCACTGGAAACGCCGGCGCCACCGTCGGCGTGAGGTGCTTGGCAAGATCACGTGGTCTCAGCGGCCGCGTCGACTGCTTGTGGAGCACTGCCGCGTGCTTTGAAAACGAGTTTCAAGTCCCACATGCGCTGCCGTCTGTTCAAATTCGGAAGTTTTCTCACATTTTCTACTCAATTGAAACCATTGTAATAGAGTGGCTGCCTCCGAAGGCGACGAACATGTGGCTGTACCGCTCGGTGCCGCAGTGCCGGGCTTACGCAACGGAGCCGAGCGTCAGCCTGCACCGGTAATCGCAGGACAAGAAACTGCGTGAAGCATGGGTTGTAAAGCTAAGAACCGGCAAGTAGTCATCGGCTACGAGTCTTGTGTGCAGCAAGCACTTCCGCGACGAAGGCTTTTGTTACTGGGTCGGGCCTGCGTTGTTCGGTGAGTAGCAGACAGCGCGCACTGAGACGATGCCTCGCGCGCGCTTCCCGCCGGCAAATGATGCTTATCTGCCACAGGATGGAAAAGGCGCTACCTTTTACCACGTGCGACACCATCTCAGATTCCTCCCGTGCGACCCCTTGATCGTCGGCCCCGTGCTCAGCGTCCACAAAATCGGCTGCAGATGCGCAACTCATTGTTTAGATACGCTGAATAAAAAAACGCACAGGGTCCCTTATGCACTCGCCAAAGATGACTGGAAGGCTAAAGCCATCTTCTTCTTGTTTTTCGATGTATTGGTTCTCCCGCGCCCCCCTCCAAAAGCGTTCTGCACCTAACGCGGTTTTGCACGGCCTCCGTGACCGATCACGGAGGCAATGCAAAGCGACCATGACGTGCCAATACGTCATCACGTGACGTCACGTTTTTGACGTCGTAATGGCGCTAATATTTTGGCGATCTGCGACGTCATGTTGACGTCATATGATGACGCCATCACGTGACGATTATTTTTTGCATCACTCGTGTTGACGCCGCCGACGCGGGACGCCGACGCGCAATCATCCCGTTTGATGAAACATCTAGGGCTTTCGACGTTTTGCATTGGCTCCGTGAGCGGCCCACCGATCATGGAGGCAATGCAAAGGGACCATGTCGTGTGAAGACGCCATCATGTGACATGCACGTTATGTTACGTCATGGTGATGTCATAATGAAGCTACAAATTTAGACCTGTGACGTCATCACGTGACGATTATTTTTTGCGACACTCGTCTTGAAGCCGCGACGGTCAATCTTCCCGTTTGAAGAGGCATCTGGCTTTCGCCTTCATAAGCTACGCAACGTTTGCTGGTGGACGTACACAGCGAGAGAGTGAAATGCCGCGGCTTATGTGTGCTGCATTTATCTTGGCAATAACATTTTTTCAGTCAAGCTTGCGTTCCCCTGACGCAAACACTATGTGCTAAAAAACCCAAATTTATTTGTGCCACTCCCAAACTCACGTTGGGCTTTTCCAATCCCATGTATTTTCTTGGAACCTCATTTATTTACGTGGGAAAGATGCCTGCCACCTTGTTGGCGTTAGACACGGCACTGCTGCCGAAATTGCTGGGGTACTCGCCAAATATTTACTGTCCTGTTTTGAGGCTGCTGGTTGCTGCAATAACTTCCATTTTATTCACCGCTATTTCAAGTCCACGTTGGTCTTAGTTCACAGCCGACGTTTGCAGAACAAGTCCGGCGAACGTTACTGTATTTTCTTTCTTTTCCTTGGCGTTGCATGCCACTATACATGCTCGGTCTCGTAGACTACTTCTCCTTCTACCAGCAATCTCGAAGTGGTGAAGCTTTGGTCTATGAATTTTTTGATGAGAGAGAGCGGCAAGTTTACTGGAACGCAAATGGAACGATAATTAAGGAGCATTAAAAAAAGGCGTCGCATGCTCACGTTTTGTGTGAGCACCAAACGAAACGAATGCACTGAATAAAGAAAAAAAAGCAGCGGCATTTGCCCGCTGTTATGTTTGGCCTGAAAATTCATCGAGGCAGACGCCATTGAGCGTACAGCTGTCTACCGGAATGCTGTCTTCTCCCCCCGTATGGGCGCTTAGACGGAGGCAGGAACGCCAGTTCTTCCTGGAGGAGCCTATGCCGAGCGAGCGAGCAGGTCGCTGTCGACGGATTTCCCAGAAAAAGGACGTCGGAATTCGGAGACCCCTTTTTGGCTTGTTGTTCTCTGCGTGAGAAAGCACCGCGGGAGAGTTTCTCACCCGGCCACATCTGCCTTCTACCCTACCGCAGCAGGGAAAATTAACCTGCGCCAGAGGGAGCGGTCTGCGTGTTTTCCGGAATTCGACACACCCGCTTTGTCGTGCGTTTTGGTCAGCGTGGGACTGCGCCGTTGAAGACGCTCCCATCAACCCAGGTGGGGCCTTCACCCGTGGCAGCCATCATTCAACGCTTCTTCCAAGTATTACTGGCAGTGGAAGCGGAGGTCATCGGCCCTTTCCCCTTTGGACTGAAACTCCTCGCCGACCTTCTCACCTACGAGTCTTCGGGGCTTGGCGAGTGTATTGTGTGACTCTTTGCCTCCTTTCGGGAGGCCGGACGCCAGGACGACAGGTCACCGGATTGGCGGGAGACGCTGACACCGGTTTGCCTGTGCTTCTGCAGTGACGGTCTCGGGGCTATAAAAGCCGAAGACTTTTGACGTTATTTCTCTGCTCAGCTCTCTCTTTTCATTCCAATCCCCTAATCATGTAAATTAAACTCACGTTCCTTCTTGAAAGAACGCGCCTCCTCACTGGGAATCATCGGCTATGGGGACGGACGGCGGGAGCCAGCTACCGTAACGAGAGCCGCCGAACCCCGACTCCTTACAACTGGTTGGCAGCGGTGAGATGGACCTTGCGACATGGTGCTGCGTTTGTGGTGAGTGCTTGGTCTTTGCTATGACTTTCCAGGCTTCATTTTGCGTTTACACTTGAGTAGTGTAGAAGCTGGATTGTGTTTTTGTGGGTTAGGTAGATCACCTAGTTATGCGTAACGAGTGAGTTTGAGGGATCACCTAATTATGTGTGAGCAGGACCAAAGCAAAGCGGCAGCCATGTATTTGAGGACGATGCTGAAAGAGGAGCTTTTGTTTGTGTGCGAGCATCTCGGCATCAGGGTAGATAATAAGATGGCAAGGACAAATATGTGGAAGCTGATTATTAGGGAATCCAGTGAGGAGGACATTAACGACGCTTTAGTAGCTTTCAAAAGGTTTGAAGAGCGAGAAAAGAGAAGAGAGGAGAATGAAACAATGGAACGTGAGAAAGAAAGAGAAAAACGCGAGAAAGAAAGAGAAGAACGCGAGCGAGCCTTAGACGAAGAGATTGAAAGGTTGGAGCGTAAGGTTGAGGCAATGCGGCGGAGAAGTCAGACGTCCGCAGAGGTTGCGCACGAAAGGTGCGAAGAAGTGGCGAGTGCGGTGCACTTCAAAGCCACTGAGAAAGCCGCTTTTTGTGAGGTACCACAAATGAAAGGTACGCGTCTCTACGAGTGCGACATGCGCACGGAGCCTTCTGCGGAGAAAACCGAGAGACAGGTCGTGGATAGTGAAATCGCGCCTGATAAATGTACGCGTTTCTCTGATTGTGCGAAGGCCGAGAAAATAGAAGACGAGACCGCGGCTGGTAGGGAGACGGAAAGGATTCCGAAAGGCATTCCGTGTGGGACCGAGCCTAGTTCTAGCCGCCCTAATAGGGTCATTGAGGAGCTGGAGGCTTCCCTCGCACCCCAACACGTGAATGGCCTTCCGGAAGTGGAGGGAGAAGAGGACAACGCTAGTCCTAAACGTAGCGGTGACGCGACGCTCCAGAAAGACAGTACTATCGGAGAGGGCCTCTCTAAAAAAGTTCATTTTGATAGCGGAGGAAAAAGCCCAGAGTGTGAGAGGGTAGAGAGCCATACTGTCGAGAAGGGCCCAGCTGTAGTTTTTGCAAATGAGAGCACAGATCAACTGGCCCGACAGTGCAACGGAGCGAAGTCGAATGACTTAAGTGAGAGAGAAAGCGGCGCACAAGCATCCATGAGCTGTGAAAATGCCGATGTCGCAACCCAGAGTGAAGTCCACCGTAATCGGGGAAATGTTCGCAAACGTCGCCGCAAAAGAAAAAAGCGGACTCGTGCGGCGCCGCGAAGTGTTGAGACAGGTGGCACACGGCAGAGCGAAACACAGGACAGGCGAGCGGGTAGTTTGAGAAAACGCCCTTTGAGGCGTACAATCGGGTGCAAGCGACCGCCGCAGCGCAGAAAGAAAAAGGACAGGTCATCGGGCAGTTCAGGGAAACGTCCTTCGGGGCGCGCAGCAAGGTGCAAGCGGCGAAAGAGGGGAGGCGGGGGAGAACAATGCGCATCCCCACGACAGAGGGTGCCTTCGACAGGTACAAGTTTGCGGGGACAACCATGTCAAGGTGTTCCTAGACGCAAGGCAGGAGGAGCAGAACGCCGAGCGAGAGCAAACAAAAAGAGAGGATTGCCACTCTTTCTCCCGCGTTTCTCGTGTCCCCTTCACCTTTGTGAAGGAAACAGTCTGAATTCCCGAATGAGGCGTGACGGCGAAGTTCAGCTTAAAGCGCGCGTTCATTGTAGTCTCTGGCGATCTGAAATGCCGCCAAGACCGCGACCGCCACGAGTACGACTAAAAAGGGGAAGAAAGCTGTATAGGCTTGTCGGAGAATGTGAGTTTGTCGAAAGAATTTTTTTGTAAGGTTATTCTAGTTTGATGTAGTGTTCTTTTGTTATCTCCGCGACTAGTTTGTTTAGCTAAGCAGTTTCTTACTTTTGGGTATTTTTAAGCGGTGTATGTGTTTCTTTTATTGAGCCTATAAGCATTGTGCGAAATAGTTGAGGGCGCAATATTATGAGTCACTTGTGCGGAAGCAGTGACCCGCACGGGAGTGAGCTGACCGCGTAAGATGAGTCACGGCAGTCATGAGTGAATATTGGTACGACCGCTAATTGTGAAGCAGTGGTATAGCGTTTGTCGAGCGGAACCGAATTTCACTTGTTTGTGTTTTTATGTATAGCGCGAAGTAGTGTATACCGTCACCCGTTTTAAGGAGCAAATGAGCAATATTGAGGCAGGTTTTAGAATAAAACCAAGGCGGTTTTTGAAATGCTCAGGTTTGGCGCTGAATGTGGCTATTTTAGTGGACCACTGTCAGGATTGACAAGCATATGGGGCCGGGCATTCAGCACGAATCTAACGCAGATTACGTCAGGTGCTCCCGAGGTGTACGGCATCAAGAGTTATTTTCTTTGCGTGTGGTTTTTCGTGAACATTTAGGTTCTGTCGCGTGTTTAGACAAGTTGAGTTTTTAGGGATGTGGCGTATGGCTAATTGGGTGGTTTAATGTTTCAGCGCTCTATGAATATGAGCAGTGTAGAGCTAAAGAGCACAGCAGAGCGCAGTGCGTTCATTATCAGAGCGGCTCTCAGGGACGGCTCTCAGGGACGGGTAGCATTGACCACACGAGCCTGTTGGTACGCGATATTTATTCCCTCTGTTTTGTTCACTTTCATTGATGGCTTACACGTCGTGTGATCACGTAAGCTGAGCGTTACGCTTTACCGAACATTAAGGTCAGGGACATGTTTCAGACAGTTGTATGACCCAACTGAATCTGTTGTGAAAGAGTTTGCGAGTACGTCAGGTTGTGTCTCAAGTAGGTAATTGCGGCTACGTTTTGAGTTTGTTTTGAGTGAGCGTAGAGAATACGCACAGATATCTTCTGTAGGTTTTAGGCAGCCTTCGTGTGAAAGCTGTGTTGTTGGTTGTTTTTCGTGTAGTTAGATTTGAGAAGGTAACGCTACATAGCAGTGCGGATGGTAGGAGCAGACTTGTTTTAAAATTGGTTGTTTCAGGGATCTAGAGCCAGATTATATCTGCTTTTGGTGTTGTTTTGCTTGGACGGCCAAAATGATCCATCTTGTAGGCATCTCCTCATCCATGAGTGTTGTAGCTTTGGCGGCACGAAATTCTACCAAAATTTTAGAGTAGCGGGTTGTTCATTTGTTTGTGTGTCTTGAGAAGCCTGGGGAGTTTTTAGCGAGTCCAAGGCGCTTGATCGCGGCGTGGCATTGTGTTGTGTGGTTCGCTTTGCTGCTGTCGATCATTGTGAGGTGGTTTGGGAGTTTGTTGCGAGTTCGCAGTTGCGGTTCCAAGACAGGACGTCGTCCTCGTCACCAGCCTCTCTCTTCGTGCCCAGCGGTTGTGAGCGCTGGCCAGTCGAGATTTTCCGGGCGGCGGAGGAGCTGTTATGTTTGGCCTGAAAATTCATCGAGGCAGACGCCATTGAGCGTACAGCTGTCTACCGGAATGCTGTCTTCTCCCCCCGTATCGGCGCTTAGACGGAGGCAGGAACGCCAGTTCTTCCTGGAGGAGCCTATGCCGAGCGAGCGAGCAGGTCGCTGTCGACGGATTTCCCAGAAAAAGGACGTCGGAATTCGGAGACCCCTTTTTGGCTTGTTGTTCTCTGCGTGAGAAAGCACCGCGGGAGAGTTTCTCACCCGGCCACATCTGCCTTCTACCCTACCGCAGCAGGGAAAATTAACCTGCGCCAGAGGGAGCGGTCTGCGTGTTTTCCGGAATTCGACACACCCGCTTTGTCGTGCGTTTTGGTCAGCGTGGGACTGCGCCGTTGAAGACGCTCCCATCAACCCAGGTGGGCCTTCACCCGTGGCAGCCATCATTCAACGCTTCTTCCAAGTATTACTGGCAGTGGAAGCGGAGGTCATCGGCCCTTTCCCCTTTGGACTGAAACTCCTCGCCGACCTTCTCACCTACGAGTCTTCGGGGCGTGGCGAGTGTATTGTGTGACTCTTTGCCTCCTTTCGGGAGGCCGGACGCCAGGACGACAGGTCACCGGATTGGCGGGAGACGCTGACACCGGTTTGCCTGTGCTTCTGCAGTGACGGTCTCGGGGCTATAAAAGCCGAAGACTTTTGACGTTATTTCTCTGCTCAGCTCTCTCTTTTCATTCCAATCCCCTAATCATGTAAATAAAACTCACGTTCCTTCTTGAAAGAACGCGCCTCCTCACTGGGAATCATCGGCTATGGGGACGGACGGCGGGAGCCAGCTACCGTAACGAGAGCCGCCGAACCCCGACTCCTTACACCGCTGAGAAGGCCGATCAATGACACTGAAACGTGCACGAATCACGTTTCAGTGTCACGTGCACGTTTCAGTGTCAAATGACACTGAAACGTGCACAAATTTAGTCCGGCAAAGAAAAACACTGAATCGTCAGGACGGCACATCACAAAGTTGCCATGCGCACCGAAGCCGTAGTTGTAACGGAATTGTTTTTGAACTGCTCTGATAGCGTCCGCGCAACAGTAGTTTGTGTACCCACAAATTCTCATATTTTGCGGCCTAAAGTTCACAGCGCGGTGCCAAAACGCGCTTGTAGCAAAAGCGAAACCATCAGTACGAACATACATGCAGACGCTTTTTCTTTCTTTGTTGCCTATGTACATACATACAGCAATGACGAACAAATATATACCGAACAAAGAACAAAAAAAGAGAAAAATACAGTTTGCCAGCAAGATGTACCTGAATGGCTTCATCAAGTAGAAAGCCTTCTATAGATGAAGCTATTTTAACATACATGCAGACGCTCATACATGCAGAGGCACCGTCAGTCGTCGCGAACCCGTGCGATCGCTGGCTTCAGGCTTCTTTCTCTAATGCTCCGCTTGGTTATAAAAGCAGTCTACTCGAACGAGATATTTCGCACAATTTTCACTCAGCGACTGACTATACCTTTTACGCAAGAAGCCGGCTCAGGGGTCTTTATTGCGGTGATAGTGTGAAGCGGGCGCTCCGTTTTCTGCAAAGAAACAGCGACTGTAAACTACTTTGTGCTTTCTGTTCGTCGAAAATTATTCTTTTGACAGGAAAGAACATATTTCTTTTCGAAAGTACCTGCAGAAATGTCCCGGAGGGCTTCCGCGAGGTGATTTTGTAGAGCGCCGACAGCAAAACCTATGGGGCGCGCGCCGGCGGCATCCTGCCTAGCACGCAATCGAGGCGCGTCCGATAGAGGGCGACTCTGTAACTCCTCGCCGCCAGTAGGGGAGACCCACGCCGTGGGAGGCGCTGCGGTGCTGGGCGCTGTCAGCATGGAGGAAGGAATACTAAAGGAGAGGCCCTATCGTATTTCAATGCATTGCAAAAAGTGTGGCGGAAGTGACGTCAGATTTATGGGGCAAACAAACCGGTATGGGGCAAACAAAACAGCAGACGCCCCGCGGCTTCTGCGCAGATTTGTAGTCCCGGCGTAAACTTAGTGCGTATTGTGCGGTTCGCACGCAGTAAAATGTTGCAAGCAGACGTTTACCAGGCTGTTCGTGCGTGGCAGGCCCGAGCGCTGCGTGCTGAAATTCTTCGTGGAGTGTTTTTGTGCAACACTACAGAATACCGGTACGTGCCGTGATCAAAAACGTTCAGCCCCTGCATCATCGTATTCGAACTCACCTAGCAGTGACTTACGCGTTCTGCTGCGCATTAGGCCTTCCCTTTCTCGTAGCCCGATTTCCCGATCTGTTGCCGGATTAGCGGTTCTTTGTTCGTGTATATGGAGTGAGCGTAGTAGCTATTCGGCGCAACGCCAACCTATAGTTGACGTAACTTCACGTCGAAAAGAGGACACCGCTGTATTGTATACGCTATCGTGCACGTAAAGTTTGTAATTCCAGTACGCACACAACAACAAGCACGCAGCGAGCGCACACCGCACAATACATACATCACGTAGTCCGATAACAACAACATAAGTTTATTGCCCTTTCGTTGAACGACACAGCCTCTAAAAACGTACGATGCCTTCGGCGCATGTTATGTACGGCGCGTCAGACGCCAAAAACAAAAGTTGACGTGTGTTCTGAGTTGGCACAATGAGTAAGAAGCAACAGAGCGCACATCCGAGAGCTTCGCATGCAAATACCATGCATTAGTGATCAGCAATGAAGCGAACGTGTACGTACACATGAACAGTGACACCCGGTACTTTCCGCAGTGCACGCGATTTGCACTGGGTATACGCAACCATACGCAACAGCTGGGCATTGCGTAGCTTTTCTAAAGAACACACACAAGGAGCAGCACGCGTGAATCGACTGCGCCGCGGCGCCGCTTGCACGGCGAAAAAAAAAAAAAATGGCTCGAATCGCGCATGCGCTTGCAAACGACACGGCGGAAATCGCGAAATGTTTCGAGACCACTCCGCTAGCAAGCGATGCGGGTGTTTGCGATGTGGAGGCTTCACGAATGTGACCTCAGGGCCTCTCCTTATTTTTCCTTTCTCCATGGCTGTCAGTCAATGTGGGGAGAAAAACTCGTTACTCGAGTGTTGACCCCTCCACTGTCCCCTTCAAGCTACCTTGAAAACGCGTTGCTTTGCTCGCACGCTGCACGCGTTCTGCGCGTGTTTTTGACACTTTCGCGTCGCGCGCGGTTAGGATGAACAGGCTTCTGTTCGCGTGGCAGCAATTTGGTGAAAGGTCAGCGTCTGCTCAGCCATGTAGCAGATGCGGAGCAAGTGATAGCAGACGACGCCGTCCCCGTCAGAGCGAAGTGCATTCGCAAGTGAAGGACGACGCTGTTTACGACGTGGAGTTTGCACAATTTTCTGTACGTTCATAATTATATGGTCATAATTATATGGTTCATAATTATATGGTAAAATAAACACTAACACAAATGTTAGTGTTTGTTTATCTGACTTGTTTTGCTTTGATTTTTGTTCCCCTCTTTCTCGCTATTTTTTTATTGATTGTACTGAAAATCATTGTACTGCCCAACTGCCACGCTCTCGAATGAGAGTAGCAGTATTGTAAATAAATAAAATAAATACATAAAATATACCTGCTTTATTTGGTTTGCTGTGTGTGCTACGCACTCCCTATGTTTGTTACTGGATGCATGGGTAAGGCCGCTTCTCGTGCTTTAGGTTAAGCGGCCCTGGCGGTGTGTCTGCTATTAGTTGGGATACCTTAATTTATTCTAAAAAGAGAGGGCGTGCAAACACGGACACAAGAAAGAAGTCAGGACACCACAAACGCCGACTAACAACTGAAGAGACGCACAACGGCTGAAGAGAAAGAAGGCACGAAAACTTATCTGCGCATGCCCATGAAACAGGCGAACCTACTAATCCGGCACGCGTGGCGGTCTACGTGGAAGATAACTGTTAAGGCATTTGATTTCACCTTTATGCAAGTTAATCGACGGTTGGCTCACGCATGCGCTACCACTATTCTCGATATGCCATGCTTCAATCATCAGGCGCGTTTCTTCATTTCTATGACGGTACAACACTGCGCATTCATCGAATTTTGGCGTGCACTTACAATCTCGACAATGTAAAGATAGATTAGAAGGTGAGCCTCCTGTTAGCGATCTCTTATGTTCCAACAATCTCTGGTTAATGCATCGGCCCGTTTGTCCTACGTAGAAGCGGCCGCAGCTGAAAGGCACTTTATACACCACACTCGTACGGCAATCAGTGAATTTGTTGGTGTGTTTTACGAAACAGATATCGGTCCGCTTCTTGTCTTTTACTCGCTCATTCTTCCTCTGCACAGCGGCACAAATCTTACCCAGCTTATTGGCAGCCGTGAAAACAACATTAACGCCGTATCTACTTCCTACCTTCTTTAGCCTGTGAGATACGCAATGAATGTACGGTATACCTACGACACGTTTCTTCCTATCGCTTTCTGCAACCATGCTTGGACTTAACACAATAGACTTCTTTAAACGTTCAGCAACCGTGGCCACTGCATCACGAGGATACCCTACATCTAAAAGACGCGTAACCTGCGCGTTAAAGCTATCACTCAATTTGTGCTCACACGACTTGGTGAAGGCTGATTTAAGGCAAGACATGGCGATGCCGTTTTTTACAACCTTCGAGTGCTTCGACGAAAAATTTAACAGCGGTTTCGAAGATCTAGGAAAATACTGGCAGCACACGTGGTTCTTCTGGAACGTTAAGGAAATGTCTAGAAATTGTATTCTATTATTCTGAGGCAAAAAGCATTAACAGCCATAGAAAAGAATTTTAGGACGTTAAAACTTAAGCCATCGGTAGTTAGGCAACGTGCTGTCAACCTTTTGTTAAGACATAATCTTGAGAGAATAGCTTGTAATGTCAAGAAGGCTAAATCACTTACTTTAGACTTGTTTTTTTCAGCCAAAACACATAAGAACGAGATCCCATTTCGAGCAATCGTTTCAGAGGAGGGCACCTTGCAAGTCGCTGTATCTAGTTATTTGCAGAACTGCTTAACCTCTTTGAGTTTTTCAGACCCTTTTCGTATGCGTAATTCTCAGGCGCTAGTTCAGTTCCTCTCAGAGGAGAACCCCGGCTGTTGTAAAGCTTTTAGTATGGATATTGAAGACCTGTATTATTCTTTGCTGCATGAGGACTTCTTAATTTGTGTTAATGAACGTATTAACGAACAAGCGCACCAGACGGTTTTCACCGATAAATGTGGTGTTTCTACCGGGGCATTTCTAGAAATCATTTCCATGTATTTAAAGTCGACGCTTGTAGGTTGGAAGGAAGGCGTTTATGTGCAGAAATTAGGGATATGTATTGGTTCTAAAGTTGCTCCGGTTCTTAGTGATTTAAACCTTAGCAAGATTGACAATCTTTTGGAAGGCGCCTTAGGTAATTCGGTTATTAAGGTTTTTCGTTATGTGGACGATTACTTGATCTTTTGTAGTGGTGAGGACTTTGAAAAGGTGGTAACTTCCGTGAGCGAAAAATTTGTAATAAATGGAGGTGGGCTGAGCTTTACTAAAGAGGTGCCTCAGAATAATAGAATACAATTTCTAGACATTTCCTTAACGTTCCAGAAGAACCACGTGTGCTGGCAGTATTCTCCTAGATCTTCGAAACCGCTGTTAAATTTTTCGTCGAAGCACTCGAAGGTTGTAAAAAACGGCATCGCCATGTCTTGCCTTAAATCAGCCCTCACCAAGTCGTGTGAGCACAAATTGAGTGATAGCTTTAACGCGCAGGTTACGCGTCTTTTAGATGTAGGGTATCCTCGTGATGCAGTGGCCACGGTTGCTGAACGTTTAAAGAAGTCTATTGTGTTAAGTCCAAGCATGGTTGCAGAAAGCGATAGGAAGAAACGTGTCGTAGGTATACCGTACATTCATTGCGTATCTCACAGGCTAAAGAAGGTAGGAAGTAGATACGGCGTTAATGTTGTTTTCACGGCTGCCAATAAGCTGGGTAAGATTTGTGCCGCTGTGCAGAGGAAGAATGAGCAAGTAAAAGACAAGAAGCGGACCGATATTTGTTTCGTAAAACACACCAACAAATTCACTGATTGCCGTACGAGTGTGGTGTATAAGGTCCCTTTCAGCTGCGGTCGCTTCTACGTAGGACAAACGGGCCGATGCATTAACCAGAGATTGTTGGAACATAAGAGATCGCTAACAGGAGGCTCACCTTCTAATCTATCTTTACATTGTCGAGATTGTAAGTGCACGCCAAAATTCGATGAATGCGCAGTGTTGTACCGTCATAGAAATGAAGAAACGCGCCTGATGATTGAAGCATGGCATATCGAGAATAGTGGTAGCGCATGCGTGAGCCAACCGTCGATTAACTTGTATAAAGATGAAATCAAATGCCTTAACAGTTATCTTCCACGTAGACCGCCACGCGTGCCGGATTAGTAGGTTCGCCTGTTGCATGGGCATGAGCAGATAAGTTTTCGTGCCTTCTTTCTTTTCAGCCGTTGTGCGTCTCTTCAGTTGTTAGTCGGCGTTTGTGGTGTCCTGACTTCTTTCTTGTGTCCGTGTTTGCACGGCCTGTCTTTTTAGAATGAATACTTACCAACTAGCTCAGCTCTCTGTTATTCTAACCTTAATTTACTAGCAACCATTCGAGTTATCGTGCGGTACGCAACACTCCAAAAACAAATGGTCTTCTTGGGCTTCTTTCCCGCAACAAAAATTGACATCCATCTCGCGTGTCCTTCCTTGCATTATCGCCGTTCTCATAGCCGGTACTCCGAGTTCACGAACAGCGTGCGTACTATCAACGTGACATAGCATTATTAATAGGGAAATGACGAGCCCCCAGCTTTCAGAAAAACATTTTTTGTGTGCAATCTGCGGGGGAAGAGCCAATTGCTGTCAAGACATTTTATCTTGGTCCCTATCGAAAGTGCACCGTGTTGTACGGGCTGTACCTGCAGTCTCAGTAACAACTAGTTCACTGTATCTGCCAAAAAAACTAATGGACGTGCAAGAACGGCTAATGCTTTTTTTTTTTCTTTTTTCGTAGTAGTCGTGGTCGTGCCCACTCAAGCGTGAGCTTCGCATCCATGCCTGTCTTCTGCCTTTTTCGTGCCATCTGTTTGGGAATTAATCGGTAGAATTTCACTGTTGGAGCCGACCCCTTCGTGTTTGCATGGTCATTGTGACAGTTGACGACGCAGCAGTAGTTCCCCCCTTTCTGTCGGGGTGACATCGCGCAACGAGGGGGGGTTTCACGTGCAGCGCGCGCTTCGCAAATGCGTGGGAGCCAAAGGGAGCGGAAGGGTCGTAGCGCTCAACAGTTGTACGCTTTTTCCGGCAGGGGAATGGCAAGTGCTGGCGTCGACGCGCAAACTTGAGCGGGATGTCCCTATGGAAGAGCACGTGAACGGTGGGAACGCGTTGATACTTTTCATCAGATATACTTTATCCATGGATCTTCATCTAGAACAGCTTTTTCGTAATTCATTCCACCAGCGCATCCGAGTTTGTAATCACTCTGCGGTAAATACCACCTAAAGACTCTACCCTTTCGAATTCGTGCTTGCTAGGGTTCCAATTCGAATTTTTTGTTGATTTTCTAAAAACATCTCATTAATAAAAGCATGCCTCCTGGTCGGAGCAGCCGCTATTGTGTTTTAATATGCGCAGCTGTCAGTAGCGGGCCCGTCGCTGACGGTCCACAGTGAAGCGGCTACGCCATGTTACACGTCCGCCCCTCGCTTTCCAGGGTCAATAGCGGACGATTAAAAAAACTCAGTTTCGCTTAAGGGCGAAGCAATGAGTGCGATACCAACAAATTGTATTGTTATACGAAGTAACGCTAGCAGCTAACTCTTTTGGATCCGATCTCGCGTAACTCAACAAAACGCTGGTTTAATGGAATATGGCCGCTCGAGGAACCGAAGCCTTTTCGTGCTGTGAGTTCTCTAAACGCGAAGTAAGCGTTGAGAGTACAGCAGGATTATACGAGCCGTCCCCTGATGCCTCGAGATAGCGCGCGCACAAGCGACTGCGCCCTTCGAACGATGCGCCCCCCCCTCCCCTCCCCTCCCCTGGCGTCCCTTCATGCTCCTTACGAAAGACGGGCGGGGTGTTTCCTCTCTGATGAGCAATGGAGGGCAGGCCCGCACGCGGGAAGATGTTATCGCATGCGTTCTCCGTGCGACGGAGACGGCCGACTCGGTGATCTCCGCTTCAGCCGCGTTCGTCGCCAGCGCTCGCGAGCTTTAACCCGTGGCTGGAATGCGCGGGGTGATGTTAGCAATTTGGACTTTATAGGGAACCCAAGCTCAAGTTTGCGGCGCGACGACAGCGCCGCGCCAGCCGCGCTGCGGCTCTGTCGGAAAGCTCTGAACCTTATGCGCGGCCGACTCAGCCACTTTCACGGTAGCGGTAGCGCACGTGCGCACGCGTTCTTCTCTCGGTGCGGGTAACTGGGGGCTGTCAGCTGGGTACGTTGAACCGAGAGGCTTGCTGTGCGAAGCTGCGCATTTCCGCGATGGCAGAAGCGACCCCGCGGAAGCGCAAGCGTGGTCCGAAGTATTGCGGTTTAGTGGCCAGCCACAACAGTGCAGACAACACCAAGGCACACGATTCACGTGTTAAACTGTATCGGTTCCCGGGCGTGTCGTACGAGAAATAAAGGCGGCAAGCTTACAGCGCTGTCTCGCCTTCTATTTTGGCTGTCTGAGTTCATCGCTTTCGTTCGTTCCGACTACCTGAATCGGTAAGTAACGCGGCGCGTGCACGCAGCGACTACAGTAATGATTACTCGCTGTCTTCTCGTATTGTTAAAGTCCAGTTACGGTTGTAGCTGAAGCAACTTTGTTTTGATTCCCCGTGTTAGTAAGACTTATCCGTCGTTGTTGAACGTTCACATTCGCGTTATACCGTTAGCATTGCACGGTTGGTTGAATTCAACTGAACTCGGCACATTGTCAGAAGTTCGGCGCCTGCATTTCACGCGTCGGGAAGGCTGCTTTATCACGCCGGAACGGACGTCTGTGCATTTTCAGCAAGCTTTGACATCGTTCTGCATGTTTGCTTTGTTTTTTTTTCCACTTTATTGGGGTGATATATATTTAAGCCGCTAAATATAACTGGCGCTTAATACATGCTTTGCAATTGCAACCTTGAAGTAACCACCTTCTGACTTTGTGCGATTTTCTAGCCGCGTTCACGCAGCAGGTTTTATACGCCTGTCAAGTCAATATCATAAAAAGAGACTGCAAGCATGACGCGAGAGCCGAAAAAACGAGGCGAGCAGTTCACCTTGCTTCACAGTGGTTAAAGCTCAGCTAGCTGCCTCGCGTCTTAATCGGCGGGTGATTCTCCAGCGGCACGGAGGACTTGACTCTAACCTTCTCAGGAAACAGGGACATGGCCGTATAATATTTTTTTCGCACGCCGCAAACGTTTGTTCACGAAAGTACACGGCTGCTACTGTTAAGCATGTCATATCAAAGCAACAATCATATGATTCGTAGTCCACGCTGCAGAACATCGATAGCGTGTACGGCTTCATTTCGGAGTGCATGTGGACCATTATTAGGGGCGAAGCTCCTTAAGGCGTCACCCGTTCGTCCCTCGTAGTCGTAGTCGTAGTAGTCGTAGTGCGTAACCAGTCTTACGCTTTGACCTCCAAGGTGGTGCCGGTGGGAGATTTTTCCTGTGCGTTGTTGAACAATAAAAAATTCGCAGCATGCGCGTTAACTAAAAGCCGAATTCTTCTGTCTCTCATTCCCCATTAGCAGCCATTGGCATGTTCCAGTAGGAAACGTTAGTAGAAGTGTAAGAGTTAGCTAAAAGCCGACTTCTTCTGTCTCTCATTCCCATTAGCAGCCATTGTTTACCTCCAAGGTAGTGCCTGGTGAGATTTCTCCTGTGCGTGATTAAACAATAAAAATTTTGTTCAAAACGCCGTTGATTGATGAAATAAACCAACGAAAGACGCCAGATGTTTTGTAAAAGCAAAACGAAAGAACGCCAGATGTTTTTAAAGCAAAACGAAAAGACGCCAGCTGCTTAACGAAAGACGCCAGATGTTTTCTAAAGCAATGGTTTTCTAAACAATAAAAATTCACAGCGTACATGTAAAATTAAAGTGAGCTGCAAGTCGTCATAACTCATCGAACCTTTAGTATAAACGCGCCCGATCTCACGTCGGTGATGATATACTGGGCAGAATTCACGGAAGATTCACGGTTTACCGATGAACCTACGCAGCTTCGCCCACTCATCATCGTTCACTCCGTGGATATGCTGTGATTTTTTCATCTTTAACATGACAGAATGAGACTTACCTCGAGGTATACGTCCTACACGGCGTAATCGCGACTTGGGAAATGCATTTCGCTTTGAGTTGGGCGTCGTTGTCGTCGATTGTCTGCTCTTCACCGTTTACGTGATTGACGAGCCTTTCTCATTTTATCAAGTTCGCTTTTCGGAAATGCCAGTCAAGCTTGAAAATCCTTTTGAAGCCGCACTGCAAGCGGTACATTGTGAGGCGCCGCAAGTGCACCGCGAGAGCTCTGCACGTGCACAGATGCGAGCGGAAACGCGGTGGAGAGAAGGGAAAACGCGCGCTGCTTACACCCCAGTTTCTCTTTTTCTGCCAGAGATGGCGCTGCCTGTCAAGAGCAGCAGCGCCGCTAAGCGTTGCTTGGGAAGCCTATACGGAAAATTACGGTGTCCATATAATTGCTGTGACAATAAAAACGAAAAAAAAAAATGAGCCATTCCACTCTCTGAAGTGGGTGATACGCGCCCAGCAAAACATTTAATTAGGTTACCTTTCTTCTACAGTGGGCCCTGTTTTTTATGTTCCTTCACTCGTCAGCGATCCAGCTTTTTTTGGTAAGCCACATTGCCGTTGCTTCGTCAGCGCTCGTGTAGTCGTCTTGTATTCTTGTGTCTCGTCCGTTCGCGCTCAGTCTATTGCAGAATGAACCAACGCGCCCAACAAAACATTTTATTAGGTTACCTTTCTTCTACAGTGGGCCCTGTTTTTTATGTTCCTTCACTCGTCAGGGATCCAGCTTTTTTTGGTAAGCCACATTGCCGTTGCTTCGTCAGCGCTCGTGTAGTCGTCTTGTATTCTTGTGTCTCGTCCGTTCGCGCTCAGTCTATTGCAGAATGAACCAACGTGACCAACAAAACATTTAATTAGGTTAGCTTTCTTGTACAGTGGGCCCTGTTTTTCATGTTCCTTCACTCGTCAGCGATCCAGCTTTTTTTGGTAAGCCACATTGCCGTTGCTTCGTGAGCGCTCGTGTATAGTCGTCTTGTATTCTTGTGTCTCGTCCGTTCGAGCTCAGTCTATTGCAGAATGAACCAACGCGCCCAGCAAAACATTTTATTAAGTTACCTTTCTTCTACAGTGGGCCCTGTTTTTTATGTCCCTTCACTCGTCAGCGATCCAGCTTTTTTTGGTAAGCCACATTGCCGTTGCTTCGTGAGCGCTCGTGTATAGTCGTCTTGTATTCTTGTCTCTCGTCCTTTTGCGCTCAGTCTATTGCAGAATGAACCAACGCGCCCAACAAAACATTTAATTAGGTTACCTTTCTTCTACAGTGGGCCCTGTTTTTTATGTTCCTTCACTCGTCAGCGATCCAGCTTTTTTTGGTAAGCCACATTGCCGTTGCTTCGTCAGCGCTCGTGTAGTCGTCTTGTATTCTTGTGTCTCGTCCGTTCGCGCTCAGTCTATTGCAGAATGAACCAACGCGCCCAACAAAACATTTAATTAGGTTACCTTTCTTCTACAGTGGGCCCTGTTTTTTATGTCCCTTCACTCGTCAGCGATCCAGCTTTCTTTGGTAAGCCACATTGCCGTTGCTTCGTGAGCGCTCGTGTAGTCGTCTTGTATTCTTGTGTCTCGTCGGTTCGCGCTCAGTCTATTGCAGAATGAACCAACGCGCCCAACAAAACATTTAATTAGGTTACCTTTCTTCTACAGTGGGCCCTGTTTTTTATGTTCCTTCACTCGTCAGCGATCCAGCGTTTTTTGGTAAGCCACATTGCCGTTGCTTCGTCAGCGCTCGTGTATAGTCGTCTTGTATTCTTGTCTCTCGTCCTTTTGCGCTCAGTCTATTACAGAATGAACCAACGCGCCCAACAAAACATTTAATTTGGTTACCTTTCTTCTACAGTGGGCCCTGTTTTTTATGTTCCTTCACTCGTCAGCGATCCAGCTTTTTTTGGTAAGCCACATTGCCGTTGCTTCGTGAGCGCTCGTGTAGTCGTCTTGTATTCTTGTCTCTCGTCCTTTTGCGCTCAGTCTATTGCAGAATGAACCAACGCGCCCAACAAAACATTTAGTTAGGTTACCTTTCTTCTACAGTGGGCCCTGTTTTTTATGTTCCTTCACTCGTCAGCGATCCAGCTTTTTTTGGTAAGCCACATTGCCGTTGCTTCGTCAGCGCTCGTGTAGTCGTCTTGTATTCTTGTGTCTCGTCCGTTCGCGCTCAGTCTATTGCAGAATGAACCAACGCGCCCAACAAAACATTTAATTAGGTTACCTTTCTTCTACAGTGGGCCCTGTTTTTTATGTTCCTTCACTCGTCAGCGATCCAGCTTTTTTTGGTAAGCCACATTGCCGTTGCTTCGTCAGCGCTCGTGTAGTCGTCTTGTATTCTTGTGTCTCGTCCGTTCGCGCTCAGTCTATTGCAGAATGAACCAACGCGCCCAACAAAACATTTTATTAGGTTACCTTTCTTCTACAGTGGGCCCTGTTTTTTATGTTCCTTCACTCGTCAGGGATCCAGCTTTTTTTGGTAAGCCACATTGCCGTTGCTTCGTCAGCGCTCGTGTAGTCGTCTTGTATTCTTGTGTCTCGTCCGTTCGCGCTCAGTCTATTGCAGAATGAACCAACGCGCCCAACAAAACATTTAATTAGGTTACCTTTCTTCTACAGTGGGCCCTGTTTTTTATGTTCCTTCACTCGTCAGCGATCCAGCTTTTTTTGGTAAGCCACATTGCCGTTGCTTCGTCAGCGCTCGTGTAGTCGTCTTGTATTTTGTGTCTCGTCCGTTCGCGCTCAGTCTATTGCAGAATGAACCAACGCGCCGAACAAAACATTTAATTAGGTTACCTTTCTTCTACAGTGGGCCCTGTTTTTTATGTTCCTTCACTCGTCAGGGATCCAGCTTTTTTTGGTAAGCCACATTGCCGTTGCTTCGTCAGCGCTCGTGTAGTCGTCTTGTATTCTTGTGTCTCGTCCGTTCGCGCTCAGTCTATTGCAGAATGAACCAACGCGCCCAACAAAACATTTAATTAGGTTACCTTTCTTCTACAGTGGGCCCTGTTTTTTATGTTCCTTCACTCGTCAGCGATCCAGCTTTTTTTGGTAAGCCACATTGCCGTTGCTTCGTCAGCGCTCGTGTAGTCGTCTTGTATTCTTGTGTCTCGTCCGTTCGCGCCCAGTCTATTGCAGAATGAACCAACGCGCCCAACAAAACATTTAATTAGGTTACCTTTCTTCTACAGTGGGCCCTGTTTTTTATGTTCCTTCACTCGTCAGTGATCCAGCTTTTTTTGGTAAGCCACATTGCCGTTGCTTCGTCAGCGCTCGTGTAGTCGTCTTGTATTCTTGTGTCTCGTCCGTTCGCGCTCAGTCTATTGCAGAATGAACCAACGCGCCCAACAAAACATTTAATTAGGTTACCTTTCTTCTACAGTGGGCCCTGTTTTTTATGTTCCTTCACTCGTCAGTGATCCAGCTTTTTTTGGTAAGCCACATTGCCGTTGCTTCGTCAGCGCTCGTGTAGTCGTCTTGTATTCTTGTGTCTCGTCCGTTCGCGCTCAGTCTATTACAGAATGAACGAACGCGCCCAACAAAACATTTTATTAAGAGCAGCACATCGATCGAGAAGAAAAAGAACCGGGCTTTCGCCTTGGAGTTGTCTTAGGGGAGTGCATTAGGCGAAAATGTTTGAGGCCCGTGTACTTAGATTTAGGTGCACGTTAAAGAACCCCAGGTGGTCGAAATTTCCGGAGCCCTCCACTATTGCGTGAAGGAGGGCTAGCAGCTAACTCTTTTTGCTCCAATCTCACTTCACTCTACAAAACGCTGGTGTATGGCAATAGGGCCGCTCCCGGGAAAGAAGCGGTTTTCGGTCAGTTTGTCGTATGAGTGATCCGTGCGCGAAGCAGTGAGATCGCAGCGCAATCGACGGAAGGCTTCGCACGCGGGTTCATGTTATTCCGTGTGACGGAGATGGCCAGCTTGTTTCATCTCTGCTTTAGCCGTGTTCCTTGCCAGCGCTCGCGAGCTTTTACTTGTGGGTAGAACATAGTAAAAAATATACAAAAAACCGTGAAAGCGGGGTCGCCTTTTTCCTGGAAAGCTGCGTCGTCTCCGCTGTAAAGAGGGCGTCCGTTGGAAGAATCATATAATCCGGCGCCTTTTCCATTTGTTTCGTTCTCGCCTTCAATACCCTTCTTACAGGGGACATCTCCTCACCACTTATTTCTTGATACAGCACGCGTGCAATGTCAGCACTAAGCGTTGAACCTATGATGATTTCGCGCTTGTCGGCTACAGTCTGTTATCTCTGCATGCGCGGTCGCAAACGCACAAAATGGAGCGAAATCAGTTAATCGCGCACGATAGTCTTGCGAGAGAAGCAAGACCAGGTGGGCGGCTGCATAGAAAGCAGTATGGGAGACAATTCACAACTGCTATTTCTCGTATATGGACTAGTCGAGAGTATGTACCCTGATGATGTCACGTGAATCACTATTCTGGCATCACGAAGTGCACCAAAAGAGAAGAAACACCAAGAGAGAATAACGTGCTTGTTGTTTTTGTTTTTTGTTGTATTTTCAGAGGCTGTTAGGGGCCCTTTATAAAAACAGGGAGTGCAAACACGGACACAGGAGAGTAGTCAAGACACCAGAAACGCCGCTAACAACTGAAAAATCACACAGCGGCGGAACCGAAGGTAGACACAAATATTTATCTGCGCATTCCGACTTAAGAGACCATACTTATCAATCAAGTGCGAGTAGTGGTCTACGTGAGAGATAGCTGTTCACTCTCTCGACTTTTCTCTTATGTCCGTGTTTCCACGTCATGTCTTCTTAAAGGGGCCCTGCAACACTTTTTGAGCAGGGTCAAAAAGCGCTGCCAATCGGTAGTCGAGGCTCCCGAGAACACGCGAGCCAAATATTATAGCGAAGCGAGTGGCCTGGAATTTACAATAATTTTTCAAAGTCAGCTGAAAATCGCTCCTCTTCTCTCGACAAATGATGTATTAGTCCGCAATATATGACGCGATTGTCGGCAGTTCCACCATTGGCTGATGTTATGATCACGATAACACCCTCATTATTACCTTCGTTGTTAATTTTGAGTTCAATAAGTAGATAATATGTATGTTTATATTGTGTTATGCTGTTAAAACACCGAACAAACAATAATATTAGCACTTCCGGTCCCACTGACAGCTCGTCTGCTCGTAGTTGCGTGGTTGCGTTTTCTTCACCATGTGCAGTGCCGAAATTGTGAATATTTCTTTGCTTTTGACCATCGACGGTTGCCGTTGAGAGTGGCAGCCGTTCGAGTGTTGCCTCGTCAGCTGGAAACTGCACCGTCGGCACGATCTCACGACCGACCCAGGCAGCGGTGCAGCATTTCTCCGATAACAATGCTGGCGCCGGCTAGTTTAGGATACCTGTGTTCGCTGTATGGCGAGAGTCCCGTTCGCTGTCTGTTCAGTATGTCATCGAGCCGTACCTCGGCGTATCCTCCCCGTAGTCTCACGTTCCCGAGAAACCGCGACACAGCAACCAAGCAGACTCGCATTTTCACGGTAGCTGCAGAGAGCTGGGGGATGGGTCCGCGCCGGCCCGATGCCCCACGATCCTTTCTTCTAGTCTTTAGTTCTTTGTTGTCAGCCCGCACTCGCTGTGCGCCCGCATTCGAAGAGGAAACAGCATCGAAGTACCGCCTCTAGGAGAAGGGTGCACGCAGCTTTGCCGTGTTGAATACGATTCAAGCGCGAGCAGTGCGACGAGGCGGTGTATCGGAGTGTGGGTCGAAACCCATCTCAGCTGTCATTCGTTCCAAACGCGCACGCAGGTTTGCGTCCATGGTTGGCAGAGCGATGAAAACACTACGGCAGTTCGAGGTGCACACCCAACATTACCAAACCGACTCGCAGTTTTCAAGCACGCGCGATACACGGTGAGATGGGCTCAGCTCGACGACGACCACGCAAGCCGACCGGAAGTGGCGCCACAGACCACGTGGTTGCGCCGAGACGCCAGAGAGAAAAAAATGAAGAAAAAAATGCCGCCGGCGCTGACGTAACTCTTCGGCACCTCCTCGCACCTCTGCCCTCCCTCCCTTCACGCCCCGCGCAGCTTTCCGCGTGCTCGCGGCGTTGAGTGGTGGGAGAAAGCTGCGGAACATGATCTCTATAATTTGGTAACACCACTTAGACTTGACGGATTCGAAAAATTTTTGCGGCATATGACTCGTGAAGAGTCATACGTCAATAATGAGACTATTCCAATATAACTAAGAAAGGTGTAGCAGGGCCCCTTAACATGGATACCTACTAACTAGCTCAGCTATATTCTAAGTTTGCCATTCTCTTTACTACTGTATTTATTTATCGATTTACTCGAGTAAGAATGAAAGGAAGAAGTGTACTAACGCACCGAGATATATATATTACTTATCGCTTTATTTATTTATGCACAGTGTACTAGGTCCAAGACTCCAAGAATATGCTATCCAGCGAGTTGGGTCGTCGCCCTTTAAGGCTGAAGGACGCGGCAGCGTTAAGGTCAGGCAATACTCGTGATATTTTTGGAGAAGAAAAAGATACTACTACATCTGGGGAGCTATTCTCGATGCGTTCATCTAAAGGAGATGTCCACAGTAGATTTCGGCAGAGCGCATTCAGTGATTCGTCGCCGCACCGAACCCGCCAGCACATTCCTATCGTAAGAAGAGAGTGGACAAAATGCACAGAAACAGGAACTTTTCAAGTCTGATTTATTTGCATATGAATGTGTCCCAGATGTTTGAGAGCGATGCAGGGCATGCGTGTCGACCTTACAGCTGCGTTAGACGAGCGGCCGCATTAAACCTAAATCGATGGTTAACATGATCAAAAGACATGTGCACCGAAAATCAGAACTCTGAGGGCTGCGTTCGTTGCATTGAAGCGCATTCCGTCGCTATCATTTGTGTCGAGAGTGTTTGAAAGCTTCGTGATGTCATGATGGCGCTACAGAACAAGAACCGGAAACAGGGGGCGCGCTTCTCGCCGAGCTCCCGCTATTCAGCGGCCGCTGAAATGGACTGTTCATTACATGGACACATCGAGAAGAGCTCCTCCGGCGAAGTGCTGTATTTTATTTCCAGATTCCCCATTCGAATTAAAAGAAAAGACTACCGGCGGCGCGCCGCAATTATTGCGCGGCGGCGGCGGCGGCGGCGGCGGCGTGATCTCCCTTGGGACTTCGGCGGCGGCGCGAGCGGCGTGACCAAAAACAGGCGGCGGCGGCGGCGGCGGCGGCGCGGCACGGCGGCGCACACCTCTATTCATTCCACGCATTACTACGAATCTTTTTTGTGCCACCGAACAGCATTAGGTTTTCGTAACACAGAGTTTAAATTAATTTCTTCAATTATAGAACGAAGAGCCGGTGTATAAGGGAACACCAGCTTTCGATAAAGAACGGTCAAAGATCTAATTTGCCTCTTCACTGCAGCGCATGCCGTTGGCTGCCTGTGGCAAACCGTGCCAGCCTTTGCTGGCGACAACGATAATCATGAGGCATAGTCAGAACCAGTTGGCACGTGAGCTTGCTGAGGCTTTCTTCTTCACGAAAAAAAAGTCGTAGTTTCGCCGCAAGGGCGAAGCAATGAATGCGATAGCAAGAAACTAATGATATACGAAGTGAGGCTCGCCAATGGATACTCTCAGTTTGAACAGCGCTCCTGTTGCAAAGGCGGCCGAAGCAGCGAAGGAAACTAGCGTGCTTCCAGTGTCGAGCTGTGACACTTGATAGTTCGCGCTCATCTTCTATTTGTTCGTTTAGCGGCGTCCCTTGAGCTCGAGTGACTTTTGTACGCTCCGAATGAAGGAAAGAAGATTACTTTTTTAAGGGCTCGTTTTTCTTTGTTAGACACAATAATAATGGGAACTAACAGACAGCAATGCCAAGGAAAGAGTAGGGGGTGTTATCTGTAGTATTTAGAATATAAATGTGAAGAAAGTAAAGTGGACGAAAAGATAACTTGCCGCCGGCAGGGACCGAACCTGCGACCTTCGAATAACGCGTCCGATGCTCTACCACTGAGCTACGGCGGCGGTCATCTCCCCGTCCACTTTATAGGGTATATATGTGAATTGAAACTTAGGAGTGTCAGTCAGCGCCAGTCGCAGCCATGGCGGCGAGTGTGGAACACTCTTTTTTCTGCCTTTTTGGCGTCACGTAGCACGTGATCTATTTACGAGCAGGCAGCTGACCAATAATCCCTCGTATACTACCTGAAGGCATCATGTCTGCCAGAACGAGACCCTCGCTATGAATGAAGGAAAGAAGATTACTTTTTTAAGGGCTCGTTTTTCTTTGTTAGACACAATATTAATGGGAACTAACAGACAGCAATGCCAAGGAAAGTATAGGGGGTGTTATTTGTAGTAGTTAGAATATAAATGTGAAGAAAGTAAAGTGGACGAAACTGGGGATAAAAAGATCATTCGCATGCAGTGTGTGAGCGGACCGACTATTCATCTGGCGAGGTGATGTGTGAGGACCAAAAGTTGCCTTGTAGAAGTACTGCTAAAAAATAACGGATCCCTGAGGTTCTTGGACCTGAGGTCCAAGAACCTCAGGTCCAAGAACCAGGTCAGGTTTTCGAGTAGCCATGTATGCTGGAGATATGAGACTCGTGCAAAAAAACCTGTGTTGCCTTTTGCCTCTGCACACAGCAAGCTGGTCCAGCGCGGAATTGCTCGTGCCTGTTTTACACAACGCATTGACCAAGCCTTGCTACCATTCGATGCAAGAAAGCTTCTGCGGGCAAATTGCTCGTTTGAAGGCAGCTGGATATCCACGCCGCCTGCTGGTACCTGTTTCAGAGAAGTTGCGCAAGTTTTCGAAGATCAGTGACACGTGCACTGATTCGCAGGCAACAGTTCGTAAGAAGGTGGCTGTGATTCCATACCTGCATGGTATATCACACAGTCTCAAAAAGATTGGTCTAAGAGCGGGGATTTCAGTTGCGTTTTCTGCGCCTAATAAGTTGTCGCAGTTATGTGCCAGAACCAGTCCGGTAAGAAGGCCTTCCAACAGCTGTAAAATTAGGCACCGAAATGAATTTGTTGAATGTGTGAAGGGCGTAGTGTATAAAATACCTTTGTCCTGCGGTCAAAGTCACGTCGGACAGACAGGCAGATGCCTGAATGTGAGATCGCTCGAACAAAATCAGACAATGAAGAAAGGTTGTGATGGTTTCTTGGCGGCTCATTGTGCGGAATGCAAATGCGTGCCTTTATTTGACAGTACAACAGTGTTGGCAGCTCGCCCTAAGGATAGCACCAGGATCATCATTGAGGCGGCAACGATTGCTAATGGAAGCTGCGTCAGCAAGCCATTCATCGCACTAACAAAAAAGGAACTAGATTACTTAAATTGACCCGCACGTGTTGGTCCCGCGTAGTTTTGCTGTTTTTTGTTTAGGTTTTCCTCTTGTGCGTTGACTGATATCGTTGTAATCACATGTGACAGGTACAGTGTTGTATGCGTTACCGAAAAAAAGTAACTAAATACGTTACTCGTTACGCTAAAGAAAAAGGAACGCGTTACCGCCCTACGTTACCCATAAAAAAAGCTAACGCGTTACCGTTACCGTTACCGAAAAAAAGTAACGGACGTTACTTCTGCCGTTACTCCATGATCAGAAATCTTAATCAGCGCACCATCGCAGCTGGAACGTACAACAGAAACTTTATAAAGCTCCTATTTATATTTCACATAAAAGTTCTAGCCGAAAGAACAATTTTACTTAATTTCAACGAGAATAATTTGCACAGATGCGCTGTACCTGGGCAGTACGGCCTAAAGTTGCCTGTATAGTTACATGTGACGGCTTCTGACTCTGTGGCACATGGGGAAGCCATTTTTTCGCAGTGGGACAATAAAAGAAAAGTGATAAATTTTTTACCATTAAATAAATGCTTCAAGAGCATAAATCTAGAGAAAAGTATTTGCGCGCATAAACATGTCTTTTTTTTTCAATTTAACTTGTATAATCACCGCACATATGGCGTCTTTGTATGTGAAGGTGTTCAGTGTTAGCCTCACTCGCAGGAATTCAATAACCAGAAACGTAGTCGCAGTTGCAGATAGCAAGAAGCAAAACTAATTTTGAATACTGAATTCATGAACAGTGCTAGAGTATTGCAGGGACAACTTCCTAATGTAACGACTAAGTGCTGAATGTAAGCAACAGCTGCATTTCAAAGCTGTCATCGTATACAGCTTGACTCGCTTTTTAAGTCCGCAGCTATGCTAAATAAGAGCTCGACGGATGCGCTATATGGTACTCCTGCATTCACTTTAAGGCTGGTGAACGTGCGTGAAGTTTTCCTCGAGCCCGCTCAACGCAATCTCATGCGGCACCAAAGGTACTGAGGCAGTCTCTCATCTTCAAATGGCGATGATGTCGAGAAGGCATTTCCGAAGCAGTAATCCTCCGTTGTGTTGGAGGTCACGCCTATAGCCTTGATGTCCATAAGCCAAGAAAATCTCGAGAGTTCACTTTTTACGGTTACGAAAACTGTATTTCGCTTCACTTCATCGATAATCAATGGCAAATGGAAACTCGATAGCCATTCAACAACAAACTCCATAGCAAGGTAGCCGAAATATAGCAGATCCGTTTAAAAGTTTCGGCAATTTTCTGCCCATTGAAATTTCCCCTGCGCAAAAAAGAACCCCGTGCGGGGGCGCTTTGTCAATGCTTGGCGGGCCGACAGCAGTCTGCCGCATCGACAGAATAACTAAAGCAAAGTGCGAGTACGGAGGGAGAGACAAAATAACGTCGGGGCGAGCTCTGAGAAAGGCGCTTCTACAAGACGAATTAATTTTGTGTAAGACGGCGATGATAATTTGAATGAAAAGTAACGAGTAACGTGACACCTCACGTTACCGAAAAATGGTAACGAAAGTACGTTACCCGTTACAGTTCCGAAATAGTAACGAGTACGTTACTAAGTTACTGCAAAAAGTAACGCGTTACCGGTAACGCCGTTACTTGTAACGCGTTACCGCCAACACTGGACAGGTATATATCTGTGTGTTGCTTTAAGAAACGATAGTTGGAAGTTAGCGCTTGTACTCGTCGTTTCTTTGTCCGCTGTGCACTTTTTGCGCTAAAGTTTTAGCAGTACGGAATAACAACTAGCCCGCTCTGACACCTTGCTTTGTAAAAGTAACTGCACGGAGAGTAAATGTTAGACCCGGGGACGTTAGTCCTTAAAAAAATAATGTACTTAAACGTGCGTCGCCTTGTAGACCTTCTAGGTTAGGAAGAACACAATGGCAGACGCCGGCTGCGTGAAAGTAAGGTAAAAATAGGATTAATCGTACCATAGTCAATTTTCTTTTTATTGTTCAAAAAAGAAATAAGAGTGATACCCTGTTTCACAAACTGCATGGTTGAAAAAAAATATTGCAGAAAAGTCACCTTCCGGTACCTTTCAACTGTCCACGGCATTGTCATGCTCGAAAAAAAAAACACATTTTAGACGACATCCTGGGTGGTTTTCGGTGAAGGTGGTTATTTCAGACGGCGGTGTATAATAGCACGAAAAAAATTAAACATTTCAAGGGGGGGAGGTGGCGAGGAGGCTGAAGCCCAATCCCACCCCCCGGGTGACGCCCCTGGTCGGTGGTGTATGAGAGCACGAAAAATTTCGGGGGGGGGGGGGGGGGCTGAAGCCCCATAAGCCCCCCCCCCCCTGGCTACGCCCCTGATACTGAGTATGTGCAGCTCAATGAAACGAAGGTAAGAGGAGACACATAAATGACATACTCCTGTCTTCGTTTCATTGTGCTGCACATGCATACTCAGTATATATATCAATAAATATTCATGCGTCTCGGACTGTCGTTCTAAAGCTGCTGTGAAGCCGTTAAAGTTTTCCCATTACTTATTTTTCACCAACCTGGTCGTGTGAAACGTGTACGTATCGGACCAGACAACACTTTGCGCCACTGAAGCAACCTGGCGATACATCTTTCCGGCAACTAATTGTAGCCACAGGTGCTTCACAGCGTGGCATTTAGTTTTCGTCGCATTACACCCCTGTGTAGCGGTAAAACTTACAAAGCAATTCCTTGATTGTGGAGTGCAAAGAAACCTGTGCTGCGCACGCCGCCCATATTTTGACTCGTACCCTGCTTGTTTACGCCATGCTTGCACTGCCCCTTGGATTCAGTGCACTATATATTTACATTATATATACGTGCTACAAGATGACACATTCACTATAGTCAGCTTTATGGCATTGCTGCTGTGTTACGCCACAAAGCATGTACTGTGCATCGACGATTCGTTGTGCAGCGAAGCCCACCAGCAGGGAAATCGTAACTTCCACATACGTTACCTGATGCTTTGTCTTCTTTAATTAAAAAAGGCGCCCACGCAGTCTCCAGTCACCGTACGAGCACCCAAATGTCCAATAAATGCGCTAGTGCATAACAAAGGTTTCTTCAATTCTTCTACCTGCCACGCAAATTAGCAGCAATCCTCTACATTAGAGAACGGACCAAACCACTTCTTAGAATAGCTTGGAATAGTGTCATGGAGAAACTTAATTATGCCAACAGAGAATATTACAAGATACCAATGAATCAGCAGGTGGCGTGAAGCGTGATCGCATAGTGAACTTTCTGCACAATTGCGACGAGGCGCCGCTACGGATGTCTACTTCAAACGCCAGCTGCTACATTTCAGGTCAAATCATAAATGCGCAGATGATGGATTTCTTAGCGCTGCTGATAGGCTTAACAATCTGCATAAATTCAAGCGAACACTCGCGAGGTAACATAAATCAGGGCATACACAGACATTTTAACGCAACGCACGCTCTCGAGTGCCTCAAGTTTCGCCTCACTTGACGACCGTCGGACACATCGGATTCGAAGGGGATCGTGAAATAATTCGATATATCCATTATTACAAATGGAAAATACGCCTGTAAGCTTTAATATTCACACGTCTCGGATAGTCTCACGAGATGACTGATTCCTTTAAGTTGCTTCGAAACCGTCAGTTTTATTAACCACTTTGCGGCAGCGAACCCTTCCCGGCCACGAAGGGCTTCACAGAGTGACGTTTAGTTTTCTTCGCATAACGCCACTGTGCAGCGGTGAAGCTTAACAAGGCGGAAATCCCTCATTCTGGAGCGCACTGAGTTATACCAGGCGCTTACATCGGAACACCACTGATACCTTGAAGAGTGAACTTGTTGGCTAGTTGGTTCAACATAACTTAAGGGAGCAGCGCGAAAGACTGGGACAGAAAAGGCACACATACACCCACACGTAGCGCAGTATGTGTGGTTGTATGTGTGCCTTTTCTGTCCCTGTCTTTCACGCTTCATCCAAACTGACAGCAGAGTCGATGACGTCGTAATTGAGGCTGCTGGTAGTCTTAGGAATCTCAATCACTTCTAAGCGGACACTCGCGAGTTAACACAACGAAGCATGACACAGATACACAAAATCTTTAAACAAGACACGACATCAAGTGCCTCTAACTTCAAGTTTCAACTCGGCCTCCGTTGCTGTCGTCAACTTGACTAGGGAATTTCTGGGTACACCACGGCGCTAGTTTTGCTCGGCAGCACAAGGTAGCCAACATGAAACATGCTTACACCGCTAACATTGGGCAATGTTTAGGTGGCTTTTTTAGGCCCGTATTCTGAAACGCTCCTTACCTCAGTGAGGGGGCCTTAACTGCTTGAGGACACCTTATCGCGTATTCCGGAACGCTCCTTACTAAGGTTCCCTCACTGAGGCCCTCCTTGGTGCTCCCTCAAGTTAAGGTAGCTCTAGGGCTACCTTAAGGCCTCTTTACCTTGCTACTTGCACTGAAGGGCGCTTCTCTGCAGTACATTGTCAGCGACAGTGTTACGCGCACATATATGTCGAAGAGCCGCATATGTGTTACATAACCAGTTGTTTACATTTGGGTAACGCTGCCACCGGCCACGTGGATAACGTCGTCAAATCGCAGAAGAGTGCGGCGAGGAGGACCGGACTGGCAACCAGCGCTTTCCTCCTTTCTGGCTCGTGCGTGACGGCGTGGAGTGTGCGGGTTGATCCTTGGATGAGTGGCGTTGTCGAACAATTTTTGCGTGTTTTAGGTCAACCTGCTGATTTTCTTCTCTTTCTGCGATGTCAGTAAGCGAAAAGTGAACAGGAAACCACTGTGCCGTTTTTGGTTGTTCAACCACTACAGAAAAAAGGAAACTGCTGTCTGAATAAGCATGCCACGTACACCACCAATCGCGGAGTGTTTGCAGTTGCGGATGCTTCAAGGTACGTCGTTCGTGTTACTTTACAGGTTCTAAATTGGCAAGTGCCGCAATATATCTGGAATTATCAGTGTCCCACGCAGTCAAATGACGATCGGATATGGCCAGATTGGCGAATAAACATAAGCGATCAAGTACGGCCCTGTTCGGTAAAGTGCAAAACATCTAAGCTGCCATCGAGCGTTGTTTTCACCTGTGTTGTTTTCGCTTCGTTTTATTATTATATTGTAATGTGATCTGTTTGGTCTAACAATTAGCCTCGTAGCTCGGCTCAAAACGGTGATCGCTGCAGTTGATGTATAGCTGTATTAGTACTGACGAAAAATCCATCACTTCACAGCGGGGTAACCGGCATCATACATTTAATTTGTGCTCCGCACCGGCCATGTATAACCCGAACGGTCTTTAAACACTACATGAAAAGGACATGGCGATATTATTGTCCTAAGGTTACAACTTCCGCAAGAGAGTGGTCTGTTCGTATACGATGTGCGATATGAAAGCCGAATAGTAAGGAAAAAAAGGAGTTTTATCGCTTCGTGTGTAGAACAACTACCCCAGAAAGACAATGTTTTTCAAACGTGGTCAGGAACCGTGTCCGACGAGCCGCGCAATGATATAGAACAATTTTCTTCTAAGCGCGAAACAAAAAACACGTTGTTACGCTTGTCTAGTGTTTCTATCACTGCAAATTTTGCTGCTTAGCGTTGCAAAATTCAACAGCAAGAATTTCGCAAAAAAGAGTACGTCTGGTAGATGAATTTAATAAAAAAGAAGATAAACACGAATCACCTCCGATACCGATAATAGGATGGAGCCCAGGAGGGCTTGGTGCCTCACCGGTAGAAAAAAACTCTCTAACATCATCACCGCCTCAATCGAATAAAATATCACGATTGTCAAAAGAAAAAAGAAAAAGAAGCGCGCCGGCATGTGAACATATCAGCATCTTTTTTATATGTAGCAGCACCTCCCTGTAAACAGCTTTCGTTTCGTCCAGACCGGTGGGCAATAAATGAGCGAGTAATAAGCCGTCACTTAAAAGTTGAGAAACAGGATAGACAACAGTTTGTCAGCAACAAACAGATGCCGTCTGCGCCACGAAATCGAGACCGAGCTCACGCACGACCGCATATACGAGCGGTAAGCATAAACAAACCGTGAACGAAAAGAGATTGCAGACCAAGAAAAAAGAAATCATTGTATCCCCGAAATGCTTGCCCAGCTAGAAGGAGTCGAAATATTTGCGCGGTTTTGCGACAGTGCCGAAAATATATGACATTGACCACTTGCGACACGTTCGCGTCGACGTATATTTATTCAGGACGTCTCACAGACTCATTTCCTACGTAGACCGCATCTCTTGATACGAAATTCAGCGCGTCAGAACGAAAAAAACTGACTGCAACTGCAGCCGCACGCATACCTTCCATACAAACGCGGAGCTTCGCACATGCCAGTGGGTTGCCAGACCAGAGACGGCGCCACCCGCTAAGCAATATGGCGGCGCCCACGTGTAACGTCGACGTGGCGCGCACGCGCGCGTCACAGCGACGTTACGTCAGCGAAGAACGCCTGATATACTCCAACGTAACGTCGACGTGCGCGCGCGCGTCGAGGTGATTGCGCTGACAAAGCAAAATAAAAAAAATCACGCATCATAGCAAGCTAAGGACGCACGCAATCCGCATAATGGGACTTCTTCCGCCAACGCCACATGGCACGAACACATTCTTTGATCGCAACATTAGCGGAGCACCTGCTTCGGTGCGCCTAAACTAGCTCTTCATAGATAAGACAATGGTCGAACACGTTGCAGTGTGACGCAATCTCGCGCAATCAACGCCTGAACGATAGTACGCACGAAAGTACGCTCTGCGCGGTAACAACGAAGCACACGGCGCAGACCGCGGCAGCCGCTTGGCACATTTCAAATGGCAGTACTGCTCTGCTTACACCGCCCGCCGCACGGCTAAGCGCAGCACCACAGCTAAATACGATGTAGTACACTAGCAACCAACGTTTCTAGGATCATTGGTTCAAAAAACGTTGCCAGCTGTGTATGGCTACACGAGCCGCTGTCATCGAGCGCTATAGCAGCAACATAATCACGTAATAGCACTTCAATAATACAGAATAGAGTTCAGTAATCACGTAAAGAAGTAAGGAAACTCTCACTCACCTGATGGACGAACTGCAACAGAGCGCAGTGGTTCAATGGCAACAGACCATCGGCGAGCAAACAACGAGGAGCGTCAGTAAGGAACTATGTCTGCGCAGCATGAAATCTGTGCATTGAAGCGCGGCATAAGCAAGGACCGCAACATGCACAAACACGCATTTTGCTTCAAACAAAATGAATTGCTACCATTGGCTTGCTTCCTAAAGTCATTTAATATTTGGTGGAGTGTATTATTTACAGTTTATTATGTACTAAAGGACACGTGATCAATCGTCTGTAAAGCGCCGAGTTTAAAGACAGAAATTCTCTGCTTATTTTTCAGGTGCATGTTTCTGTTAGCGACGAGTAACAGAAATTTTCTGTTTGACCACAGACGTTTTCTGTAAAGATGTCTGTACTTTTACATATATTTTTTACAGTGTAAAATACGCGCCGCCTTGCAGAGAAATAATGAACGGGTCTGGCATTTGTGTCGCAATGCACACCAACAAATTCAGTGATTTCCGTACAGGTGTGGTGTATTCGCAATGCTCACGAACTATAGGTGGCGCGCCATGCGATTCAAGATGGCGCCCGGAGGGTCAACCCGTTTGTTAGCGTAGGAACAGATAGGACGGCCCGTGCCACTTTCACCGGATGAAGTCATGAGCTGCACTGAAATGGATATGAGACCAAAATACTTTCCCAAACCATGTAAAGTGCTGAGTATACTCGCCACCTAATTATTTGCTGCGCTGTGAAAGGTTATATTTACGCTCACTTCCCGTGCATCAACGATGCTTTGCGAAATCCTGTGCGTGCGACATAAAACTGCATGAACGAGAAATGAGCCGAGGTAGTACGTACGTAGCCTAACTTACGGATTTGCCGCAGTAGTAGGCCGCCAGTGAGTAGTACCATCGCTGCTGCATGGGACCGCACGTTTAACGTGGTGATGGTTTGCAAACATTACACCGTCGTCATCACTTGCGCAGTCAGGAACGCGGAGTTACGTCTTCAACGGAACACAAGCATTTAACATCCCATTCAGTAGCGCTTGTGTCACAGCCGTGCTGAGACTCTAGCAGAGTACAATTCACTTCACTCGCATGTTGCAGGTTCGATCAGCACGATCGAAACATGAATATCGAAAAGGATGCACACGTATGCTTTTCGCAACGTCGAATTCTTCGACGTTGCGAAACATTCGTCGAACAACAATGCCGTTCGGAAGGTACCGGTCAAGTACAGGGGAAGTCAGCCGACAGGCGTGGATTGTGGCCGTGACTGCACGTTATATCGCTCTAACCATTTCGCTTCGCTGGTCGAGCTCGAGTGTGCTGGCGGCAAGCGGCGCTCCATAATATCCACAATAATTGTGCTACATGCAATGCACAAGAAGAATTATGCTTTTATTTTGATCTCGCTCAAAGATATTATACATTGATTACAATCAAAGGGACTTACGAGCGTGAA
The DNA here is from genome assembly GCF_013339695.2 of Rhipicephalus sanguineus. NCBI lineage: Eukaryota > Metazoa > Arthropoda > Arachnida > Ixodida > Ixodidae > Rhipicephalus > Rhipicephalus sanguineus. Next base: position 315,098,844 of record NC_051176.1, read on the forward strand.
AGAACATTAACGCACGAGGGGACTTGAAGTGCAACTCGCCCCTCATGAGTTAGCAGCTGATCGTTCATCGTCGCTGTCACTCTCGGTGCTTTCACAGCCTTCTACGTCCAGTGAAAAATCCTCGTCGTCAAGATGGTTTTATTCAACATCACTGCTGAAAGCAGTCTGAAGAATATCCTCCGCTGAACGACTTCGACCACTCCGCGTCACCATGTTTACAATTAGAAAGACGTCTGGGCGCGGAGAACATTTTGCCCTCAAACCGGTCGACAAGCAAATCGCTTTCAGTGTGTTGCCACCTATCAACGAACGTACAAAAACAAGCGGCGCAGCGCTGGCTCTGAAACTAACACTCTGGTGAAGGACGGCGTTGAAAGCGTTCGCTCCACGAAAGGCGCGGAGCAGACGCGTCCTCGAATGATTGAAACGTCGCTCGCACGATTCATAACAGCGCTTTCCTGACAATGCATAGAGGCTCTATTTTATTGTATTGCCAACTTGAGCTTCCTCAGTTACAGAAGAGCACATCGCGAGCCCGCGCGACCTCCCGCGTACAATCAATGTTATGTGATTCATGCACTACAAGAAACACTGACGAATTTTATGTGCAAGTAAAACAGGGTGAGCTTTAACTGAAAATGTCAGACGATAACATTTAACTAACCTACGTGGCTACAGAAAGCCTCGCGAAGCTGATAGTATGTGTACGCTGTGTGCTAGCATTGAAAGCGCGAGCTGCCACGTATTTTCACGAAAACTTCGCGTCTCGCAAGAACGAACCAGATTTCTCGTGTCACGGAGGGCCCGGTTCGCTCACTGATGCAGGGAACATACAAAGTCGTAGTGTTCCTTTCTTCCCAACGCGTTAACACTGAGGCTAGCACAGCAGAACAGGGAAGCGACTGCGTAGTGCTTGCGTTTTGTCGTCTACTAACCCTCCTCGAGAGGATGCTCCTGAATTCCGCTTGGCGGCGCGACAGTCTATGGGCATTGCGAATAAGGTCCCTTTTGTGGAGGCGAAAATGTTTGAGGCCCGTGTACCTAGATTTAGGTGCACGTTAAAGAACCCCAGGTGGTCGAAATTTCCGGAGCCCTCCACTACGGCGTCTTTCATAATCATATCGTGGTTTTGGGACGTTAAATCCCAGATATTTTATATTATTAAGGTTCCTTTTAGCTGCGGCCGCTTCTACGTTAAGCAGACGGGCCGCTGCGTTAACCAGAGATTATTGGAACGCAAGAGATCGCTAACCGGGGGCTCTCCATCTGATCTGCTTTACATTATCGAGTGTAAATGCACGCCCAAATTCGATGAATACGCAGCTTTGTATTGACACAGGAATGAAGAAACACGCCTAATGGTTGAGGCATGGCATATCGATAATATTGGTAGCGCATGCGTGAGCCAACCTTCGATTAGCTTGCATAAAGAAGAAATCAAATGCCTTAACAGTTATCTCTCACGTATAGGCCCCCACGCGTGCCGCATTGGTAGACATCGGCTCTTGCCTGGGCATGCGCAGATAAGTTTTTGTGCCTACCTTTTCTCCCTGCTGCTGTGCGCCTTTCTACTTGTTAGTCGGCATTTGTGGTTTCTTGACTCGTCTCTTGTGTCCTTCTTTGCACCGCCTGTCTTTTAGCATGAATTCCTACCAACTAGCTCTGTTATTCTAAACACTCGGAGAATGCATCATAACCATATGTATGTGTTCCACTGGCAGACCTAACGAACGCAAGGTGATAATCAACGTTACTAGAACAAACTCAGTTTAAAAGCTCCGCCGGAGAGGCGGTCCGCGTGGCGGTCGTGAGAACTAGTGGCGCTGCAGTCACGTCTAGCTCCCGCGGCTGCGTGTATCCGAAACATATCCCCTAGGATGGCTGGGGCCCATACTGCGCCGCTATTGGCCGGAGATGGTCACGTGACCTACACGCACTTCCGGGATTTTTTTTTTGTTTTTGTTTGTTTTACGTAACATGGCGGCGTCCATAAGCGAAGCCGCACCCGCCGTAGAGATGACGCCGATATGTTTGGGCTTTTGGGACGGCGGCGTTTATGTCCGCTGTCGGCGGGCGTGGAAGACGCGGCACTTGTACGCCTTCGGATGTTAGCTGTTTTAAGGTAAGTAGTTGTCTTACCTGTGGTATTTACGCTGCGGTCTTCTGTTCAGCGCGTAATCTACATGTGTTACAAAGTTGCAATCTTTTGTGACGGGGTGCTGCTTCCGCACGTTCACCCAAGAGTCCTTTGTCATCTTTTTCTTATGACGCGATGCACCGCCTTCCAGCTTTCGCGCTGTATGGTACCACTGCTTATGAAACGCATAGCAGCGGTTGGAGCCTTGGCGTTCTCTAGATACAAGTATACTCATTTAGGAAGGACACTGAAATGCGCATAGCGGGTGCTCCCCCCCCCTCCCTTTTTTTTAACACAGACTAGTGGGATGCTGTCAACATTTAGCAGTAAAAAATACACGGTGAAGATAAATCGTCTTTCGAAAATAGTAACTTAGCCTGTCCGATTATCTCTTCGTCAATCCGTAAAATTTCAAAGCCTTTGATCACTCTGTCACAATAAAAGTAGGGAGCGCAGTTCTCCTTCTCATAGACTGATGGTTAAACTAACGTCCAAAAAAGTTTTGTGCTGTTTTGAAAAATTGAAATAAGAAGCAGTAAACGGTACATGCCAGCTTCAATGCATATCTCTGTCATGTTGAATCAGACATGCAGTTCAAGTAGTAGTGTCCACTGTTGCCCATGCAACATGAATATTGAGAAAAAAAGTGTATTATTGTGAAATAAAAGTTGGTTATTGAATTCAAAAACATAATTGGACAGTACAGACACGCATGACATTTGCAGACACAGTTATTAGAAATATTGTACACGTTCCTTTTATTACTGTCACTGAACATATTACACATGAGTGCTGCTGATACAGATATGAGAAATGAACTGCAAATATGTTTTGCATGAAAAAAAGAACTGCGAGGAAGCATAGTGAAATGACAGACAGTATGAAAAGACAAAGACTAAAGGAGACAGACATGTGCACTCATAAAAAAAAGAAACGCTCTATATTTCATGCACTTCTGAAAATGAAATAATTTGCGAGTCAGTGCACACGTCTGTCTCCTTCTGTCTGTGCCATTTCGCGCCGTTTATCATTTCGCTGTGCTTCAAAACCAACTAGCCCACAAACAAGCATTAACTGCAGGAAGCTTTCCTAGACTGTGACATGTTTTGAAAGAAATGACTGTGAGAGAAGAGTACTTCACAGTGTATGTTATCCAAGACATAATGTCATGACCACATTGAAAGGACACTTCCGGGACCCTATTTAAAATACTATGTTAGACGACAAGGCTGAAGATCTTTTACTTGAAGCAGGATTAGAACACCACAATACGTGAAACGGTGTTAAATTTTGGAACAAACTGTGTGTTCTAATACCTTGAAGAGATGCCACAAAATTGCACCAGAACACCATTCACAGAAAGACATGTGCTCTTACCCTTTTCTTAAATAGTGTGTTCCCACGTCCGGTTGATGCAAATGCATGGTCCACCCGATGTAGCTTTCTTTATGGTCTGTCTGCAGCTTAGAGTTAGTCTTAATCATTCTAGTAATTTTCTGCGTGGTATCATGTTGTTCAGCAAGCATCAACTCCCCCAAGAAAATGTTTTTGAACATCAGTCTTGCCTTGGAGGTAGCACTAGGCATACATACAGCTTGGTAAGCACAGATTTGAACCTGAAAATCTGATTTATTTATTGATTTGTTTTTTGTTTTAGTTATCTCGTACGTACTGTCGGTCTTGGGCAGGAGTGAATATAAAACGATGCAAGAATAAATGAAACAACATGAGAATACATAAGAGAAATTGTCGTGTACGGAACCTTACTGCTGCATGTGACAGCACTCGGCACTGCACACGACAAAGTAAATGTTAAATGGCATAGCTAGTTTATCAAAAGCAAGCAAAGAATACTATTACACACCTAGTTGATCAGAAACAAGAAAAAGAGATATGAGAGGAGAAATCACAGCAAGCAGTACGAGATTGTATGTGAAAAAATCACATACACAGCATCTTAATGTCGTCGCGTATGACAAGTAAGGAGTAAAAAAACACAGCTACTTAAAGCAAACAAAAAAGAATTACCGCATATCAAAGGTGTATGACAAATGTAAGGAAGGCCGCGAAAACTATTAACGGGAACAATCGAATGCACTCAAGAAAAACCAACTAATTCGGCATTGAGACACCTCGGCAGGCAGATCCTTTGAAATATGGGTACTACTGCGAATGAACATGTTTTGTGCCGATATTCGCTGACCTTCATTGGATGAAAGGCCCACGTTTGCCACTTCTGTACTGTTGGAAAGCACTGTTTCTTATCTGCTCCTAGTTCTGTTGATCTATTCCTACTATCTATGTCAACCATTATAACTCTGGATTTCAGTAGGCTAGGGACTAAAATTTCAAAAAGATTAGGCAGGATCTACAGTATAATATAATTCTTTTTATTGCTTGTCATTAAAAATGAAATTACCAACAGGGACATGCCCAGCACGAGGTCCTTTCAAATGGCGTGGTCCAATGTGTACTTAGGGATGTGATCAATTGTAACCAATTTTCCGCAGCTTCTGGAGCAACTAAAACCTCACTTTCGAGCAGGAAAGCAGCCTTTTGGAGCAGTTGCCAGTCATGCATTTTCTAACACACGTTTTGTCGCTAAACACGAGCAGTTTACCATGTTTAACAAAATAAATGTATGCACACATGCATGTATACTTGTCTATGATGTCCCAAAAGGTGAAATTAACCCACAGCATCTCGACTTTCTGCTGACAGCCCTAGATTTCTATATATCCATGACATCAGGCTGCCCGACATTTCCTTGTGATACACATCTCATTTGCTAATCAGTAAGGCTTTCCCTGATGCTTCAAGATGCATAAGTTTTCCACTCATATACTGTTTACTATCAGAAAGAACCAGCCTTGTGATGACGCCTGTGCTTTCAATGCAGCCTAGGCATTCGAGTTAAGTGGAGAAGTACATGCTGTCGCACTTTATGGCCAGACTCGTTAGGCTTTTGGTTCTTTTGCAGTTAATAAATAATTGGTATATTGTAAATTCAAACAATGAGCAACATGAAATTTGCAAGAATGAAAGGTTTCGCATTTTATTTAAACAGGTTTTCTTAACTTGCACTTTTGCTGAAAAGTATTTGTATTGTATTTCACCGTGCCATCCCAGCAAAATCCCGCCGCCCACTGCAGTGGGCTGACGTTGTTTATAAATTCTGTCCATTGTATGATATTAAAACTTCAGTGACCTGCATAAATCTGTTAGAAGTCAGAAGAAATAGCATTCAAAATCAAATTTTTTCTAAAATTACCGAACTCGAACACCATGTTTTAATCACATGTGCATACTTCTTACTGTAGTTAATACAGTCAGTCCTCACATAAAAGACTGGAGTCACACAAAACTTGTAAGTCTGAAAGACGCCCTTTCTGTCCTGTCCTTACTTTTTTCCTTGATGGTACGCGTCTTTTTGGTTTTTCAGTAAGATTGTAAGTCTGTGCTTGTTTGTCTCACTTCCTTCTTAGTCTCCTGCCCCAACAGTCAATTCAACCAAGATGAACGCTCACCAACTAGCCCAAATTTCTACACTGCTTACTCACGATACATAGCAACTTCAGCTTCCACCTCCCCCTTCCCAGTGTTGCGGTCTGGGTCAGTACAACAAACTCTCATACAACCTTCCAGGTTGCATGAGATGGCGGCAAGCACTGTGTTCATGTCTTTGCTGCTCAAGGTCGTCACAATGGGCAAAGTTGTAGCACAAATGACGGGTAGGTATGAACATTATTGCTGCATTTTACTTGCTCATCACCATTAACTCAATTTAATACATATGCAGACCCTCGTTGGTGTTCGCCCAGCCGTACGTACTTTGCTAACAGCTGCCCTACTGCTCGTTCACCGTCACCCCAACCACGCCGCTATTCCATGCTGACCAACTAAGTATCATCTCGGACGGAAAATGAGATCATGCAGCTCCTAGAGGTAGTGCTGCATCATTTTCGACTGATCCCAATCCTCTGTTGACACTCCCTACGAACAAGAACCTAATAGAAGTGCATGTTGTCAGTATTTCTTTCACGGCATTAGTCGATACTGGAGCTCAGGTGTCCATAATGAGTGCTCTCTCTGTCGCCGACTCAAAAAAGTACTCATGTCTGCTATAACTAAAGCCGCACACGTCACCGATGGTGGAACTGTTGCCGTCACTGGGATGTGTACAGGTTGAATAAGCGTTGCCGGCCACCATGATCCCGTCTATTTACAGTGCTCAACAATTGCTCTCACGACCTAATAATTTTGCTTTTGTGTAAAAATGTTTGAAGAGGAAGACCTTAGAAAGTTTTTGGTACTGGGAAAGCATAGAACGACCCTGCAGTCTGCTGTACGCAGTTTTTTTAATTGCCTTTGTCTTGCTCCTATTTTTACTTTCAGCAGAGAGCCAGAAGAGTGCACTGGAAACTCCATTCAACACCATATTGCAGAACATACAGTGATGTGACCCCAAGGCCCCCGAGTATTTTCTGACATTGTTCCCACTATTGCAATAAATGATGAGATCACACACACTCTACTAGAATAAATGTAGTTGTCGTGCGCTTACAGCAAATAAACTTCTTCAAAGTCTAATTTGTTTTGTGACTCATTGATGTTGCTTCCCCAACACCCACCATTATTCACAGCCAGGATACTAACTACCAGATGGACTGGTCCCACCCATGAAAATGTCATAGCTATTTAGCAACCACAGGAGATATACTTTTGTAATTAGAGCACAGGGTTTACGAAAGGACACAGTACATGGGTCTGCAATTGAAAATACACTATCTGACCTTGGAGTCACTGAAAAGTAAGTAGTGTCTGTGGCCCAATCTAAAATAAGACATGGGACAACTTAGTTACAAGATTACTTGAGTAAATTCATTCTGTATGTGAATCTAGCAGTACAAATACAAATGAGGCTTATGAGAGCTTTGTTCCTTTATTAAAATGTGCTTAGTATAATGCTTTACATTTCACATGGTAAGGGCTCCCAAGAAAGGTAGAAAGTCGTGGATTCCTTGTAATTCTCTGCAAATGTTTCATAAGAGATGCTTCCATATGTCATGAGAAAAAAGGACTTTAACAGTATTTTGGCAATGAACTAATGCAGATATAACAAAGTGCTTGAATCGAACTGAAGATGTGCAGATTAGAACCTCTACCACAAGGTAGTGCTCTAGTTGAAAGACGTGACGTGCAAACATAGACACACGAGAGAAGACATTGCAATCACCGCCTAACAACTGAAAAGGCACACAGTGGCCGAAAAGAAAGTACCTAGACACGAAACTTATCTGCACATGCCCAGGCAAGATGTGACACCTGTCAGTCCGCACACGTGGTGGTACACGTGAGAGATAACCGTTCAGGCATTTAATTTCTTTATGCGCGTTAACTGACGGCTGGCTCACGCGTGCACTACCATTATTATTTACACGCCATGCCTGAACTATCAGACGTGTTGCTTCATTCCTGTGCCTGTAGAAAACTGCGCATTCATCGAATTTTGTCGTGCATTTACACTCTCGACAATGTCAAGATAGATGCATGCATCATTAACTTGCATAAAGCAGAAATAAAAATCCTGAACAGTTATCGATAGGTATCACCTCTTGCCTGGGCCTGCGCAGGCAAGTTTTTATGTTTACTTTCTTTTCCGCCGCTATGTGTCCTTTCAGTTGTTAGTCGGCGTTTGTGGTGTCTTGATATCTCTCTCGTGCCCGTGTTTGCACGCCCTGTCTTTTAACATGAATGCGAACTAGCTCAGCTCTCTCTTATTGTAGTGCTCATGCCGATTTGTCTCTTCCTGAATGAATGTCATCCAATTCATTATAAGTAACATAAAAGCATCAAATCTGGAAGCATTCTTAATCTGTATTTCACGCCTGTCATGTCATGACAATTATAAAGCGCCTTGTTATCCATAATAAAAAACACAAGGGCCTTTTAGGAAGCGTAACATGAGTAATGCATATTTCAAACCAGGTGTGTACGCAGGAATTTTTTTCGAAGGGTGTTCGTGTGTAGAACGGCTAACTGCGGCAACTGGTGGTCGCTGTGAAGGCATGGAACTATTTTAGTGTCACACGAAAAGTTAAAGCACGAAAAAATTTTGGGGGGTGTCAGAACCCCCTCAACTTCTCCTTAGTTACGGCCCTGTTTCAAACCCCCGTTCATATATATATGTCTAATAAATACACTAGTGCCAAATAATGCCAAATGTCTTATAATTTATTCAATTAAGAGCTTACTTGACCTGTTAACCATCCTTGTCCATTTCATTCAAAATTTGTCACGCTTTTTCCCAGAAAAAGTACTATAGCGTCCATATAACTTGTAACCTACTTTGAAAACACACACCTATTTTGTAACAAGAGTCGGTATTTTAGAATAACAGAGAGCTGAGCTAGTTGGTACGTTTTCATTCTAAAAAGACAGGGCGTGCAAACACGGACACAAGAAAGGAGTCAGGACACCACAAAGCACAAACGGCATTTGTGGTGTCCTGACTTCTTTCTTGTGTCTGTGTTTGCACGCCCTGTCTTTTTAGAATGAAGAGTCGGTAATAGTTCATTGAAGCACTTTCACAGATACTTTTACTTGCATCAAGAACCTGCTATATATTATACTTTTGCTAATAAAACAGCAAATCGTTAACGAAGTATTGAGCCTTAGCAAACAATGTATTGTACTAGCAATCTACTTACTGATGTGATAAGCAAGCCTGATAAAAAACTAGACACAATATACAATTGAATGGAAAGTCGCAGTCAGTGTAAAATGATAATATACAGAAAAATAGCAGCATGGTTTACAAGTTGAAGAGGTTCCAGCTGGCATTTGGTTTCTCGTTAAGAAATATATGTGCTGTTGGGCAGGTAATGATGTATACATCAGAATAAACAGTGCACTGTTCTGTTAGACAAGCGGAAAAAGAAAACAAACACTTTTTAAGGATGGGATGGGATTTTGCTTGCTATTTTAATGTCATTAGTGAACCTTGAACATCACATTAATAAAGAAGAGTCTGTGCTCCAATTTCACGACATATGTCGTTATTTCTGTACTTCATATTCAAGTGGTATGTGCATCCATTTACTGGAGTAATTACTGGAGGGCAGGGGGTGGGGGCAGGGGTGCTGTATATTTTGTCTTTGGATATTTCTTACAGTAAACATGTTCCTACTATAATGTACCACGTTGAGAGTTTGCAAAATATAGGTATATATTCTCCAAGTACATCATTTCTTGAATCGACTTCTGCTTTCTTCTGTTCGTGCTCTTTTTTTTTCTGATCATGTCGTTAAGTTTGTTAACCGTCCTTCATTTCAATGTATGTCCTGTTTTGGTTTCGATATTTGGGCCCTGATGGGCAATCAATTGGCATTACTACTTGGTTCTGCATGTCCAATTCACTGTGATGGATGCATTGCATGCTGACATGTACATAACATGTCCCATTACATGTTGAAGTAGTAGTTCAATGCAGCAGAGCACCCATTAAAATTACATTAGTTCACATAAAAGAGTATGCTTTGCTCCCTGCCTTTTTCAAAATGAGGTACTACACTTACCAGAAGCTTGGAAGTTTATTATTTAGAAAACGCAATTCCCGAAGCATGTTTTTTTTTTTTACATTTGCGTGCGCTAAATTTTAATTTTAACGGCATCGAGCTGTGTTGTGAAGAATGAACAAATATCCACAAAGTGCCTCCTGTCTTTTCTTTCTCTTTTTTTTTTCACCTTAGCTGAATAAGAATGCACTCATACGCCAGCAAAATTCAGTTATAGGGTTTCTTGCGTCGTGTCAATTGTTATTGTTATTATTATTAGGTTTTAATACATAGAGAACACGAAGGCACAGAGGAAACAGAGAGGGTACAGGCTGACAACTGCCACCTAAAGGGGCACAATGCCTGCCTGCTCCTTGAACGGGCAGGGGGAACAGAGGAAATGAAGACAGGGGGGAAAGAAAAAGGAGAAAAAAACAAATAACACAGACGTAAACACAAATTAGCACGTGCTCGCTGCATAACGAATGCGGGACACTAAAAATTGTGCTTAGTGTCTCACATGACCCACATGACCCACATGACGGACTGTCTACACGTTCTTGACGGAATAATATCCCACGCACTCATACAGAGCCAACTTATATAAGAGGGCTCTGTCACGACGAGGCAATCCACGACCACGAATACGGGGAGGGAACAATCCGCTTGCTACACGCTGGTCAGGGTGCTGCTTCAGAAGATGTCGGCGGATGAACAGACGAGCGTTGTCAAACAGGCATGAAATTTCTCGGCAGTCACTTTCGTTGTGGGCACAACTTGAAGCTAAGTGATCGGCGTCTTCATTGTCATCAATACCCACATGCGTAGGTATCCAGTAGGTCCAGTAGCACATGAGGGACAACCCCACGAGAAATAGCACACGATCGCGTTATAAAGCACGCCAAAGGGGACGACGCCGTGTACACGCTCCCGGATTAATGTTGATTACCACTTCATCCATCGTAAAACGATCCGCGTATGGGCGCTTGTCAGCAAAAGGCTCAAACATTTCAGCGTCATCTCTACGGCGGGCACGGCTTCAGCGCAAAACAAAACGCGAACGTGGGCGCCGCCATGTTGATTGAAAACAAACAAAAACAAACAAAAAAATACCGGAAGCGCACGTAGGTCACGTGACCATCTCCGGCCAATAGCGGCGCAGTATGGGCCCCAGCCATCCTAGGGGATATGTTTCGGATACACGCCCCGCGGCTGGCGCTTGTTGTGATCGGCGCCGCCGATGTATGAGCGCACGTGGGTTACAGCGTCGTCTGCGCTTTGTTAGCTCGTCATTTTTGCGACTGTTCTTGACCAGGCTTAGCGTCTTGTACGAAGACACGTGCATGATGTACGAAGCGTAACGAGGGCGAAGAGATTCACAGTGCGGTATGCCGACTTGCTTTGCGCCGGGCTGCAAGAGCGGCTACCGCAACGACGACTCCGCTTCACGACACTTCTTCGGACCTCCAAAAGACCCTACGCCATTCAAGCTTTGCATCGCAAAGATAGAAAGCTTACTGCGAAATGCAAGGTCTGTGACGTTCATTTTGAGAGTGACGACATTGTAAAGCACTGTAGTCGTGTCGTTGCGGGACAAGAAGTTTTGATCCCACGTGGAAAGTGGAAACGGTGGAAACGCGCGCCCGGTGCCGTGCCGCGCTTGTTCCCAGCACTTCCACCCCACATTTCAAAGCCAAAATGTTGGGGGTTTAGGCGCAAATCCCCCCCCCCCCCCCAACGCATGGCGTCCCGCGAGAGCCCAGTGCCCAGTTTGGAGGAGCCGCCAGAAATAGAACAGCAAAACGAAAGGCAGGCGATTACCTATATACGCTACCGAGACTGAGAGTTGCGTCACACTGACATTCGATCAGTTGTCAGCTGTCGCTATGCCTTCAAAGCAGTGGATTTTCGAGAGATTTTACGACGAGGTATTGAACAAGATGTGCGGAATATTTTACACGCGGGCTCGGGAACGGGCTGCTCAGCGCAAAAATTTGGCACGGTACACATAGAAAAGACGAGGACCAGCGCTGGTCCTCGTCTTTTCTATGTGTACCGTGTAAAATTTTTTGCACTGAGCAGTTTAATAATTTAATACCAACTAGCCCAATCCCACACTTTCCTTCGGGAACGGAGACTTACTTGTGCAAAAGATGATTGTACTTGGCGAGCAGTTTCACTGCGTAGTGAACGGCTACAGCACGAAACGCAAACGGCTGTCGTACAGTGTAAGAACTGCGTAGTGAACGGCTACAGCACGAAACGCAAACGGCTGTCGTACAGTGTAAGAAGTGCTGCGGGCAATATCTGCTCGGCGAAGTTGGAAAACTGAAGTTCAATACTGACGACTCTTCTAGCGACAGAGTACGCGCGAATAACTGCTCGGTGCTCACATCATGGCCGATCTGTTCGAATTGTTTAAGGCACCGTAGAAGGATGCGACGTAGAAAGATGAGACAAAAATTGCTCAGAGACGACATCTATTCGACGTAATAGCACACTGAGATTTCATTTACCGAGTTCTCGTAAAATTTTCCGATTCTGGGTCAGTATCCTTTTAACCGTCGCGAAAACGTATCTTGTAAACATTGCAAAGCATTGGTAATGTTTTTGGAGAAAGTTTTTTTCAATAAATTGTAGACAACATGAGTACTGTTTTTCTAGAACGTTTTTGTATCTCGAGTAAGTACGCTTCTTTGTACACTATAAAGGCTTTTACAAACGTGTTGGATTGTTCTTGGTCTAGATAAGACGGCAGCGGCTAAAATTGTGGTGGTAGTTATAAAAATTACGCTGAAAACCCTCATTGGCTTAGAAACTCATATGCTTGGATGTTAAGCGCAATGTAGACAGCTCGAATATTGTCACAGGGTCATGACGTCGACGAAGGCAGCAGCCAGCAGGTCCGAGATGAAACTTCATTTGGCAGAACTTGTGGCCGGGAAACTGAAAGTCACACTACAGCAATACACTGATAGCGGTGAACAGAGCGTCGACCGTCGATCAACTGACAAGCGGCCAAGCGCGTCGGCTTTTATACAGGCGCTATCGAACTTTCCAGCGATATCGCTGGTGGCGGCGTTATCTCTCGACAAAGCTGGAACATTCGCGTGCGGCGCGCAATCTTAACAAAACGATCTACTACAATCGCGAAGCTTCTCGAACACTGCTTCGCGGACAGCGTCGACCGTTGATAACCGTCCTTGCTGGTCAAACCCGAATACATCAAAATAAAACAAGAAGTCGGCGTGGCAATATAGACCGAACATCGATTCTTAGCCAATCAATGAACAACGCACGCGGGCCAATGCATACAGACGACCTTATGCATATCCACCTAAGTATCCACCTAACTAGTACAATGAGAAAGTTGCCGCGCAGTTGCCGCGAGCAACTGCGCGGCGGACCGCAGCGTTATGCCGTGGCAGCAGACGACGCGCCGATAGTGGCGCAAGACGGAACTGCAGCGCCTCTAGTTCTCGCGACCGCCGTTCGGACCACCCTCCTCCGCTGGCGGAGATGCGGAGCTTTGAAACTGAGTTTGTTCTAGTAACGTTAATGATAATAATTGGTGGTGCTTTGTGTGCCAGAACCACGATATGATTAGGCATAATGTGCCACCTGTTCTTTAACGTTGACCTAAATCTAAGCACAGTGGTGTGGATTTAGCCCCATCGAAATGTAGCCGCTGTGGCAGGCAATGGAACTGGCGCTCTCAAGCTTAGCGGTGTGACGCATTATGTGCTAAGCTACCGCGGCAGGTGATGAATGCAAGAAGAAAGAGGAAAAAAGCAGTGCCGATGCCATCCGGCAACAATATGTCTGGGAATGCCGCAACGCAGAACAGGCGTGGGAAATACGTGTGTGTGTGATACTGGACCTCAGTGGGAACAAATAGCGCACTACTTGCCTCAACACAGCAGCATACAACGACGAAACAGCGGGTGATTAGTAGCAATCACATCAAATGCCACACCCCAACAGGCACAGGGGCCAATAATGCCCGATTCAAGACTTTTGTCTCCTGTGTCAAATTGGGAACCTTTAAATTAGTGTACAGGGATAGGTGACACAGGGGTTGGTGAAGATGTGTGCTGCTACTGGTACTCTACACAACATTTCTTGCAAAGACATGGCGTAAAAAGCTGGCTTGTCCAGTCTTTATTTCCACAAAGGAAAATGCAGAAATGTATGGTCACATTGAAATGCCGTGTTGGCCACAGTGGCTGTGACATTGCATTGCTCAGCTCGGGTTGCATGTCTTGTATTGATGGGGCTGAATGCGAGTGATTAGATTAGGTAGACAAAATTAATTACTATCGTGTGCCTGATAATCAGATCATGGTTATGGCATGATCACAATCGAAATCTACTGAAATTCTTGTTAGCTGGACATCTGCTACCTTCGGCCTAGGTTTACTATTCTATTAAGCAGCTTTTTGCTCGAGCTTCAACTCCTGCGTGCTTTCGTAGATGTGGTGCCAAATCCAGTAAAAATACCAGCAGCTATATAGGCAGTGCATAAACAAGTCCTTGAGAGGTTTCAAAATGCGCAAGATAGGTTGGAAGATGCTACATTAAAGAAGAGGGAGGGAGCCGCAATTTATGCCTTTTTATTCACAACAGGTGGGCAAGTATTCCAAGTGCTGGATTTAAAAGGTCAGGCAATGTTACCTCTGAATATTGCCTAAACATGGCAAATGGCTGCTTTTACTAATACTCCCAGAACACTAGAAGGCAACGTATTCGCATAATGCTTGGTAGTTCCTGCAATATTTAGGCAACAGTCGAGTAACTTGCTATGTACGCGGGCGATAGTAGCAGTGTGCTGTCAACGGCACACGGCTTTCCCAGCACCAGGGAGCCGCCCAACTTGGAAGCAGTGGAGAATACGAAATGGTGGTGTGTTGGCAAAGGCACTTGAGATGTCACCGCTGTTTGTCCCCGCTTCAAAGGGATGTGGCTGCAGGCATCATCATACAGTAACATTAATGAATTTTGCCAAATGTAGCGCTAATTCAACAAGCATGCTACGAGGCAGGGTGAATTGAATCAGCAAGTTTTCAGAAGAGCATTTTTTAAATGCCCAAATTTATTCTCTCCCACAGTTGCAAATGCATTTGGGACACCCCTGTTTGACAGCAGGGACACTGTGCCCATTGTTATGGGCTGCCTGGCAGCAGGCCTTGCCCTTGTTGCTTGCTGTGCTGGTATAGTCCAGCTGCTCAGGTGAGCTTTTATTTGTCATATTCGCTTATTATTCACACCCAATGCTGTTCAAATGCTGTGGCATCGAATATAGCTAGCATAAAGACCTCTTGTTTTTGCCTAAGGACTGCACTAGCATGGGCTATGGTGTTCCTCTAGATTCCCAATTTTAATGCTTTCTCTGTGTACTGACATTGAATTTTTCAACTTGCGTCACAGCACTATATATGGAACGAAAATAGGTTCAGATTATTCTAGAAATAAGGAGGAAAATATAAAATTGTGTGGATGAAACGATGGAAAAGTCAGATCATCTCTGTTGTATAATGAATGAAATCTAATTGATCTTTCATACGTGCTTTCGAGTAGTGTGGCTCGTATAAGGTACTTTTTATTTAAACCTAGCTATGTCCACTTGTGAAGGCTTTCTAAGAATAAAATTAGTTTCTCTAAGCAATAATAGAATTGTAATGCATTGCACCTCTCCCATCAAGGTATGTCACCACCTTAAAAAACAAAGTTTCGAAAATTGCTCTCTGTCTTTTTATATACTTCCGAGTTCTTTGTTTATGCGAGACTTATTAGGAATAAGAATTTTCTGCTTTTTCTATATTTCTGAGTTCCCTGATATTTGAGACTTTGACGGTGGAATTCCTGCCCCATTTGAGTTTTCCTGCGCCACCCAGCTCCATCGCCTGCCGTGTGTGCCTAAAAGAAAACCCTGCGCTGTACTTATCTTTGCAGAAAATTTTGCTACAAATAAGGGCACTTGGGCCAGTTTCGGTTTCAGTGTAAGCTCGTCTTCTACTTTGCTAGCTCACTTAAATCGGCCTACGATTTGGCTATAGCCTTTTCAATGCGAAGCATTTCTTAGCGAGTTTCTACGACTTTGAGTGTATCCATCCATCCATCCATCCATCCATCCATCCATCCATCCATCCATCCATCCATCCATCCATCCATCCATCCATCCATCCATCCATCCATCCATCCATCTCATCCCATCCCATCCCATCCCATCCCATCCATCCGTCCGTCCGTCCGTCCGTCCGTCCGTCCGTCCGTCCGTCCATCCGTCCGTCCGTCGCGTCGCGTCCCGTCCCGTCCGTCCGTCCGTCCATCCATCCCCCGCCGCCTACGACTTTGTGCTCTCCTGGCCGTTTCGTTAAAGGGATGTATACCAAAATTGGTATGGCATAACATGACTGTATGACGAACATAATTGACAGGTCATAACATGAAAATCATAACATGTATATCATGCTCGGCATGGTTTACATGCCACTGTCTTAGTGCTCTTGCGGCCGTTTCGTTAACTTCATGTATACCAAAATTGGTATGGCTTGACAAGAGTGTATGACGAACATAAGTGACAGGTCCTAGCGTGCAGATCATGATACGTATGTGTCACTGCATGATTTACATGACGTTCTCGAGGCGGTCGCGGCTGTTTAATTGAGTGGATATATATCAAAATGTCTACGACAAAATATTTCTGCATGACGAACATAAAGAACACGTGGTAACATGAAAATCGCGACATGCGTGTCATGTTCGGCATGACATACGTGTCATGCTCATGGTTCGCTCGCGGCCGTTTCACTGGCTAGACATGTACCAAATTTGGTATTGCGTGACGTGACTGTATGAAGAACATAAATGACAGGTGGTAACATGAAAATCATTACATGCATGTCATGTGGGGTATGACTTACATGCCCCGCTCATGGTGCGCTGGCGGCCGTTTCGCTTGCTTAACATGTGCCAAATTTGGTATTGCGTGACGTGACTGTACCCAGTCGAAAAATCCACCAGGCCGTGTCTGGCGTATTTTTCCCGTTTCCACCAGAGCGGGAATTCAGACACGGTTTCTGGCGGGTGTCCCGGGTCTGGTGTATACGACCGGTTTTTGGTGTGAACCGGACTGGTGTGTTTTGGCAAGAACCGGACTGGTGTGTTTTGTTAAGACCCGGACTGGCGTGTTTTGGCAAGAACCGGGCTGGTGTGTTTTTGCACGATGGGTCCAGGTGTAATTGCCTTTCCTTAAATGCATTGTGAATGAAAACATGCATGTTTACATGGCCACGGGCAAAAACATAAGCCTTACACAGTAGTTTGGAAATGAAAATGACTTCTCTGTTTATTTTTTCTGCCCTCGCCTCAACTTGGTTGTCTTCTGGGACAGCCAAAAGCCTGGTGTTCTGGGCGGCCTGTTTCGCTTCCTCTTCCGAAAGGCTTTGGGCGGCACTGTAGTGCCTGGAAGAGACTGCAAGAACAATTCATTACAGCATTTCCCTAATTTGATGATTTCAGTTCACTATGGTTGTTGCAGATTTGTGCTCTGCCTTTTTAGGCAAAGAAAAATGATGGAACACAGATCCATTTTCGTTCATTGAGAAATGCCTATCAATGAACTACGGTAGCTGATTAAGACCCACTTAGGTAACACTAGCAGAAAATATACGTTTGCTAAGTGCTCTTCATACGTCTGCTACGCGCTCGTCATACAGCCTTACATACAAACTGAGGGGCTAATTTTTAAATGTAGGACTACCATTGCAACAAATTTTCACCATGATTCCTTACAAAGCTGGAATGCTCGCACACCACAAATGTCGGTACTATGACGGATAATACCACAGTTCAGGTTTTCCTTCCTCAAAAAACTCCGGACAAAGAAGAACATGCAACAGATGCCATCAAGATTTAAACTATATCAAATTATTTTAATGTGCAGATACTTGCAAAAGCAAGCAGACAACCTTCACGGGTTCGCACAAGCACAAGGAGACAAGGAAGAGATGCGCAACGACGAGCGCAATCTAACAACTGGTTTATTTTTTCGAAAACCTTCACTTGACACCCCTCCGATCTGCGCGATCTGGCCTAAAAACTCGTCAAAAGCGCACATGGCACAGCTCGTGATCACATGCCTTATCATACAGATGGCAACAGCAAGATTTCTTTCTCAAGCAAAGCAACAGAAAGGTGGCTAACACATTTTTCTTTTTGCTTGTCAATCTAAAAGGCCTCCACTATCCTCCCCGAAGTTTGATTGCGTTGCTTGTATTCAATGGTGGTGCTACTAAACAAGGCGTGCATGCGCACTCATTGCAATGCAACGCTAAACGTGTGTTAAGGCGACCTTTCAGACTCTACATATGTTCCCTTAGCCTCGTGTTTATACATCTGCCAGTCTGCCCTACGTACACATGAGCACACCTCAAAGAAATATTGTACACTACATTGTTTGCACATTTAACAAACTGCTGCTTGTGTTTATCCTGTACACTTTTCAGTTTCTCACATTTCTGGTCAACCAAAGCACACACACCTCCGATTTTGTTCTTGGCCAAAAACACCCACCACCTTAACTTTGTAATTTCCAGCTACCTTTTTTTATTCTGTGAGATAGCCCGTGTACGTAAGGAATCACTACTAAGTTTGTTAAATGTGTACCAAGAAGCAGCAGTTTGTTAAATGTGCAAACAATGTAGTGTACAATATTCCTTTGACGTGTGGTCATGTGTACGTAGGGCAGACTGGCAGATGTATAAACACAAGGCTAAGGGATCATATGTCGAGTCTGAAAGGCCGCCGTAACACACATTTAGCGCTGCATTGCAATGAGTGCGCATGCACCCCTTGTTTTAGTAGCACCATCATTGAATACAGGCATCGCAATCAAACTTCAAGGGAGAAAGTGGAGGCCTTTTACATAGACAAGCAAAAAGAAAAGTGTGTTAGCCACCCCTCTGCTGCCTTGCTTGAGAAAGAATTTTTGCTGTCGTCATATGTACGTTAAGGCACGTGATCACGAGCTGTGCCATGTGCGCTTTTGACGAGTCTTTTTTTACTAGATCGCACCGATCGGAGGGTTGTTAAGTGAAGATTTGCGAAAAAATAAACCAGTTGTTAGATTGCGCTCGTCGTCGTGTATCTCTACTTTGTCTCCGTGTGCTTGTGCGAATCCGTGAAGATGAATATGTTCCAACTGGGCCAACTTGCAGTATTGCTTGAAGTAGACAAGCATTTCAGCATTTCAACCATTAGGCATGTATATTCTGTGACTGGAAATATAACTTGCAGCTGTGCTCAGAAATAGGGCACTGAAGTCGCCGAACTGGTACCAGGTTATAAAACGACATGCATGCATGACAGAAAACATGCACGCTACTGAAATGCGCAAGCTTTCTCGCTGACCTCTCTATGCTCCCACTTTATGTGGGGACAATGGCCGATGTGCAGGCTTCTAGCCGCCTGCTGCTGCAAAACGGTTCGTTCCCGTGAAGCTCCTATGCGCGTGGGCATCTGTCCACCATATTGCGATGGTGGACCGCTGAACCAAATGGAAGTCCTTTCTCGAGGCGGTCCTTGAGAGCGTCCCACCGTTAGGCAGGTCAACCTGCACAGATACAAACAAAAAATTATTTCTTTAGCAAACAGCACTGTTTAATTCATCCCAACGACAATAACAACGAGCTGAATTTCAAAAGTCTGAACTACACATTGAACTGAAACACATACAGAGAACCCTGCTGATACATTTTTGAAGGGACTGAAGGATGTAATGGGATTCCCAATATATTGGACCCTATGGAAGCTATGCTGGGACCGGCGAAAAACGATACCAGCCAGGAAAACGCAGCGAGGAACATAACAGTGGGGCTCTACTGTGCCAAGTGCAAGCTTGAAAATAATATTGAAACTACCTCTATGTCAACATGGAAGTAGTAAATGATAACAGTGCAGCATTAGCCACATTATTATTATTTAGAATTAACAGACAGCGGAGTTAGTTGGTAAGTATTCATTCTAAAAAGACAGAACAGTTCAAATGCCTTAACAGTTACTTCCACGTAGACCCCCACGCGTGCCAGATTGATAGGTTCGCCTGTTGCATGAGCATGCGCTGATAAGTTTTCGTGCCTTCTTTCTTTTCCGCCGTTGCGCGTCTCCTCAGTTGTTAGTCGGCGTTTGTGGTGTCCTGAATTCTTTCTTGTGTCCGTCTTTGCACGCCCTGTCTTTTTAGAATGAATTATTATTTGTTCTCCTAAATCGTATAATTTCTTAAGTTTCACTTGCATATTCTCCCAGGTTTCAGCTCTATTATAATTGACCAGTTAATAATGCCTTGCGAGGTACACCTTATAGTTTATCACACTGCACATTTCAGTGTTTGGTGAACACTGAATGCAACATACATATTAGTCAACAGTCAAAATAGGCAGTCCCATTACGTAAATATATTCTCAGATTTTTGTGCTTCAAGTGCTGTGAGAAAATTATTATCAAAATGGCTTGTGCAATTGAAAGTTGTCAAATAGTACATAAATGATAAAAACTGCAAAGTGATGCACTCAGTATCGTTAAAGGCCTCGCCATTTCTTAGCCAGCTTTTAAACAAGAAAAAAATGCTTTTCTTTTGCTAAGAAGTGAGAATGGGCTCTCAGAATTGCTATCTATAAAAGTAATTGGGAAAGAGTTAAAGTTTGAAAAACACAAGTACAGCTTTCATAATTGGCAAAATACACGAAAGAAAATATGATGGACTGTGTTCACTGGCCCAGCAAGGGATTTACAGGGGTTGCTTGGAGGTTCTAAGGCCACCACCTGAAAATTTTTGATGCCTGTTGTATGTACTGACTGCGCGTCTTCAAAATTGAGCAATGACCGTCTACGAATGCGTAAATAGTATCATTTCTTGTGGCAAACAGTAGCTTCATTCTTATTCGGTACCCATTGCCGGCATGCATTCACAAAGAGTAATCACCATAATGAGTGTGTCAACAGCAACAATGCGGTTTGTCTGCATCGGTTGCGGCGAGCAGTAATTTCATTTCGACTCCTTGTAACGTTCACGCTATGTCACAAGCGTGGCAGAAGCTGCTGTGGATTAAGAAATATTTCAGGGTGCCGTGCTGCAGCTGCACTTTGAATGTGCCCTCACACACACAATGCCCTCATTCCAGCAAGTGCTGATCAGTTACCGAATGAGTATCAAAGCCTCCGCACAGATTTTAAGCTACAATTCAGCATTGTATCGCTTCATGACCACGGTGAATGATGACTACAGTGGCAACACAATCTAGCTTGTGTTGACCCAGATCGCCGCACGCACTGTGAATGCAGTAGCTCACATGATGTTCCTTTTGAATAGAAAGATAAGCCATCCTCGAAAAGTAAGTTCAGCTTCTGAAAGCTGAAGTATACCTTTCGGTAAAGGCTGGGCACAGATTATCAGCATAACTCATGCAGCACTAGCTAGCAAAGGTTACTACCAGCACCTCTTACAATTTTTTTTGCATTGTTGTCGCTCTTACCACAGCAGCATTATTTTTTAGGGTTTTGTCGAGACGTGATTATCAGGCCACATGCAGACTGACTGTGCAAGAACTGGCAATTAACATACTCTGCACCCACACATTCATTGTTGCTTGGTTACGTAAGCTGAAACTCGGCACAAGACTAGTTATTGCAAAAGAAACAAGACGCAAACACATCCTATGCCTTCACACGCAGCTATTTACGGACTAGCTCAAGTCCACATCTTGTTACTAGCTCAAAGAAAACAAGCAACAGCGCGAGCCACAAGACAAAAGCATAGATATGGACTTAGCACTGACATACTTGCACTGTAAACGTAGTCCGAACAGAACAGCGCTTAGTTCATCTCTGTCCTGTCATCCTGTGGTTCATGCTGTTTCTCATTTCTTATGGACATGTACAGACTGGCCCAAATAAGCACTCTTGTTACTAGTTATTATCATGATAGGCTACGCACCTATAACACTCCTTGTGGATCCTTGATTATCTTAGCTGTTCATCCTTGCTGAACGAACACTGCGACATGTCAGAATCAGAGGTAGAAAGCAGTGTGACTGCAGGATATGAGGTGGCAGCAGACTCAGTAGCAGGCGCAGTTGTTGCTGCCGTAGCAACACTGTGCTGAACCTGTTCATGGAGCAAAATCAACAAATGCTAAACTGTTAGAATTCAGGCTCCACCATTTAGTAAGTTAGAAAAGTTATTATTGTACCTGTAAATGTAAGAGTGCAAAGAAAATATTTTGCAACGTCAGCAACTGTTCAGAAAATGATGCCAATGTTTGCTCAGTGTTGCACCTATGTTCCAAACATTTGTTTAGATTCTGTAGGTGCCATGGATACACGTGCTTTTGCTAGACTGAGGCAAGTGAGATAAAAAAAAAAAGCACGACAGTGAGCTTTGAATGAATTCAACCACTTCTACATCAAATTTATATTCAATAACTTTGCACTGTGCCGCATACTGTTAAAGATGACCACTCTGGCAGAGACATTACAGCATAGACCGCTTGTGACATAAGTGGTCGGAGCAGCAAATATGCACATCATTAGTGGTACTGAACTGTAACCAAAACAAAATTTTACCACAGCTGCACACACGCACTACTTCAAGACCAAGCTGCTGCATTACTGTGAAAGCATGCAATAGGATAGGATGTCTGCACCCATTTATATATGTTACTGTTCGAGGACCCATGGCACCTACAAATGAACACAGAAAAAAATAGTGCTGTTATGATACAGGAAGACCACTGAATGAATTTTTCACAGCTGCTCAATAGACCTTTTCAAGCAATCCCAGAATGCCTCGCAGGCACTATGGGAAATGTGTGCAAGCGTCGAGCAAGTCGGCTGTTTGGTCGCCCGCTGCTCATTGGCGCCAGGGGAGCATGACTCGAAAAGAACGTACAACCGCATTCTTAACTCATAAATACTGCATATATCTGAACAACCCTGCATGTATCTCTACACATGAAATATGAAAGGAATAACAGCACAGGTATTACCATGTGGATGCATATCAGATGTAGCAGTTTAGCGGCATAGTACGAGGGTACAGCACGACGGTATCGGCATGCATTATTGTGTTGTATACGACGTACTATCATGAGCAGCATGTGCCGGAACACTGAATTCACATTTATTCAACGATTACTTTTTATGCACTGATATGAACGTGACGTATTGAATTGCAAGAGATACCTTTCCAGTGGAGCATTTGGTGTTATGAACACTCTTGTGCTTGCCAATTGCGCTTAGCCACTATGACCTTTAAAAGCAATAGACCTTTTTCAAGCACACGAGCGCCACCAACCGACGCGCAAGCGCTTATGGGAAAAGTGTGTATGCCGCAGCAGCCGCCGCGACGAGCGCACGGGCCTCGTGGTGTAGCTTTCTGCTTGCGCCATGCCAGGACTTCGACACAGTGAATTTGGTAAGGTGCAACATGTTACTGCGCAATTCAATAACGAACTTCAGTGTCTAGTTGCGACGGCCTCCCGACGATTTCCATCTGTCCCACTGCTGGACCAGCTGAGCGGCTCAAAAGCGTCACCTAGCTTTTATTTATTTTTTTGGCGCCAGTGCGCCTTACGGCATAAATGAAAAAAAAATACAACTCGGTTGCCCATGAAGTGCAGGAGCGGTCTATGATTCACAGATGCATTTGTAATCAACGTCCATCGACACTGTAGACGAGTACAGTGTGAGGTTCTGATATTTAAAGAGTACACTAGAAAGTGTAGTCGGCATTTGGGGAAATGAGATACATTCACTGCGTCGCTCGCACCATATATGTAACGAACGTTAAGTGCCTACTAACCTTCGTTGGTACTATATCTACAGGTTGGAATAATACTTAGAGCGAAAAAAGAAAGCAGTACACACCTCCAATCTCATTTGGTGAAGGCTCTAATGATGGGAATAACTGTTCATCCCACAATGGAAGGCTCGAACAGGCCGTGTCATCCACAAAACGCCTCCTCAGGAGTCTCCTTTGCAACGAAGTGGCAAGTGGCCTGCATGGGTATTCAGAAAATGGCTTGGCTCTGCTCCCACACAGTTTCTGCAAAGCAACCTAAGTAATTTATTAGGATTTTCTTATTATTATCTGTTTACTATCTCACCCTACCAACAATGCTTAAAAACACTTGGAGAACGCTTGACCTTCGCCTTCAAGTCTTGGGCACCACAGCGTAATCAGGCAGTGTTCACATCGCGCTCTCATTCCCTAACCAGGATTCGGTTCTTGGCGGACATCTCAACCATGCCACTTTCAATGAACTCTGAAATTAATATGAGGTTTCAGTAGTCAAATGTACTTTAAAGAATCATTCAGCATGGCAACAACACAGCCTCAAAGTGGCATGGCACCTGCTGTGAAAGCCCTCAAACCTTTCTCAACTGGGATGCGCCACTGTGATCTTAATGTTTCGTAAAATTTGGCAATGGTGACAGCATCTGAAAATTAGGTGTCCATGATCAGTGACACAAGAAGCACATGAAGGGGGTGGTGTCAAGACATGGAGAAGCTTGCACACTTCAGCTGGCAACACTTCACTAGTAGACGATAACTGCTAATTAAAAAATGCTTAAAAGTTTGTATTCACATGGATGAAATATTGTATGAGTGGCACAGGTTTTCCTTATTTTTGCCATTCTTGGCTGGTGCCATCCACATGGGTCCAGATACAGAAGACAAAACATCACTCCATGCTTCCCATTCATGGCGCACAAATGTGACTGATCTTGAAGAAACGCAATCCTGTTGTGCAGGACATGAAAGGCATCAAGTTGTGAAGGCGAATGCAAGACGTTATGAGACTGCCAGGCGTGTGCCAAAGTGCATTTAAGAGCCCTCTGAAAAAGAGGGCACCTGGTGTCACGACATATAATTGCGCTAGCACATACCTTTATGCTCATGTGTTTCGATGTCTTTTTACGCTTGTGTGCAAAGTGTTTGTCCTTACTTAAAATCTAAGGAAGCTGCAGGAAACTGCTGAGAAAATGTATATGTGAAGCAAGGCCCTACTGCCACGTTCATGTAAACACAGTTTATGGTTAAAATGCCAAATATTTGCTGTGTCAATTCACTAAGCACATAGGAGGCACAGACAACATGGCAAGCAGACGTTGAGCTGATGACATGGCATAAATTAATGCATATTTAGGAACATTTGGCATTTCTGTCCGCAAATGAATCCTGCAGCTTCCCCAGTGCAGCAAGAAACTATTGACATAGAGTACAGTATTCCAGATGCTACACATAATATGAGTTATGTAAGAACCAAGGATGCTAGGGCGCTGTATCTGAAAAGCTTTCGAAGCAAAAGAAGATATACAGCTTTCCCATTACCTCACCTTCTGTTGCGGTTTCTGCACTCTTTGTGTTGACATGGAAGTCGGCAGCGTGAAGGAATCCCGTGTGGCTGGCACCGTACATTTGAAACAAAAAGAGATGCCGACCAGACCAAACAAACGTTTATCACGTTTCGGCTTTGAGCACGGAAGCCTTGCAACAACGAATGCATCAGCAGAAGCGGTTCATTTGAATAGGTTTGAGAAATTGCTGAAAGGCCTCGCATTGATCACGTTTAGATTTCTGTTGTTAAGGTTAACTCTTTTAGAAGTGGTCTGCATGACAAACGATTCCATACGTAGCCAACATGCTGTCACTTTTTCTGTTGTGACGATTCTTGCGTTGGTCCAATCAATCTTGTAGTCATTCATCACGGCGTGTTCTGCTGAAGCTTTGTTGCGAATGCTTGTATTACTTGCATCACAGGCATACTGTTGCATACGCTTCTTGCAGTTTCCTGACTCAGATGTGAACACCCTTACAGTCTGCTCAAGGTACCTAGTAAACTACACTGGGGAAACGCTCCCTGGGCAGGTGATCCTTCACTCTCATAAGTTGATGGCACGAACTTTCGGGTGGAATCTGTGCCATGTGCATGTCGTGCTCACGCAGGACATGTGCCAAACATTAGTTTGTTCAAGAAATATACGGTACGGGGGCCAGCAGGAAGCAGGCGCGTAAGTGTGTACCCGTCATGACAGTTGACAGTCTATTGCACTGGTAAAGTGCCTAGGGTATCTACAGTGAGCGAGGTCATCCCGTACCTTTGCATGCCTGCATCATGTGGCTTTGAGCCCAATCTTTTGGCACGCTGCAGCAGCGTGGTGACAACAGCCCTCTTGTTGAAAGCGGAGTGCACAGAGGTGAAATTCAGCTGTCATGACAATGACACCTTGACGCACCTCCTCCCTGCTGGCCCCCGCGTCTACGAAGCGAGCCCCTGTAACGCATATTTCTGCAACAAGCGAATGTTTGGCACATGTCCGACGTGACTATGACATGTATGTGGCACACATTTCACCCAAAAAGATGCGCCATCAACTTGTAAGAGTGAAGGACCGCCTGCCCAGGGAGCAATTCCCCAGTGTAGTTTACTAGATACCTTGGCAGACTGCAAGAGTGTTTACATCGGAGAGTCAGGAAACTACAAGAAGCGTCTGCAGCAGCACGCTCGTGACAAAAAGTAAGAGCGTCCACAACAACGCTTTAGCTGAACACGCCGTGATGAATGACCACAAGATTGATTGAGACAACGCAAAAATCGTCACAATAGAAAATATGGCAGCATCTCGGCGACGTATAGAATCACTTATCATACAGACCACTTGCAAGAGAGTTAATCTTAACGACGGAAATCGAAACCCCATCTACGCACAGCCTTTGCAGTGATTACTCAAGCCCATTTAAACGAAGCACTTCTGGTGATGCATTCATTGCGATCAAGGCTTGTGTGCTGAAAGCCGAGACGTCATAAATGTTTGTTTGGGCTGGTCGGCGTATCTTTTTTTTTTTGTTCCGTATGCATTGAAACATTGGTCCATTTCTTCTTTGGACTGTGAATAAAAGTGACACGTCATAATCGATAAATAAGACAGTTGACAATACAAGCCAACACAGTCACACAAAACTATGCAAACATGCAATGGGAACCGTGCACTATGTGACAATTGTGACAGAAAAATAAACAATTTTGTTTATACACTTATGATTCCAACTAGCAGTAGTGCAATAATACAATTAAGTCACACTTATCAGAAAGTAATTATGATGATTAGCACACATTTGCATAAATACATGTGGGAAAGCTTCCACCAGGACCACCGTCAAGCTATGCCCTGAAGATTAATCTTAAAGCACTGAGCAAGGCCTCACAGCAATACAACCAGCATCATGAAGAATACACGAATTCAAGAGCACGACCTCTGGTTAGTGAAGATGGGTGTAATGCCATGTTGACAAAGATTTCGCTAAAAAAATGTATAAGCTGGTAAGCTTCGAGCTTCCCAGGCCGCACGCTTGTTTCGGCCTCTTCCTGAAGCCTGAGCACTATGCTGCAGCGCATAAGAGAGCATCACTTGCTCGCACCCGTCTAGATCCATGCATTTCGAAAATACCACGTGGCAAAGAACTGCGGTAGTCACCTGTATACTATCACAGATTCACATCGTGGATTTAAAAAAAAATCTGTGCAAATCATGGTTCCACGGTAGCAATTAACGTTAAATCTATAATATTGCCCTAACTCAGGATTTCAACACTGTGCAAAGCATAGCATTCGCTGGTACACACTCACGCGGCGACGGCAGCTCGGCGTAAAGTACTACATACTACAGAATAGTAAATACGCTACATGGAGATGGCGGTCGGCCAGCGCTGGGACATGACATTTATAACGGCGTGGTTCAGCACAAAGGCGAATGTGGGGGAAAAAAGTTGAACATGCGCAGCCAGATTGAAGTTTAAGCTCTTCTTCGACTCCGCACGTGCAAGAAGAGATTTTAAACATACGCACAGAATGTGTGCTCCATGTAATGAAGAATTTTACATCACCTGTCATATGCAGAAGCACGGTGTCGTAGAGCCGACTTTGGTCTTCTCATCGCCGCTCCCAGTAAGCACTGAAGACATCCCCAGGGGTGAAGTCGTCAACGTCCTTGCAGTTAAACCACCGCACGGCACGCTCTTTGCACTTATAACCTTTTTATTCTTGTGAAAGTGGTATCTTACGTAGACGAAACACTGCGTCGCACTAACTTTTCACAAGCGGGCGATCGTTCACGCACGGAAAATCCTCGACGGAATAAAAAAAAAACAATGCCAGTGTTGCTAGCAGTGGCGTCAAAATGAATGTTTTGCCGCTAACTAAAGGCGTAGTGGCATGATATCTTCTTCAACCATTAACTTTGTTGCTTTAGTTGAAAGTTTAGGAGCTCTAATTCACAAATAAAGTGATCACAAACCTCAAATCGCTGCTAATAATTTATTATATTATCACAGCTTTTATACTACCAGTCCCGGTTTCGATCGAAACCGAAACTGTTTTTATAAAACATGCTATATCAACGGTGTTCTGAGGATTGTCGCTATTTTTTCAAGTGTTTATTGCTAGAGTGCGTTCTCAACGTAATAAATCAGTGGTTGGAAATGTCATGTCAGCGTCCCATTCATATGCGATGCAATGAAACAATGTATCGCGTCTTGAGTACGGTTGCAGCTACAGTGTACTGCTGCAGCAGCCTTCCGCTTGGTTTTTTTTTGAAAGGAAAGTTACGGTTCCTTCGGAGAAGTCATGATAATCTTGACGCGATGTTTCAAAACTAGAAACGAAAGCACTAAAAAAAAAAAAAAAAAGACTACAATGCGCGGTTTCGAACCCACGACGTGCAGCACTACGAACTGCCGCGCTGAGTGCTAACCGACTTCGCCACCAAAGCAACTCGGCGGCGGGGTTTAACAACGGCATGTGTACGACGTGGTGAATTACAATGTGATGATCGTAGATCGTAGTTCTTTCACTACAGCGCAGCTGCTGAAGTGACGGCCCTGCGCCCCCGCGCACCCATGGCCCCGTCGTGGTGGTCGGTCCCGCCTCAGAAACGGCGCTTTCGGTTCTATTTAGAACCGACTACATCGTCAAAGTTCCCCTACAGATTGTGTGGAGCCAGAAGAAAGAATCGTCTGCTGCTCTAGATGCTTCACAGGTAAGTTGTGATATCTTGAAATGACTCTCAGAGCCCGGCGTTATCAATATCAATTCGCACATGCAGCCGCTCTGTTCGTGCTTATCTGAGGCAAGAGCTTCTTTCGCTGTAAATGACTGATATCACAGCTTTCCACCGCGGGGCGATGCAATCCTCGTTTAACTTTGTAACTGTTTCACATCGATGTAGAAGCGGGGCGCGCGGTGCCAGCAGTGTTTTACCCATAACTTCGAAATGACGGGGGGGGGGGGGAGGAGGAGGAGGAGGCGGTTGCTAAAACAACACGGGGGCGGGGTGGTAGGTGCCTGTATATGTAAGAGGGGAGGGAGTGGTTGGGTTGGTGGGGAACAATGCTTAGGGGGCTGTCAGTAGGTATACTAAATATGCATTCATAACTACGTATAAACAGTTGATTGAATCGTTTAAACAAAAGTGACAGACACATTTGTGCCTTTATGAGGATTTATACTGTTGAACTTTCGGTGACATGAAAATGAAAATAAAGATCCACAGTGCCACACTATCTGTTCCAGAAAAGCCTCAAACCCTCAACGGTCGTTCAAAACTGCCATGTAGCAGCAGCGTGACAAGTGCACTGAGTCGATAGAGTTGTGGCTTTTTGACGGCCATCGACTGCATGGCCTTTCAAAAGTGCCCGAGTGGAACACTTGTTATTTATGAACTGCAAATCTAGGACCCAAATGTTGTCAAGGTGCGTTAGGAATGTCCCATGTACTTGCAGTTTGCGACAAAAGAAATGAGGCACACATTTCCACGAAGAAAATCAGTTACTGCCTGTCTTCATAAAACATTAACGCACTAGTGCTATGCAGAGGCTACAATACAAACCGCATTGCATCCACATTGAGTAAATGTACCTCATTCAATGAAATGAATGAAGTAGTGCTTGGTAGTGCAAGCAGAGACAGGAAGAAAGATTCCTGGCCTGTATTGTTTCAGTTTGGGCTACTGTGTACATCTTCACATCTAGAAAGCTATCCCATTTACAAATCCCGTTTCAACCATTTGATTCAGTCTTGCCTGTTATTAAAAATGCTGAGCTGCTGTCGAAAGGACGGTGGTAATGAGATTAAACTGGAGCAGATAAGATTCATTAATACGCTTTTCTTGCCAGAACCATGAATGATTCCTATGACTTATCCAGTATTGCAGCATCTGTGATCTCTTTATGCTTGCACCACTTTGCTGTAAGCATTGCCAGTTTCATACCTCTCGTCATATTGCGAGTGATAGAAGCCTAAATTCCATTGGCGCTACTTGGCATGTCACAGTGACAAGCAACGAAATGGATGGTCGCATAACCAGATCACTCATTTCTCTTGCTAGATTGCTCAATTGGAGAAATCTATAGTACGTCCCTCATTGCCCAGAATTTCTGAGAAACCAGTCAGTAGCACCAAGCTGGAATAGTACATCAGTAACATACTACTGGTTGTCACACGGAAGGAGCGAACGGCCAAAAAAAAACAAATATGCTTAAATTGTTAGAGCACATGTCATGCCAGCATTAGTGCATATTTGCTGCCTTCATACTGGCAGCATTGAACAGCTGTCACTCTCGTGCGATTCAACTTCTAGGCGAGAGCTAACTCTATCGTGTCGCTTATTGCTTTTTTCACAAAATTGCTTATGTGGCTTTTATACTTGATGATCGAACATGAATGCATAACTCCCGAATATCGTCTCACTTCTGTTTTGTCTCTCTCTTTTCTATGCAGGCAAGTTCAGATGAGCTTTTTGAGGACAATGTCGGGCTCGAAGATGAACCATATCTGCAGGTTGAATTTCCTATAACAGTCAGCAAGGTCCATGGTAATTCGGAATGTAGTCAAGAGGTTCCTGAGGATGTTGAAGTCGACAACCCAGATGCTGACGTCTCTGATTGTGTGGCAAGAAATTCAGCAGTAATGCTTCCTGGCCTCTCTGTAAGTAGATTGCAAGCTTGTGCTTGTGTGAGTCGTAATTCAATAAAAATGTGCTTACTGGATTACAACCACTGAAAGCTCATATTTGAAGGTGCGAGATCAGAAGGTTCCTTGTAAAGCACCAATTATGTGAGATATTGGTGATGGAGTACTGACTCAGATTTTAGAAGTATTTTGTATTCTTGCGCTTAATAAAATCGGTGTCAAGAACACTAACAAGTTTATTGGGGTTGCTCGGAATGCAATTAGTACATTTTCAATGCCACTTCCTTAAAAAAAACATTTGTGGTGTTCATATCGAGCTGGTGGTTATGTGTAAACACAGTGTGACGTAGGTCTAAGTCACGTGAGGACAGCAACACTTGATGTTCTTGCAGCCCTCTGTAGTTTCAGAAAGGGCCTTTTGGAAGGCAACCGAATGAGAATTGTGGCTTTTGCATTACAGCATCCCATGTCTCGATGACATTCTGCCATCAAGATACATCAGGCATTTCATGCCGCTTTCTAAAAGCCTCTTCATGCTGCTCAAGGAAACTGTCGAGGAGTCTGAGGCATTTATTGCTCAGAGATTGTTAAAGAGGTTTGTTCAAGAGGTTTCCATACTGTATGGTGCAGCCGCTCAGACCATATTATTGTTATGCCAGGAAATTATCTGTCAGCAGTATTTTTTACCCTTCATGTACAGTATCGAGCATCCACCAGCACATGTAGGGCAGTGTTTGCTGCATGAAAGCAGCATGGCTTCACCGTGTGTTCTTGTAGATCGAGGGGGAACATTCGTTGTAGCAAAAATGCCGAATATTTTCGAAGGTGACTAAAAGATGTGTGCCATATTCTTCTAGTGTACGAGACGTGTTTCTCCAAAAGTTCATATGGTGCACCTTGTCCAACAGTTGATATGATAGGTTAGAATGTACAGTTTTCCTTTTCTTTCTTTCATCGGTGAGCATGTCTCCTTTTTTCAGTGCACTTGTTGTTAATCCCCCTGCTGCATGCCTAGGCATGCAGCAGGGTGTTTTTGTTTTTTGTTAATTACTCAAGTGCCTCATGCGCCAAATAATTACTCAATACTTGGCGAGGGTCTTGTGATAGTAAGGCAGAGAATATTGCAGAAATATTTGTCGTTTAACCTTGATCTGACACCCGAATGTAACTACTCTGATTGACGATATAGACTCATACAGGATTTTTAAAAGGAAGATTCAGTCACACTTACTATCTACCATAGGCGTGCGCAGGGTTCCCCTTCAGGGGGGCGAAGGTTCGTCGCAGCACCCCCTCCCAGTTCTGTCAACGTATGGCGCTGACATTGCCCCCCCCCCCCCGAGTGGCAGCGCCCCCCTGCCTATTATGTCAATGTATGGGGCTGGCTTTGCACGCCCCCCCCCCCCCTCTTAGGTGAATAGGGGGGGCAGCCGCCCTCCCTGCCCTCCTGTGCGCACACCTATGCTATCTACATAAACATATTCACCGTCATCATAATCATTGTTTTGTATTCTCTAAAGTATTTGTTTTCTTTGTTTTTTTAATTTCTGAAACCTTATGCATTGAAATCTTACGTTTCGTCATGTAATGTCACATTCATGTTTGTTTATTTTCTCAAACTTTGTTTCATTTGTTGGTCACATATATGCCTTACTGATGTCATTGCCTGGGCCAATTCACTCATCTATTTGTTTTCTTATACACATGTGGCCTGCACGTAGCAACTAATTTATGCTTATTTCATTATTGACTGTTCATTTTTTACACTGAGCATTTTGTCATTTTGGTGGGATTTTAGGTTTTCAGGGGGCAGGCGCCTTGTCAGGCTTTTATACCTTTTCGCCGGTCCCCTAGGCAAATTGTACCTTTCTTTGTTTTGCTTTTTTCCCGAAATAAACCTCAACTTCACCTTGCTTGTCTAACCGCCTTGTCGTATGACATTTGTAGTATTGGCATTTTGCAGGAAAAATATGCATATGCAGAAAACAAACTACAGTTGCAACCGTTCCTTAACAACAAACATGTGAAACATTCTTTTGATGCTATTTGCTGATGCTATTTCTGCCTGTCAGTGAACTTATATTTCTGTGCTTGGTTGCCACATTGAGAAGTGATATGTCCGATACTGGCAGCTGGCTTGTTGCGCCCTTCCTTCTTTGGGGTCTACCCTTTTAAGGACAGAGGCCATAAGAAGAATATCTCATAATTTTTAGTGGGTTTACTTAAGCTGGTTTTTGGCTTTCCATTTCAAATGTGCTTTTCATTTCCAATGTTCCTATGGGAGTACAGCATGATTTCAAAATTTTATAGCAGATATAATCAAGCACTTTATGGCACAACGTTCTGGGATTGCTGAAATTTTCAAACGTATAGCCCTGTTACTTTGATTATTTTGCATTCTTTTTTTATTGGACATTGATGTACATGCATGTATGCCTACTGCAGTTCACCATGTCTGTATAGTGCAATTAGAAGTACAAAAACTTGTTCTGTGCTGATGCGTTGAATAAATGCAAATGTGACATCGCTTTCTTTGTCTTTTTATGGGTTCCCCATCAACTACTGTCAGCTTTGCAATGCATGAGTGTGCATGAAGTCTATGCAGTTCTCTTACCATGGTGTCTTGTACCGTGTACCGTGAGGTTTCTAATTTTGTGTGTGCATATATATATATGTGTATATATATATATATAGAGAGAGAGAGAGAAATATTTATTTAGGTAAATAGCTAGATAAATTAGTGAAAGGCATGCTAGAGATCTACAAGGTACACAAAAAGCGTCTAACACAAATATTTCTGTACTGCACATATGCAGGCGTAAAGCTTACCTAATTTAACCTGTACACCAGTTGTGACATCAGAGCTCACAATTCCATAGTTCGTCTGCACGGCACAGAACCGTATACAGTCGATCAGTGGCATCTTCTTGTGTATGGAATGGAACATATGTTTTGTTCTTTGCGTAGATGGCAAGGTCTCCTGCTCTCTTTTTTAATATTACAATTTCACTTTGGTGCTAGTGTGAGAGCAGGGCCGGGTGAAGATAATAGCGTTGTCATACTGTCGATCGTTCATTCCGTTTAGTGAAATTTTATTTTAATAGGATAACGTTTACATGCCCAAGTTTGTGATTGCATACTTGATAATACTAAGTGCAAAAGGTTAGGTGAATGACTGCATTTACCACCAGAACACACCACACTAGGTTCGCACCCCACTAGAACACGTTCCACCAGAACACACCACACTGGGTCAGCGTTCCCACCAGGACACACCACACTGGGTCGATTTCCACACCAGAACACATCCCGCCAGAACACATCCAACCAGAACATACCACGATGGGTCGGTTTTCCCACCAGAACATAGCCCACCAGGCTGGTGTATCCACCAGAACACACCACGATGGGTCGGTTTTCCCACCAGAACACAGTCCACCAGGCTGGTGTATCCACCAGAACACACCAGTGTGTTCTGGTGTTAACACCAAAACACGCCAAACACACTCTGGTGGGTTTTTCAACTGGGTATGACGAACATAAATTACAACTGGTAACATGAAAGTCATGACATGCACGTCATGTAGGGTATGACTTACATGCCCCTCTCATGGTGTGTTCGCGGCCAGTTCGCTAGCTTGATATACACCAAAAATTGTATTTCGTGATGTCAATGTGTGACGAACATAAATGACAGGTGGTAACATGAAAATCATGACATGCATGTCGTCTAGGGCGTGACTTACATGCCACGTGCGTTCGCGGCCGTTTCCCTACGTTGATATACACCAAATGTGGTATTGCGTGACGTGACTGTATGAAGAACATAAATGACAGGTGGTAACATGACAATCATGACATGCATGTCATGCGCAGCATGATTTATATACGCTCATGGTGCGCTCGCGGCCGGTTCGCTAGCTTGATATACACTAAAATTGGTATTACGTGACGTGACTATGACGAACATTAATTACAGGCCGTATCATGAAAATCGTTACATACATGTCATGTGCGGCATGACCTACATGCCACGCTCATTGTGCGTTCGCAGCCGGTTCACTAGCTTGATATGCACCAAAATTGGTATTGCGCGACGTAACTGTATGGCGAATATAAATGACAGGCGATAACATGAAAATCGTGACATGCATGTCATACACGGCATGATTTACATGACACTGTCTTGGTGCGCTTCCGGCTGTTTTGTTTGCTGGATATATACCAAAATTGGTATGGCATGACATGACTGCGGATGAACATAAATGACTGGTCTTGCCTTGTATGTACTAGAATATACGTTTCATTGGCATGGTGTATACCATATTGCACATGCACGCATGCATGCATGACAAACATGCAATATATAGTGGACTAGGGTCATGACGTGAATGACTTCACTTGCCTCGAAGGCAAATAAGGTGATGTATGCAGCTCATTGCTGCTTCGCATTACATTGGTTCCCATAGTGGGTGGGATCTGCCGGATATTTTTTGTGACAACGCTTGCGCAACGGCTACATTACCTTTAGGATGCATCCCCCGTGCAGCCGTCTCCTGTTTGCGCATGCTGTGTTCACTGCTGTCCAACACTGTCGTGCCCAGGCATTGTGGTAGTCGATTCGGCGTGAGCATTAATTGATCCAT
Organism: Rhipicephalus sanguineus; assembly: GCF_013339695.2. Classification (NCBI taxonomy): domain Eukaryota; kingdom Metazoa; phylum Arthropoda; class Arachnida; order Ixodida; family Ixodidae; genus Rhipicephalus; species Rhipicephalus sanguineus. The sequence continues at coordinate 315,134,208 of NC_051176.1, forward strand.
ATCTTTGCCAGTGCCCCCCACATGCTCCTTTTTATCGTGTGTCTTCTCGCTTCAATACTCGGCGAAAAAAGACCACAACAGAAGCCCAGCCTTTTGCACATCGAGCCAGCGCAAGCAGTAGCCTGGCATTCTACAGACGTTACACAAAACTTTAATGTTACAGCAAGAAAGGACGGGCAGCTAAATTGCACATCTCATTACTCAGGTTTCTGCAGCCTTCATTTTTCCATCCGTGTGGCTTTATTTAGGAAGCCAAAAGAAATCTATGCCGTGAATGCTTGGTTGATTTGCCACCAAGAGAGGGTCGGCCTCGATTACCCGACACGTACGAGAACTCATTACAATACTTCATGGACAGAAGAAATATGTGCAGATAATACTATCAGACCAAAAAGCATTCCTGAAACATACGGATCAGTGTTTGCGGCACAGCGTGAATCCAATGACAGACGTGCCAGCGTTGAAATGTGAAAGCTGCAACGACGACCACAGGGAGGCTCTGTAAAACTCGTATGCAAAAAAATTCATGAAACCGCTATTTTCAGTTAGTGCATTGGACATAAGAGACATAAATGCAGTTGCTAAAATGTACAAGAAAAAAACTACTGCCACTCCAACTATTGAAGCTTAGAGACGCTCTGAAACGGCTTCTAATGATTCTCTTTTGCGTACAGAGGTTCTGAGGTGGGCTCGTTGGTTCTCACGAACATTGTGGCAAAACTGTGCAATAAACGGGACTCTGTGTTTTTTTTTTATTGAAGCGATTTTTCTCGCACGGCAGACACCCAAAACTGTGATTACAGCGTTATGAAAACGGTAACATTTCTTCCTATTCTTTGCTTTCAATAATTCTTGTCGTCCTTCATATATTTACGGCATAACAAGCCCTTCATGTAATTGATGTAACCCGCCATTATTTGTGATAACAGTCAATTTCTGCTTTATATATACCTTCCATAATTGTCAGTCGTGCATTTTCTCATAATTTTTTCATATTTGCTTTTTTTCTTAGCTTGTTCATAAATCTTCAGCATTATCTACATAAATTCGTGTTTGATCTTGCGTTGCATTCATTTTCCTTTTTTTTATGTTTAAGCAATTTTTCATGTCTTTTTTTAATACAATCCTGCATCATATGCACCAGCTATGATTGGCAGAGAATGTTTAGCCTGCACTGTTTCTGCAGAGAATAAACATTGAGCTATTGTTGTTTTACTTTATCTACTGTTTCATTTCGTCTTGAAGACTTGTCTGTTTTCATTCTGCTGAACTCTGCCAAACTTTAAGCGCTAAAGTTTCTCATATTTAAGCTCTGAAACGTATTAGAGGGACTGGCGCAGCGACTTTTTGTGACGGAGCCAGCAGAGCATTGGTGGATGGATGCTACGAGCGTGCCCTCTTTAACGGGGGCGGTAGCTAGAAAAAAACGAACAAAAAAGAAACATCTCTTTTTGTTTTAAGTCGGCCTGCCTACTTGAGTTAAAATCTTCCTATAGAAAAAAAAAGACCATGCATTCACAGCCCAACTTTCTGCCCCCTAGGCAGAATGACCTTATTTTTCTCACTATTTATTTTTGTCTTTTATCCCTACTTTTCCGCCACCAATCCTTTTACCGTCTCTTATTTCTGTGGCGGACGTGTTTGCCTTTCCATTGTTGTGCCTAAAACCCAAGGGCTCATGTAGACTAGCGCCCAAAGGCACACACGGGTATACATATCTCCACCTTCAGTCGGAACATGCTCCGTCATTTCCTTAGCTTCTCCAAAGCATGCACAATTTTCTTTACTAAATCTCGCTTTATAACTACGCATTCGAAGGCAACGCGACCTTGCTTCAAACAGTCATAAAATGCCTCTCCCCTTATTTCGTTTTTGCCCTTTCGGTAGTTACTCAGAGCCTTTTTTTTTTTTTCAGTACCCAATAAATCCTCTGCGCCTCTCTGACTTTTCGCTTTACGCTTTGTTGCCATATCGTTTGCCCTCCCAGACGTATACTTGCTGGTGAGTCTCATACACTCTAAGAAAAAAAAAAAGAGTGAACGTGACTGTTTTCGAAAAGTTCTGACTTGCCACATATACAGCTTTCTTTAAAAAGTCACGGTGACTCTCTTGGTGGGTCAAAGTCTGCGCGCTCTAGGAGAGTACCCTGACCCTCTAGGAAAAGTGGAAGGACTCTTATCCGAAGGATCACATTACCACTTATGAGGGAGTCAGACGACTCTTGCTAGTAACACTCCTACGGGGGTCAAATTACACACACAGAAGCGTCAAGCGACTCCACAACTATTTTAAGGTACTCAGTTGACCCATTGTCTACTTTTGCGCGACTACTGTTGGAAATAGTCAAGTATTCATTTTAAGCAAATCCAATAATACTTGCCGTTATGCCCAGCGACTGCTGAAAAGATTAGATCAACTTTAGCATTATTTTAATGCACCTCCCCAAAACAACACACCTTTTCCAGCAGAGTAATCTAGAAAGCGCGAAAAGAGGGCCTGTGATTTCCCATTAAGCCGTTGAGGTATTCCTTATTTACAAGCTTGTATGAGTATAGCCAACTAAAATGTGTGACAGTGATGTGTATAGTGTGATATGGTGCAAAATAAACTGCAGAAATCCGCATCATGTTTTTATATTTATTTCTTATGATTATGAATAAATCAAAAAGTGGTGATTGCTGGAGGCACCAGACTTGTGACTTGCTATGTTGTCGCTCCTGTTGAGCGTGAGCAGCCATGAAAAATTGTATCTGAAAAACAGAACGTGATATTATGATGAGAAAATGGAATTGCAGTAAGAGTTTGCAAAACCTGCACAATAAGTGATTTAAACAGACATAATGAAGGCTCACAACAAAACAGCAAATGCAGACGGGCCGGGCAAGGAACCAAGTTTTTGGCTGTTATCGTGTGAAACACAACTTGCAAATAGTAGCTTTTGCAAGACGTCAATTGGCGACAAACTTGCAGCACAAGATGATGTGAGCCTCTTTGAAAAAGCAGAAGAAATTGGTTTAGGCTTCTTTGCGTGGGTGTCACTCACCTCTTTTCCTTCGTCATGTTGTCCAGCCAAAGGAAATGTATAGGACCGACTGCCTCGTTGACAGGGCGAACGCCGCTGTTTATTTTCGCATCACGAGTGGTGAGGCGCCAGACCAGAGCGACACCTTCGTTTCCCGGAGTGTGGCGTCAGCTGCAGTGAAGAGGCGGGAAAAGCGATCTGGGATTCTTGGAATAACCAACACACACACAGTGATTATTTGGATTTAAAACCACCCTTTGTTCAACACACCGTTACTGTACACACACCTGACACGTGTATTTCGTTTTAAATAATTTCGCAACGAAAACAGATTTTCACGTAAAAGAAGGCGGGAACTTCGTTTCGCAATAGGTACTGGCTATGCACGAATGTAAGCATTTCTCTTCTGAGAAATCGCTTCAAAATTTGCTTTCAGAATAAGGCCGACTTTGCGGCGGCATATTCCAACACCCAAGCGCATCGTCCGGCAGTCAGGGGCACGTCGTGAGCGGTTACTGACCGCCTGTTTTACAAACGCAACCCATCCTTAAATACTCAGATAAACACATGCGAGTACGAGCGCCGGAACGACACCCAGCGCGCGGACGCCGTCTACGTCGAGATCGGGCGTAGCGTCTACGTCGAGACCGCACATAGCTCCCACGGTCACGTACACTCACTCGATTCTGTTATAACGTTAAACGTCATCGCAGATGTAGGCAAACCACGAAAACAGCAAACAGAAACAAGGAAAAAGAGTGAACGGCGGCTGCCGCAACAACGCACGCCGTTGAAAGTCTAGCTTTTCACCTTGCCGGCTAGGTGTGTCCAACTTAAGTGACTACCGCGTACGCGCTGGAATCATCGTACTATATCTGCATCTTAAACTACCGTCTTTAAGCCAACAAAAACCATCATATATAGAGAGCGCGTCAAAGTGTTTTGTACACAGACATTTTTTCCCCGTTCCTGCGCGCGGAAGCACGCTGCACACTCAATGTCGATGGAAATGTTAGCATGAAGTAGACTAAAGCGAATTTCAAAACGACATCTTGTACCTTCAGCAGTGCAGACACAATGTGCGATCAGCAAAGAATGACCCTTGATAATTGTTTGCATCGCTCATTTTATGGGAGCTTGCACAGCAACGCGCACAACGATGTCAACTCGTTAACTGACAGTTTAGTTGGGCATTTACAACAGCCCCGCGGACGCAGGCTGCTGTTGGAAATAGCTGACAGCCTACTTTCACAGCTGCTGCAGACACCCAGCTAAAGCTGTATAATTAGTATGTACGAAAGCAGTACACTCACCGTTAACAGGCGCACGTTGTCCGTGTCCACAGCTCCACGAATATTCCGCCCTCCAAGCGTAACTTTGAGCACGGAGCCAGGCGTCACCGCCACCGAAGATGCGCATGTTCGCTTGAACACAAAACTACTAGACAGGCAAGCCGCGCAACCAGTGCAACGCATTCCAAAAGACTGAGGACACTGAGAGAGGAGGCGGAGGCGTCGCGCCAGCCCGCCTCTGTCGGCGATAGTGAGACAAATATTTTTGCATCTTCATTATTTATTTAAACCATTAAGCATTTTGGCAATGAGATGATTCATCTTTTTCATTCGGCCAGCCGCATGCACATTTGCCGGCTTACACTTCACAGTGTGCAAAGCCATATGCAGAGTAGTGAGCAAATGCATGAAGCACTTCTTAAATATTTAGATTATTTGTTCACCTAAAGTAAATGTTTAATGCCACTACGTAAAGCAAAATATCTTAAAGAGGTACTGACGCAAAATTTCACAGCTGAGATAGCTTCAGGGATTGATTACCGTGAACATGCGTATATCATCTACCAAATCTGAACAGCGAATATAGCTTGGAAGATAATTTATATGAATATTGAAGTTCGCGTGTGTGATCCAGTGCTATATGCCACACCTTGCGTCATTGAAATCATCCAAAGTGACCTGAAGGTCACTCCCAGTCACGACAACTTCCGAGCTCCGAGTTGGCGCAGCTAGTATAATGACGTCATAGTCGCCATTGCCCTTTGGCCACGCTTGTGCCAGCAGGCTACTATTTGGCGACTGCTTGCGAGTTCGTGCCTGCGGCGAACGTATGGAAGCCTCAACAAAGTCGTTGCCACCATACGATGGTGATAGAAACGACGGCAACGACATCAAGCACATACGGCAGCGAGAGAATGCGAGTAAATGATACAGGCAGCACAGAAGTGCGTCACAGTTCTTTGTACCATCTCACACGCTAGATGGCATTAGTTGCACCAGACGACTTGTTCTCGCTCTGCCAAACGGAAACTGAGACTAGTCGGTAATAAACAGACTGTAATTAATTATCCCTCCCGCGTTGCAGCAAACAATCTGCCGTGTTATTACTAATAGGCCCCCAGCGACGGATTGCACAAAAAAATGCCAGAAATATTTTTTTGTGTCAGTACCTCTTTAAGCAAAAATACTCACTAGCCACAGCCTTCAACTTTCTTGGTGTCAGGGCCCTCTTCGGTGGCCCGTTTGTCCTGGCGCACCAAGCGCCTACAAGGCGCTACTGTGGGACTCTTGTTCTGAAGCTCAAGGATGCTCCACAGTAGCTTTGTGGCCTCTTGCAAAATAAAAGAGTCCTTGGGCAGCGACAGCAGCCAAGCCCAGTGCTCCTCCTTCGCGAATATGCCGCTTCTCAGATGGACCTGCATTGCAAAAATGTCTTTGTGATCCTTTTCTTCTTTGTGTGAATTAACATTGTTGCACTCATTCTGAAAGCGTTGCTATTACAGGTGCAATTTACCTTCGTAACTGCCTTGTAGCAGAAAGCTTCAATGCTGAAAGTTATTGTTTCAAGAGGTCTCTCAGTTTTGACTTGAAAGAGATAGAGTAGCTCAAAGAAGAATATGTGTGCAGCTCTAGGCACATGCAGGAGTTATAATTGGTGGCATTAGCGCAACCTTCATAATGCCACTTGTGCAATCACTCATTCTACTGACTGCTAAAATATGGGGCAAGAACATGAAGGTAAACATTAGCTTCACCAGAAGAGGACTGTCAACTAACAAAAGGGACAAAAATGACAGCCGTAACGTCAAAGATCAAATAGCAATACAGAAATCTTATCTATAATGGCTCAAGCAAGATCAAAATCCATTTTTGCCATCATATCAGTGAAAAGCAAATGTGATTGATCATCATGGCTGCCTTTTAGTCAATTTTGTGCCACCTCAGCAGCTGATGTTAAAGCAATTGTGAAATATGCTAGAAAGTGGTATTAACTAAACTTTGCAGATTACTAGTTTTCTTCAGCGAGTTAAATTAACACAAGTTTCAGGTTTCGTGGGAATACTGACAAGAAAATTAAATTTTTGTCGTGACACTCTTTTTTTTTCATACTTCTGGTTGTTTGTTATACCTTGCAATCACCGAGTCTCAATAACCCTCCAGCTAATACATATCGCTTTACATTAGCGTCAAAACAATTATCTCCTCCTTATGTCCCCCAACCCCCGCCCCTGTCTCATCAAAGAATAAATACATTATTTAGTTTGTTGTTGCTGCGAGAGGCTTCTGCACTATAGTGCTTTGGTGCTCCAAGCTACACAGTTCGCAGCACAACATAAACAGCCAATCAGAGACAGTTTAATCGTTTATGCAACTGAAACTACTGTAAGAGTTCAGTGCGACTCATGGGGCGCAACGCACGCCCGCTGGCTTTGCACAGACGGTCACTATTCTGCCTTCCGTGTAACTCTCCATATCAGCTGTTACGGGACGTGGTGAATAGGCAAGTTTCGAACATGTTTCGCCATGAGCCGGTTTCGACAGCCACGCTGCGTAACTCTCGGCTGTGTCAAGAATTTGCATGATTGAGAGCGCGGGATGCTCTCTCTTTAGACACCGTAAAGACAGCAGAAGTTTCTTTTCCGTCTGCTGGCTCCTTTGTTTGAACATCACTTGGACTGATTCTGGACTGTCTGTTCAGCCAAAGAGCGTAATTGAAAAGTGAATCTTTGAGCCAATATACAGCACGAAGATGTTGGTACTCGGCCGCAGGAAACAGCGGCAGCTCTGAGGTTCGTTGTTTGTCCACTGTTTTGATCTCTTTCCTCATCGCTTATGCTGACTAAGCTACTCCTTCAGGCACCTTAAGTTTTCAGGTAAATCGTTTTGATAAAGCGCATATGATGGCAAATATAGAGGAATGAGACATGCTCAAATGTGTGGTTTCTTTTTTTTTTGTCCATTTATAGCGAAGTACACACTGCGCTTTTCATGAAGCAATTAAAGGGGACCACAACACTTTTCGAGCATGGTCAGAAAACAATGCCGACCTAAAGTCGAGGCTCCTGAGAGCATGTGAGGCAAACATAGCTCAGCACGCGGCCTGGAATTCACAATTTATTTTTAGTAAGAAATTGCTCCCTCTTCCCTCGACAAATGATGCCATAAACCCATATGACCGCGCCATAAGCACAAAGTACACTGGCGCTGCGGGAGGCTGCCACGTGCCCGTGCGCTCGCTCGCAATCATTTTGAATGTAAGCCCTGCGTTTGAAGAAAAAAAAGAGAAGCGTTTCAATGCAAGAATGAATAGTATCTTTCAGATAGTTGCTAACAACAACAAAGATAGTTGCTAACAAGTTTAGTTGCTAACAACTTAAAACATTGTAGCCAGACGGCTTTTTCTTTCACCTAAAAAAAGAGAAACTTTATGCTTTTCGTCGATTTACGATGAAAGGAAGCTACAAAAGTAGCGTCCGTGAAAGGGCGCATGTCACTGGTCACATTGCTTTCAGATCACTTTTTTAGGCTGATAAAAATTATGCAATATGAAGTGTGACACATGAAAAGATGAGGAAAAGAATCTACTTTCATATTTAGCGAAAAATAAAAAACTACTTTTTTTTTTAATTTTCGCTTGTACTGCCCCTTTGGGCACAACATTACTACTGCACTACATATTAACTTTGTTCACTGCACTGACAGGCACAATCAACCCTGTTGATTAAGCTTATGGTAGTCTGGATTGTCGATTCAGCCGCCCATGCAAGACATCAAGCATTTAAAAGCTAAATTTCTGAACTATACACACCTGGCTGGTAGCTTCCTTTGGAAGCATTAGAACCAGTCAGGGTGTGGCATGGGTGGCATTATTGGGAATGGCTGTGGTAGCCGCTCCATTAGCGATGATGTTGGCTGTGATGGTAGCAATGGCCGAGGTGGAATGGAAGCCTGTGGTGGTGGCAACAGCTGCTGTGGTTGCAGCAAAGGGGGCTGATCTGGCGGCAGCGGCTGCAAAAGGTGACAGATTTAGGTACTAGGAAATCACGAGAGAAAAAGTTCACTATACTATTGAAATCTACAGCTTAGAATGACAGAAAGCTTAGCTTGTTGTTTGGGATTTATGTCAAAGGCAGTGGGCGAACAAACATGGACACAAGAGAGAAGTCAGAACAAGAAAGCCGACGAACAACTGCAAAGACGCACAGTGGCGGAAAAGAAAGTACACAAAAACTTATCTGCACCCAGGCAAGGGGGCGAACCCTATCAGTCCGGCTTGCGTGGGGGTCTACGTGAGATATGACTGTCTAGGCATTTGATTTCATCGATGGTTGGCTCACGCATGTGCTTCCAGTATTATTGATATGCCAGGCCTCAACCCTTAGACATGTCTCTTCATTCCTGTGCCTGTATAAAACTGCACATTCATTGAATCTTGTCTTGCATCTTCACTCTTGACAATGTAAAGATAGATTAGACGGTGAGCCTCAAGTTAGCGACGTCTTATATTCCATTACTCCTTGATTAATACAGTGGCCCGTCTGCCCTACGTAGAAGCGGCCACAGCCAAAATGAACACCATGCCTGTATGGCAATAGGTAAATTTGTTAGTGTGCTTTACGAAACAAAGGTAAGTTAATCTTCTTGTCTATTACCCACTCATTCTTTCTCTGCACGGCGCACATATCTCACCTAGCCTATTGGCAGCCGTAAAAACGTTAACACTGTATGTACTTGCCACTTTCTTTACGCAATAAGACCCAATGAATGCAAGGAATACTTATGACGTTCTTGTTACTATTGCTTTCTGCAAATGTGCTCTGACTTAACAGATTTCTTTAAACAAAACAAGTAAGAAGCGTAACAAGTAACAGGCGGGTCACGGGGCCACAGAGTTCGATCGCCCACCATGCAGCCCTAACTTAGCTCTCTCTGATTACCATCTGTTTGCTAACATGAAATGCTGGCTAGGAGGCCTGTGCTTTCAAACAGGCCTGTGCACCGGTCTGCAGCTTCCTGCAGACTGACATACAGAACTACGGGGAGGTAATAGGAAAGTTGGTGCCACATTATTACAAATGTCTCAATCGAAATGCCGACTACGTAGCGAAGTAGCTGGTATGTGTACCTGAATGTTTCAAACAAGGCAGTTTAAATTTTCACTCTGGTTATTATTTCGCGACTGAACTGACCTTGTAAACAAAACAAAAAACGTTCGTAACGTAGGATAAAAAACACAGAGACATCGATGCCTAGCGAACTTTTACAATTGCACTTGTGTGAGCGACTATTGTATAAATGTGCAACTTCAGAAAGTAACCTGAACATTGGAAGTTAGCGTCTTGTATATGCTGTTTAATCATGTGTGATGTTTCAAGTATATTTACCTTCCGAGTTCTCGCGTCTCTTTCAGTCACTCTCGTAGAAAAGATTGGGTTGTACGGCAAGTCGTTTTTTGCTTCTGCACAAGATTCTGCACAGTCGCTGAAGTTGGTTAAACCAGAGTACACAAAAAAAAATTGGGGCGCAGGCCACTATAGATTAACCAGAGAGAAGTGAAATGTGTGCATATTTTAATTTGGTACAGGGTTTGATTCGATGTAAACGTGTTCCTCCACGATAAAAGCTGAGCTGCACGTGCATGTGCTTCTATGAACACATACACGCAAACTGCAAGTAAATGCAATGTACTATAGGCTGGTAAACGAGAATAACGACGTGGATTGGTTGATATAAACACCAACAACTCATACCGCCGTCACATGGGCAATTTCGATGGCGATCAGGGCCGATCCGAATGTGGTTTCTTGATCGTGATCAGCAATGGTCGCTGCTTCAAGTTAATCTAAATCAACTTTGGTGCAGACGTCGATCAAATGCATACAATCTGGGAGCCAGATAGCGATTGTTGTGATCTAGTTTGGGTCTAATGACTATTATACCTGTGTCAAAAGAGTACTTTTGATCACGACCAGGGCCAACCCCGATCGGATTCTTTGTCGCGATCAACAATGGTCGCTGCTACACGGTCCAAACTAATCCGTATCGAGATTGGTGCATACGCCAGTCAAATCGCGATCTGGGAGCCAGCGCATCGCGATCGTCTTGATCCCAGTCTGGCCTGATCGCGATTAAATGTGACCGTGTAGCAGCACCTGATTCAGGTCGAGCCTAATCCAGACCGGCCCTGATCACGATCGAAAGTGCCCGTCTGACACCGGTATTAGAGCTAGCCATGCAGCACCAGATGACCGCGACCAAGTGCCCGTGGGACACTAACGTGCGGTATCAGTTGCAGCACGCGAACATGACACACGGACAAAGTATGGCACACACACACACACACACACACACACACACACACACACACACACACACACACACACACACACACACACACACACACACACACACACACACACACACACACACACACACACACACACACACACACACACACACACGTTTTCGTTGTGCCTTCTTTTGTCCGTGTGTCGAGTAATACCCACGCCAGCGAAAACATAGAAAATAATATCACACTCACCTCCAAGAAGATCGACATCCCCGAGAAAGTACCTCTCGTTGATGTCCTCATCTGGCTCACTCTTCCAACATACCTCTTTTTTTTTTTTGCGATATCGGCTACGCTGAGCGGGTTGCAGTCTTTTACGAGCTTGTCAACAATCGCGCGGTAAGCGTCTCTGTAAACGACGAACGCGACTTTTGGTGCAACCGGCATTTCGAATGCTCCTGCGTGGTTTTACTGACCCACATATCTGCTTAATATCTGCCGCAGAGCTTGTAGAGGTACACCACACGCTGCACATCGCGAATGTTTGCACCCTGCCGCACTTGCCGAACCCAGCAGCGCACAAAGCGCAGAGCTATATTAACGTCTAAAAGACTTCTAAATTGGCTTGTCTTGGCCATTTTGGCCGCTTGGACTCAACCCAGTTCACATCGATAAAGCTCGAAGCAAACTGGACAAAACTAATTCGCAAACTTTCAAAGTCATAAATGCACTTTCTTTGACACGGGTAAAAAACCAGGCAGCGAGTTTGATCGGTCTTCAAACCGTTCTTTTTTTTACGTCACTGGAAACCGGAATTTGGCTACCTTAATGTGGCTACTCTCGGGTGGGATTGACATATGGCTTGTAAACATCTGGTCGCGCAAATTACAAATGGCAGCCATGAAGTCTGCGGTGATCACGGTGATTCTCATCGACATAGTAACAAACTGGACCTACCGAAAGCGGAGGGCATAGGATGAAAAAAGCTTTTGCGAGCTTCATTAGGCTTCCCAGCTGATTACAGTTCAGCAGCATGCAGTGACTGCATATATTAATTGGCGCACATAAGCACACATGTGGTGCGATCTTGTACGCATCCCAAATAAACACGGAGGCGTGGCGTTACATCCAGCTGCACGCGAATGGCCCATGTGAACCGCGAGAGACGTCACGGCCCTGCATAGACCAATCGCGTGCGGTCACGTGCGGCTGGATGTAATGCCACGCCTCCGTGCTTATTTTGGAACGCGTACAAGATCGCACCAATGATCACCAAAAGAACGTGGTAAGTACTCGCAATTTAGAGAAGAGAGAAAAAAAAAAGAACACATCAAAGACAAATTTCATATCCGATATTCTAGATTCACGAAGAAAAGATGAAGCGCAGTTCTGCAACACGAAATATCAAAAACATGTTGCGTTTAATACACAGGGTAATTGTAAAATTATTCTCGTGTGGGCCCCGTAATTTGTGCGTGGTGTTCTTGTTTTCAATTTGTTCATGAGCCGTAAGGAATACACAGAAGAGTATTCAGCTAACGTTGCTAAGTCTGTAAGCATTTACATAATGTTTTTTATTTCGTATTTGCATCTAAGAACTCGGCGCAAGTTGTAAGTATTAAAAACCGTTGGAACAGCACTTTGGAAGGGCTGTGGAGAAGGATGATCCCTGCCTAAGTTGTAAATGATGCGTAAAGCTTTTGTTTGAAGGACACAGAGCTTTTGTTAGGCTGCTTTGATATTAGTAGGAAGAACGCGCAGCTTAACACACGTGACTGACATCCCACAGCAACTTTTCTGTGAACACCAAGAGTCTTCATTCTAAAAAGACAGGGCGTGCAAACACGGACACAAGAAAGAAGTCACGACGCCGCAAACGCCGACTAACGACTGAACCCAGGCAGCACGCCGGCATTGGACCAATCTCGGAACAACGTTGGTAAACATTGGCAGAAATATTGGTCCTGCGTTGGCTTTTGGGGGTTTGCTACACCTAAATGTGCATTGGTCCAATATTGGATGCCAATGATTTTCCAATAATGGCAAGGATGGCTGGAGCCAACATTATCCGTCCAACATATCGCCAATAATGGCAAGGATGGCTGTAGCCAACATTGTTCGTCGTACGTATCGCCAACATTGTATAAACATTGGCAGCTCCAATGTTTTTTGCCAGCCTTTATCGTTGGCTGCACCATCGTTCTTTCTTTTTCAGCGTTTCACACTGGTTCTTGCCAGCCTTTTTGTTGGCTATGTCAACATCTTTACGACATTTTTCACTGAATGTGTAGTTTAACATGAGGTAGATTTTTGTGCACGTAAATAAATGCATGTTGCCCACGCTTTTGCTTTTTGGCAAGCAGCAGGGATAATCAGCGTAGAAAAGCTGAGAGTACACACAACTTTATTCTGCATGTATACATATGGCAAAGATACTGCAAGTATTGAAAATAATTTCGCATTTCACGCTTTGTTCTGCTGACCGCTTGCACAGAACCTACACTAATTACCTTGAATAACGCTCCTATATTAGAAATCGCGGAAACGGGACCACTCACAAACACACACAGCCTCCTGTTAGCGCTTATTTAAGTTGTCAGTTCACCGAAGGTTCAAAAGGAAATGAGTGAAAAGCGAAGCGTAATGCAAAATGAAATAAATGACCATCTACATGCGAATAGACATTCGACACAGATGAAATCTATAACCATCTTGAACTACCGGAATGTTCATAGCCTATTTGTTAATTAAAAAGTAACTGCGGCAAGAGCTTGAAAGACTGCAACAACTTCAAAACTAATGAAAATTTGTGTGTTACAGATCCATCATTTCTTTGCGCGAAACGAGCGGCGAAGGGCAAATCAAAAACGGATATTTAGCTGGCGCACGACAACGCGATAAAAGAACAAAACAACAAACGCAAATGCTGAAACATCGCTAAGGGCGAGGACTTAACTAACTTGCTTCGACGCGCACAGCAAAGCCCACCACATGGGTATTCACAAAGTAACAATTTTAGAGAAAGTACGCGGTAATGTATACGTTAATAAACGCAGCACATATTTCACGTACGAAAAACACGGAAAGTAACATGCGACTAAGGAACGAAACGACTTACTGAACGCGATATGTACACAAAAATCCGGCGGAAAGTTTGCGATTTGTCAGGACACATCGGCGCTCATCTGCGGATCGCTCTTCAATAGTCAAAACAATCAAGTCCGATGAAGAACAGGACAGCTGCCTTCTCACTGTGGCATCGTCGTCGAATCTCCGTATCCATAGAATCGCGGCATCCTGTCTCGATATCCGACTTCGTTTTTTCCCGATGACTCTTGACTGAATACTGAGGGGCGCGCGCGCGGCGCCCGCCGATGCTTGGAGCCCGAACGAGGGAAAGTAACCACCACTGACTGACGAAGAATGCCGCCGGCCAGAAGGGGCCGAAACGCGTACGCATCTTCCGAGGTGCCGTCGTCTCCCGCGATCTCCTCACCCCCCACCCTCTCGTTTTCTAAGGCATTGAAAGCCCGGAGCCACGTTTGAACCGTCGTGGGCGGAGCAGCCGTCAAGTGACAAGTGTTTTATGACCAGCCACCCCCGCGCAACTGCCGGGAGGAGATGATGTAAAATTCCTGAGCAAAACATGGCGTCGCGCTGCTTCTCCGGCCTCCCGATCACCGAGAACATTTGTTCGAAGTGAACACGTCTGGTTGAATGAAGCGTTGAGAGTGCAAACATAACTCATCGCTCATCTGGAGATTCCGCGGGCGATACTGTAGTCTTGGACAGCACGTCGTTGTAGCACGCACACAAAGAAGTTACAATCCTGTAATCCAACCAGTCGTGTAGCAAACACAAAAATGCGTGGTGTGGTTGAAGTGACATGAAATGTTTTGATTGTTCGCCGCTAATAAAGCCGTCAGAAAAATTTCGGTGCGCGTGCGCTAAAGGCACACCAGCGCAGAGGCCCATTGCGAAGCAGACTGGAATTCTATAGCTTCAATCAATGTAAAGGCAGGGTTTTTTTTTATACAGTTGCGTTGTGTACGCTGGATATCACACAATTAACTTTTAACAAGCATTGCAAAGTGAGATGTGTTGTGTTTCCTTTCTCATAGATGTATTTCCAGCAGCGCGAAACTCACTTGAAAACTTGGTACTTATGTAAACATTGCTCAACATCTCTAAAACAAATTTTGTCCAACTGTTTGATATATTTTGTGCCACACTAAATGCCAACTTAAAAATCAAGACCCTGTGTGCGCTAATGTTCCCTTTCTTATAGAATGGAATTTCCAGTTTTGTTTGTTGACTGACAGCAATGGACTGTTTTTGCCATATTTATACAGTAAGAGCTCGTTAATTCCACAATAATTATTTCGGAAAATCAGGCAATTACAACGTGTTCTCTGGTCCCGCCAAGCATTTTTATTGTTTAATGGCACCGAACTCTCGTTAATTCGGTCATATTGGGGCGCAACCGGGTTAATTCGGACGAACCTCGGAACGCGCCGAGCGCGAAGCGCCGCAAATATGCGATGCAAAGGAGCGAAAACGGCACTCGCGGACGGCCGAAACGGCTGCTGGCTTTCAGAAATGCGGGGTCGTCATCTACAATCGCGTTGTTATACGTAATAAGGAATGGGTTCAGAGCACGTTTCAGATTAGGACTCGACCGGGCCGCTCCCACGTCGGAACAGAAATACCAAGTCTCTTTTGCGTCGCGGGCCCGTTGGACGGCCCATAGCTGTTCTCGAGTCCGGGGCTAGTAAAAACATGCAGCCTCCCAGTTGGACGGCGTGATGCCTTCGCCGCCGTGTAACGCGGGGCTTTTGTAGAATATTTGTAGAATAAAGCAATGTGATAAGTAACCAGAAATCTTCTTTGAGGTGCGCTGGATGCCGGAGAAAGTGATTTTCATATTAGCGTGCATGCGCAGGTGGTGGCTCGATTCAGGCTAACCTTCACTCAGTGATGGTAAAAGGGAAAAAAAACATTCTTGCCGATATATCATGCATATGCTTGCCAGTGTTTAAGACATTGGAGCGACAACGTGTAAGTCTGGACAATATTGTCCGGCGCGTAGCATTGGCCGTCCAATATTGTTTAACCAGTCAGATTGACTGGACAATATATCCGATCTACTGCCATTACTTAACCAATATTGTTTTACCAACGGATAAGCTGGCCCAATATTGCCATCCATACGGCCTGGTTCTGCCAATATTGTATGTACATCGGCAACCATGGACCGTTGTTGCCAACCTCAAAGAATGGCACGACCAATATTGTATGTTGGCTGGCAAAGATGGACCATTATTGGCATCCTTGTAGGCTGGCTTGCCAACATTGGTTTTATAGTGGTTTGTATGGGCCATCATTGGGCCATCGTTTGCCAACGTATAAACAATATTGGACCAATGTGCTGTGCTGCCTGGGAAGAGACGCGCAGCGGTGGAAAAGAAAGAAGGCACGAAAACTTATCCGCGAATGCCCACGCAGTAGGTGAACCTATCAATCCGGCACCCACGTAGACCCCCACGCGTGGCGGATTGATGGCCATGTGCAGATCAGTTTTCGTGCCTTTCTTTTCCGCCGTTGTGCTTTTGTTCAATTGTTAGTCGGCTTATGTGGTGTCGTGGCTTTCTTGTGTCCGTGTTTGCACCACGGAGCAAGAATTCTTGAGGAGGCGAAACTGCGCTCGCTGGGGCGTCCTAATAAAGTCACGGAATCGGGCACAGCGCTTACTAGCCCTCTGTCGTGAGAGTCCGCTAGCGGAGAAGGAAAAATGCGCGCGTCCCTCTCACCGCGCTCTCCGACGAAGCTCGTCGGTTCAAGGTCATTCGTCGCCGATTCGCCGTTCGCACTTCACGCCCGAATGGATGTGTTTTTGTGCGTCCTCGCCGGCTCCAAATTGTAACGGGACTGCGTTAAAGAGCTTGTTTCGCAGAAATACCGGTGTCGGCGTTGGTGAGGCTAGCAGTTGAGAAGGCGACGCGCACGGAGCTATCGCTTTCATCTCTTAAAGGCGAAGCTCAAGCGCACTCCAAGTTTTTTCGCTAAATTAAACGAGAAAAATGGCGTCACATGCAGGAAAATTACCAGCGCGATATATTTTGTACAATGCCAAATCTATCATTTTTGATAACGTGAACTCAATGAGTTAGGTATAATTTATTTCAACGAATGATGGGACTTACCCTATATGCCATCAATTCAGATTTAGGTTGCTGCGGCGGCTGCATTTAGATGGAGGCGAAATGCTAAAGACCCGTGTGCTTACATTTAGGTGCACGTTACAAAACCCCAGGTGGTAGAAATTTCACGTTGTCATTTTTTGAGAACAGCAGACAAGTAGCTGGGACAGCGCGGAAAGATTGAAGGCACGGCGTCTCGTAACAGCACTGGCCATTTCGGTTTGTCAAGGAGAACTTCGGCACCAAGCTCGCCATAATAGCGCCGCATGTCTATGTCACTGTCCGAGAAGTGCTTCTCGCAAACGTAGTCGCGAGGCGTCAGCTGTCGGTCTTTTCTTGGTATGGCGCGAGCCCACGCTTCCAACCTCACTGGGTTACTAGGAACTTTGAAGGTAATTACCTTCTCCTTGCGGGACGCGTACCCACTGCTGCTGTTCGGCACGAAACATTTCCGCCCCATCCTGAAGAAAGCAATGTTCGAAATCTGGAAAGCACTCTCCTTTGTCGCGGCGTGAAAAGCACGCGCAAACATCGAGGAGTCGGCGCCGCCGGCGCAGGGCGCCGAAGCCACTGAGAGCGCTAAAGAGAAAGAAAACCAGCAAATCGCGAAGGGAACGTCCCTCCCAAGGCCACCTACGCATGCGCGCGCACAACATGCGAGCGAGGAGCGAGGGGCGCGTGCATGCGGCGGCAGACGTCGTCTGCTCAGGGGCCACTACTAGCACTTCCTTTCAAGCGCTGTACGGCCTATAATTCTGGTAGTATCGATTAGGAACTGCAGCTAAAATGTCTTTTATATCTACCAATTGATGTTACAGAGAAAATTTTATATTGCACGAGGCGCTATCACGATTTTTGTGCGTCGCGTCCAAGAGCATGTAAAAGTTGGCAACAGGCCGAAAGCGTCGTCTGTCGTGCTTCGGCGTAAGCGGCATTCGCCGTGACGCTATCGCGCCGCCCTCGCGCGCTGCCGCGGCCTACAGATTCTCCTCCTCAAATACTTCTTTCTCCGTGGTTTGCACGCCCTGTCTTTTTAGAATGAATGCTTACCAACTAGCTCAGCCCTCTGTTATAACAAGAGTCATAAACGTTGGCACAATTTCTATGTTTTCAGAGCTGTAAATTAAGGATTCACAGCATAATACATGTTTTACCCTCAGGGCAAGAAATGATTGCTTTCGTTTTAGCCGCATTAATTTCTAATGCATTTAGTTCCAACCAACGCTCCAGTGTAACAAGCATTTCATTAGTTTTTCTTATCACTTCATCAGGATTTGTACCACCGAAAAGTACAAATATGTTATCAGTGCCATCTGTGTATATAACATAAAATGAGTTATGGATATTGACGATGTCATTAGTATTTAAATTAAGCAAGAAAGGCCCCACTATGCTTCCCTGTGGCACTCCTGACATAGGAGCCAGTGTTTGTGATGAGTGCTCATTAATGTTAACGTACTGACATCAAAGCGACAAATAAAAGCCAAGTATCGATCACGACAGTGCAAGTTTGTGTCACCCAAACACTCCGATGAACTGTTTTGAGCAGTGCATGTAATCTTGAACTCAAAGTGCCTGGTAATTTTGTTTCGAGAACACTTCGCTACAGCGAAGCTTTGGGGTCTGGTGGTCAGAATGGCTTCTCGTGCATATACAAGATGTTTTCTAAGGTTTAGATGGGCGCACATGAAACAAAACATTGAGAATTATGTGCTGTTGTGCCACTTGTGCAGGACATAGAAAGGCAAGTATTGATCAAGGTAGTGCAAGATTTTGTCACCCAAACACTCGGATGAAACGTTTTGAGCAGTGCAGGTAATCTTGAACTCAATTTCTGGTAATTTTGTTTCGAGAACACTTCGGTACCGCGAAGCTTTGGGGTCTGGTGGTAAAAATGGTTTCTCGTGCACGTACGACAGGATGTTTTCTAAGGTTTAGATGGACGCACATGAAACAAAACATTGAGAATTACGTGCTGTTGTGCCACTCGTGCACGACAGACAAAGCCAAGTATCGATCAAGGCAGTACAAGTTTGTGTCGCCTAACCACTTGGATGAACCGTTTTGAGCAGTGCATGTAATCTTGAACTCAAAGTGCCTGGTAATTTTGTTTATAGAACACTTCGCTACCGCGAAGCTTTGGGGTCTGGTGGTAAGAATGGTTTCTCGTGCACATACGACAAGATATTTTTAGATGCACATACGACAAGATAGGTTTAGATGGACGCACATGAAACAAAACATTGAGAATTACGTGCTGTTGTGCCACTTGTGCAGGACATACAAAGCCAAGTATCGATCGCGAAAGTTCAAATTTGTGTCACACAAACACTGGGATGAACCATTTCGAGCAGTGCGTGTAATCTTGGAACTAAAAGTTCCTGGTAATTTTGTTTCGAGAACACTTTGGTATCACGAAGCTTTGCGGTCTGGTGGTCACGATAGCTTTTGTGGCTAATGTACAAGATGTTTCCAAATGTTTAATTAAAAAGGTTTAATTTCAAAGGTTAGAATTTTTAAAAATCTACTGGTGGTACATATGCAACATTTGTATGCATTTGCTGCATAGACAGCACAAATTTTGTAAATGTACTTGAACGAATTTGGTAATCATCCGATATACTTACCGAATATAGTATAGCATATTCTTGCATGTTATGATATATACTATGAGATTGGTTATTTCATGAAAAAGTATGCAGTAAACTGATTGAGTTGAGAAACTTCTGGTCTTTTTGGGCACTTTAATCCCAAAGGAATGTTATACGTGCTCTACATTTTCAGTCTTATAATCCTATACAGGTCGTGTATTGACTCTTGTGGATCTCATAGAGCAACCATCCGTTTCCTATGTAGTGCCCCCATTCAGTCTGATTAGGTCCTATATTGCGCTTGATGGGACCCATATATCAACCCCGCAGATCCTACGTAGGTCCTATATACCACTATATAGGTCCTCTACATGTCCTATGTAGATCCTATATACCACCATATGGGTTCTTCATAGGTCCTATTGGGATCCTATATACCACCATGTGGGTCTTTTATAGGTCCTTGGGGATCCTATATACCACTATATGGGTCCTTTGTAGGTCCTATGGGGATCCTATATACCACCATATGGGTCCTATACAATTCCTATATTCAGTCTTGTGGGTCCTGTATGAAAACATATGGGTCCTGTATGAAACCATACGGATCCTGTATGAAACCATATAGGTTTTTTCAGTAGGGATATGTTTGGAATTTACGCGCTGCTTAGTTGCCTGTTGCCTATGGAACACTCGATCGTGTTCACACAGGATCCAAAATTGGCGAAGGAGCGGAAGACTTTGGGTGTAACCCTGTAATGTCAATTCCAAAATGCGGCTGGCGATTATGCAGAAGTTGTGCAGGCGACAAGCCTATAGTAGCCTCAGGCGTAAAGCGATACGTGCCTAAGTACTCGGTTACAGCTTAATTCAGTGGGCGGCATTGAAGTTGAACTAGCTGAATTTGCTCCTTCAAAACGCGGTTGAATCTTTCAACTTGGCCGTTGGCTTGTGGATAGCAGTTCGAAGAGCAAAGATGCTGAATGCCTCTGTCGGAGAAGAAATTTAAGTGTGAGATATTTTGCAACTGGGGACCGTTGTCTGTGACATATGCTTCTGGGAAGCCTTCCGTACTGAAAAGTGCTGACAAAAATGTAATTACTGCTTCAGAAGTGGCTGCATGAGTAAAGCAAACTTCAGGCCACTTAGAGTGGTAGTGAACTAATGTAGTTGCGAATCTGCAGTCTTAAGGAGCACGTTCGAGTGGACCGATGATGTCCATGCGTAGCTTTTCCCAAGGTTTAGCTGGTCATGGAACAGGCTGTAAAGTTGCACAAACTGGTTTAGCAGATTTGTCTGCTGCTTGGCATACAATGCAGTTGCGAACTGCACGTTCAACTTGGCTGTCTAAGCAAGGTTACCAGTATCTTTCTCTAACTCGCTGCTTAGTCCTGACAATTTCATGAGCCTGCTGTACAAGTTTATCGCACAGTAAAGCAGGAATGCTGACTCTATCTGCGCGGAAAACTAAGTTGTCTACACAGGACAATTCACTTCTCACCGCGAAGTAGGACAGTAGCTTCGGCGGAACAGATTTTTTTTCTGGCCAGCCTTAAGCAATATACGGAAGCGCATGTCGCCAAGTACCTTCAGCAGTTGCTGCCTGTAAGTCGGCCTTACTAATGCATGGAATGACAAGAGAGATTATCTCTTCCTGCAGTACTGGAGGGACTGGAAGTTGCAAAGGCAATTGAGGAAGTGCATCTGCTGCGACATTATTTGAACCTTTGCAGTTAAGTTTTAGTACAAAAGTCTGGCACACCAGCGCGGAATGCGTAATGGGCGTCAGCCCTCTGATGCAGCAGAAAGTAATGTAGTAAGGGCTTGATGATCAGTGCGTAATGTAAAATGTCCACCCCATAACTATGCATGCCATTTCTCGCAAGCAAAGAGGCATGCTAGGGCTTCACGCTCACCAGCAGAATATCTGCGGTCAGCGGGAGGCAAAGTTCTCGAAGCAAAGGCAGTTGTAACTAACTCGTCACCTTTGCGTTGTTGAAACACGGTACCCAATCCTACGTTGGAAGCATCAGCCGTTATGACTATTCAGATCGTCTCGTCAAAGAATTGGAGGACTGGGTTTGCAGCTAGTACTTCTTTGTCATGACGGTCAGCGCACACAAGACACGAAACTACACGACACAAGCGCTCTCTATAAACTAAAAATGACACTTAATTTTCGATCATAATCTGTTATGTCGATTAATAATTTTCGATCATAATCTGTTATGTCGATTAATTCTTGTGCATTCACAAATAAGCTGGCGAAATTTTAGCGCATTTGGTCGAGCACTTAATTTATAATGGAATATTTTTATAAACACGCGAACGGCCCGAGAGTCAGGCAACACTGGTGCACTCCCGAGCCATGACGTAACAAGCAGCTATAGCTGTGAAAGCGTCTGCATTGCGGCGAATGATGTTCCGTGGTCAGCTGCACGTGATATCGAGATATTTTAGCTTTCTTCAGCTTGGTACTGAAATTGAATGATTTGCAGCGGCTAAAACTTTGGTAGAAGACGACGGCTCCGTTCCGTGCTGCACATGACGTCGCACGCGCCGTCGCAAAATGGCGGTCGCCGGCGGTGGGCGGGGTTTACAGCCGGCGACTTCTAGGGCTAGTTTTGCACTGAAATATTCTTTTACGGCCCACTTTTAAAATCTGGATAGGCATAATAGACCCTCTACTTCTAGTTTTCGCTGAAAACCACAAATCTTTGGTTGACCGCGTCATGGCCCCTCTAAGTGGGGGAAAAAAACGTGGCATATTTAAAAAGAAAGGAAGGCACTGACAAAACCTTATCACCCCCGACCAAGCTTCTAATCACGTTTGTAGTAGGTACGAAACCTCAGCATCAGTGAGAGCTATTGATGGCCGGCTCACGCACTTGTCTTTCGCTTTTATTATTTCAAACGCTTCTGCGATTTGACGCGTGCGCTGATACTTGTGCCTCATCACTACAGCGGTTTTCTTAGCTCGGCTGCGTAACGGCGCTGCCGGCAATGGAGGAAAAGATGCGTAGACCTTTCAGAGAGCTCTCTTGGACGTTGAAACATCGTCCCGTCTGATCGATGTACGTACCGACGCACGACAAAGGGGTTGAGTACACCACTACGCTGGCACAGTCGGTGAAACGCGTAGTGCTTTACAAAGCACATTTCACCACTGGAAGCTGCCCGTCCATTCTGCTCCCTTTTGTCAGCGCTTGCGCACACACTTCTCAGCTTTTTGCCAGCACAAAGGACGACATTTATGTCGTAATGGCCGGCTATCTTCTTCAAGCGGTGCGAGACAGAGTGTGGATATGCACTGTAAGAAAAAAAAAAGTCAAAAGAGGGTCACGGCACCGTGGCTGTCTTCGGGTATCCATTTGACCCCTTTTGGAAGGTAGATGCAGAAAAAGAGAATTAGCATTTCTGAAGGAGTCACTCGACTCCCGTGAAGCTCGTTTCGACGGGATTCCGTGATGAAGGCGCCACCGTGTACGCCGTATATATCGCGCGTTTGCCGTTCGGTGCCATGGCTCGTTGACAGAGCCGGGCTGGCGCGGCGCCTTCTCTCTGTCTCCTCGGTCTTTTGGAATGCGTTGCGTTGGTTGCGCGGGTGGCCCGGGTTCCGTCAGTTGCCTGTCTTGTAAGCATGCGCATCTTAGGTGGCGGCGACGCCAGGCTCCGTGCTCGAAGTGACGCTTGGAGAGCGGAATGTTCATGGAGCTGCGGACAGGGACAACGTGCGCCTGTTAATGGTGAGTGTACTGCTTTCGTAGGTACTAATTATATAGCTTTAGCTGGGCGTCTGCAGCAGCTCTGCGGAAGTAATCTGCGAACCATTTCCAACAGCAGCCTGCGTCCGCGGGGCTGTTGCGGATGCCCAACTAAAGCTGTCAGTTAACGAGTTGACACCGTTATGCGCGTTGCTGTACAAGCTCCCATAAAATAAGCGACGCAAACAACTATGAAGGGTCATTGTTTGCTGATCGCACATTGCGTCTGCCTACTGAAGGTGCAAGATGTCGTTTTGAGACGCGCTTTAGTCTACTTCATACTAACATTTCCATCGACTTTGAGTGTGCAGCGTGCTTCCGCGCTTGGGAACGTGAAAAAAAAAGTCTGTGTACAGAACGCCGAGACGCACTATATATAATGGTTTTTGGTGGCTTTTTGTTGTGCAGATATAGTACGATGCTTCCAGGACGTACACGGTAGTCACTTAAGTTGGACACGCCTCGCCGGTAAGGTGAAAAGCTCGACTTTCGACGGCGCGCGACGTTGCGACCGCCGCCGTGCACTCCTTTCCCTCGTTTCTGTTTGCTGTTTCACGGCCGGTCTAGAGGCGCGCGCTCGCTCCTTCCCTTACGGCCTGAGCAGCCGCCGGGAGTACAATGGAACTTTTTCTATACAGTCACGACGGCGCGCTCCGCGTGAGGGCGTCGCGAGCCAACCGCCCAAAGCGCGTTTCGCCGCATGCGCTTCGTGTTGTAAACCAGCTGTGCCCGGCCAATTTCTCGTGCTAATTACTTCTTTCGGTTGTAGCAAGCGGTGAAGGAAGTACAGGTGCGTGTGGGGACAGTCTGCCTTTCTCGGCACTCGGCAATAGAAGACGGAACGCAGCGCTACTAGCAACAACAATATATTTTAAGACCCGACCACCTTATATTCGATGGAGGCGAAAATGCCTGAGGCCCGTGTGCTTAGATTTAGGTGCACGTTAGAGAACCCCAGCTGCCACAGCAGTGCATTTTTGGTGGGCCACGCATATTTACAACGTCACAGGGGGGATTACCCATCTAACCTGGAAGAGATGAATGTAATGCGTGCAGTGCAAGTATTCTCGCTCCAAGTCATTGGCGCACTGGAACATCTGCGAAACTTGAGGGGCAACTCCTCTATTGTTCTATTCAAGGATGCAGCATCCACAATCAACTTCATGAAAGCCATAAAGAGATAGTTCGACATTCACAACACTACGTACAGTGGAAATGACTGCAAACTTCCCATCTCAAAGCAGGACGACAGCCGATTGCTGTGGCTGGAAAATGAATTTTCAGGCTACATTAAGCGCACCCAGGATTCTTCTGTCACCGCTGGCGTAGGAAACTTTACAGACGAGACGTACACTGCGCTGCTTTTCACCACAAAGTCCACAGTGGAGACAGTCCAATTTCTTCTGAGAAAAGGAGTAAACTATGTGCTCACGAAGAAATTTAACAGTGATCCTATAGAGGCAATGTTTGGAAAATTGAGGGCGATGTGCGGGGGCAATGACGCGCTAGACGCAAGAGCCGTCACAGCTGCTTTGACTCACATTGTCAAGGAAAAGGCGCTACCTTCAAAATACATGGGCATTCGCGACGAAAACATTGAAGAAGCGGCGATGTCTATTTCGGAAGATGTTATTGAGGAACTTGAAGCTCTGCGAGAACCTCCTCGCAAACCACCGAACTCTGTTGCCTATTCAGGCTTGGTGTATGTAGGTGGTTACATTGCCAAACTCATCACTGACGTCGGTTGCGAAACATGCGCCATGCTAGTGACGACAAACAAAACGAGCAGTCCTTTGTATCATCTTCTCCGTCAGCAAGAAGCCTATGATCTACACTACCCAAAACCGGAGTTACTATCAATGCTGGACACAATTGTGACGTTCTTCGAGAAAGCAGTCAAATATCTTCCTCGAACGAAAATCCTCGAGACTCTGCAATTGACTGTTGAGCCATACCTTGAAGATTCGCCACTTCTGGACTGTCCGGAAGGTGTGGACAAGAGTCACGCGAGAGTGCTGGCTCATATTTTTTCTGAGAAGTTTCTCCGGATTCTTCTTATTAACTACACAAAAAAGTTAACAGATCAGAATGACAGGCCTTCCGGTTTTATTCACAAGCCCTCGCGGAAGCATATCAGGCTGTGACAGACTTGACTCCTTTAAACTGTGATTGTCACTACAGTGTATTACCAGCAGTGATATTTTTTTTTCGGTTCTCCATGCGCATATTGTTGTAGTACCGAGGAAAACATTCTGTTTCCCATTGAAATGATTCTCTGAATGTTTTTTATGTTTCCTCTTCGTCTGCAGCGTGGCCGTCCCCATTATGCAGTGACTTTCACTTTTTTGAAGTATTTGTTTCAATATTAAATCACGAATTAAGATGCCTCCAACAAAAATGTGCAATTTTGTTATTTTCAAGTACAGCGACGGCCGGCACATACATTTGAAATAAACATTTCCTAAACCATGATTAAACCGTTTCCTCAACCAAATGCAATGTTCATCCTCTTACTTATTCTCGAAGTTACAGAAACCTAAAAAAAAAAAAAAACAAGCCTGTGTTATAACCGCGTCGATGCTTTGCCGAGCAACAGAAGCGGGCTTATGAGCGGCCTGCGCCACCACTTCTGTAAAGCGGAATTTACCAGAGTCATCATACATACTTACTACCATGTTTCTATCGCATTGGTACCATGAATACCTTATAGAGTAACTTCAGAAAGCGCCACGGTAAGTCGGAAGCCGAGCACTCCCTGCGCGCGCTAGCCTCCGCAACGGCCGGGGAGCAGTTGGCTCGGAGCGCCCCCACGAAATTGCGGCCATAGGTAGCAACAGCCCCCCGTGCGCAGGCCGTAAAGGAAGGAGCGAGCGCGCGCCTCCAGACCGGCCGTGGCTGTTTTCGTGGTTTGCCTACACTGCGATGACGTTCGGCGTTATAACAGAATCTAGTGAGTGTACGTGACTGTGGGAGCTATGTGCGGTAATTCTAGCACATGTCTGATCACGACGTAGACAGCGTCCGCGAGCGCTGGCTGTCGTCCGGGCGCTCGTACTCGCATGCGTTTATCTGTGTTAGGATGGGTTACGTTTGTAAAACATGCGGTCAGTAACCGCCCACGACGTGCCCCTGACAGGGGCTCTTCGATTTTCCACTTCTGGCTACCCGCAGGCTGCCAGAGCGCGTTCGTTTTTCTCGGGTTGCTCCGCCTCCCGCGCGGGGCACTTCCGGTCGGCGTTCGTTTTTCTCGGGCTGGGCGGTTGTGGCTACCCGCGGGTCGCTAAAAGCTTGCAGGACAATTTAGTTGCGGAAGCTTTCTGGAGGGTTTCGGGCTGCTTTCGGGCTAGCAGATGCCGAAAAGAGACGATGCGCGCTGGCCGTCATCTTTCTGAGGACTCGACGGATTGCAGTGCAGACCCTTGGGGACTACACCTTCGCTTGTCCTTACGCTTGGCGTCGTTCCGTCGTGCGAGATGGCGCGAATACGAGTGGCGGCGAGCGTTTGGAGATAATGTTTATTGCTTTTTTATGTGTCTCGTGAAGTTTCCTTCCGTGAACAACGCAGCAAGCTGTAGCGTTCGAACTGCGTTGTGCACATGTCCCAAAAGTTATGTACACGTTCGTACGCACGCATGGAGACCCCTTTCGAGTTTATTTTTTCGTAGTAGTTTGTGGTGTCGTGTGTGCTCTCTGTGCATTTAGCGAAGACGATTGTGATCGAACTAGCTATTTCGCTCCGTCGTATGTTTGCGTGCGTGAACCCCGCCAGAACTTAACTATTTCAACCAGATCTTGGATGTTGATAAAATGCACTTATTGAATAAAAGCGATCGCGACATTGTTTTTTGTGTGAGGCTCATTGGTCGTGAACGGCGTGCGAGTGTACTTCGATCTACGGGCCAGTGTTATGAGGTATGCTATTATGTTATGCTACGACGCGTCGGTGTGAAAAAAACGGAGATCAATTCAGAGATGTATACATCCTTCTACGACGCGTCGGTGTGAAAAAACGAAGATGAATTCAGAAATGTACACATCCTTTTGTTGCTTATTTCATTGTCGGCATTCTCTTTTCCACCTCATAGTAATAATGCCATGCAATGTGTACGCGGTTATCACCTAGTAGCTCAAATAGAAGCTGAGCTACATGAGATTTTTGGAAGCGCCAATTAGGACTGGAAAAGCGGCTCAGGCAGCATCTGCCAAAACGAGTCGAAGACGCGCCACACAGAAGTTTATTTTAGATATAACGCGCACTCGTGGTACCGATACCGCCGCATGTATCAAGTTATGACAAAACGCAAGCTGGTCAACGCGTGTGCGCGACGTAGTACGCGATAGATCTTTGGGGCACACGATCACTGTCGCGAGATTTCGCGTCATGTGGTGCAGCGACTGTTACATGTACTAAGCAGACGTGAGCTGGTTAAAGCGCTGGACACATGTTATAATATAATAATATCTGGGGTTTTAGGTCCCAAAACCAAGATATGAGAGACGCCGTAGTGGAGGGCTCCGGAAATTTCGACCATCTGGTGTTCTTTAACGTGCACCTAAATCTAAGTACACGGGCCTCTACCATTTCGCCTCCATCGAAATGCGACCGCCGCGGCCGGGATCGAACGCGCGACCTTCGGGTCAGCAGCCGAGCACCGTAACCGCTATACCACCGCGGCGGACCGCTGGACACATGTTGTGATTCGGCATCCGATCCGACTTGCGGCGCCGCATGCGGCGTACGACGATTCAGGACACATGGGGCGAACGAGCAATCAGCGCGCAGGCTCCGCCCACATACGGCACCTCAGCTTGCACGCTCGGAAGACAGCGTATCCTCTTCATTAAGCACAAAACAAACAACCTTACACAGCCATGCTTCGTTTTCTGAGAACATTGCCAACAAATCTAAGCCTTCGCGAGCGTCAGACAACGCAACAGCGCATATTCACTCACGACTGCCGAGCGTAGGCCTAGCTGGGCGGATGCTGTCGGTGTAGCGCCGCTCGCGATCAAACGCGGGCTCATCGTCGAGCGCTTATTCTTGCCAACACGATGAAACTTGTACTCTTATATGATGTGTTTACTTGCGCAATTGGTCTTCTCGGCCTCGATGTGAATAGCAAAGGTGGGAGCGAGGCGAGCCCGTTCGCCGAGACGGCCGGTTGCCCGATGTCGCTGTTTACCTGCGAAATGGCCTTCCATCGCGGCTCGATATCTCGCTAGTGGTTCGAAAACGGGTGTCGCCTTGCGGAAATGGCATACTTCAAGCATCATTTTATTCAATCATAAATTATTCCATGTCAGAAACAAAGTTTGTCCACTGTTTTTCATGCCACCATCATCGGCGATATCCGCAAAGGCCCGGGCCATCGGAGCCATCGGAGTGGCGAGGAATGAACTAAAGCCCCTCCATCGCGTCTGCTGCCGCTTTTTTAAGTACCGCCATCTATTCTTTCGACGACGATGCTCACTTCCGGTTCCGGAGCTTCCGGAAGGAAGTTCTTGAGCCACTTCCTTCCGCTTTTTCCTTCCATCTTGTTTCTGCGCACGCATGTGCACACGCGAGAAAGCAAATATCTCATTCTCCGATTCGCAAGTGTTGTTGTTTTGAGGTTTGTCGTATAAACTGCCTGCCGCCGAGCGAGTTTTCGCTCGGTGTTTCTGCGTCGCGAGGGCATGGGCGGGCATGGGGCGGGTGCATCAACCGGAAAAGCAGCAGAAACATCATGGCGGCACTTCGGCTTCCGCTAGGCGGGGAACCGGTAGGGGAGAGGGGGAGGACGAGTTGGCGCTACTTGACCGAGCCGGCGGAAAACGCATAGATGGGCTTTAGAATGAACCAGCGACACGGGCGCCCCCTGTGGCGTGACGTCACACGTCTCCCGCGTTGCCATTGGCCTCGGCCGCCAGACCCGTACGGCAGCCGCGCGGCTACATTCAGCAAGTTGGATGCCCGTGCGGCGTGGGAATCGTCTCCGCATGCTGTTGGAACCTGTTGGACGTCTGTCGGATGCGGCTGTTGGCGGGAACAGCCGTACGGCGAATGACATCCGAATTCGCACCATGTGTCCAGCGCTTAAGCCGTTAGCGGTGCGGCAGCTCACTTTGCATCGTTTTCGAGGCGCCGCGCGCCAGCTGGCTGTTTTGTTCGCGGACGGGGCGAGTTGTGCGTGATCTTTCGA
The DNA here is from genome assembly GCF_013339695.2 of Rhipicephalus sanguineus. Lineage (NCBI taxonomy): Eukaryota > Metazoa > Arthropoda > Arachnida > Ixodida > Ixodidae > Rhipicephalus > Rhipicephalus sanguineus. Next base: position 315,163,548 of record NC_051176.1, read on the forward strand.
ACGTACGTGATCGTATCCCAAATGCGTATGCTCGAGAATATCACTTCAGCAAACCTAGCCTCATATTTCCAAGCGGGCAATGCAGAAAAAAACCAACGCGTACGCGGCGCAGTTTCGTTTGCTGCCATGGCGGTAGCGTTTGTTTACGTTTACGCTGGCTGTCCAAGCGTTCGATTTTGAAATAATCAGGCAGCTTCGGGTTGTCTCAGGCTTTCCACACACGTGACCAAGACGCTGTTTCCTGTCCCGACCGGAACTATCTGGCTGACCCTCTGGCTAGCTCTGGCTGCCAGCGAACTGCCAGAAGTCCGAAAATCGAAGATCACCACTGCCGGCGGATGCGCTTGGGTGTGGGATTATGCCGGCGCGCAGCCGTGCTTATTCTGAAAGCAAATTTTGAAGCGATTTCTCAGAAGTGCTTTCATTCGTGCATAACCAGTGCGTATTGCGAAACGAGGTTCCTGCCGCCTTTTATGTGAAAATATGTTTTCGTTGCGAAATTGTTTCAAACGAAACACTCCTGTCAGATGTGTGTATAGTAACGGTGTGTTGAACAATAGGGGATTTTAGATACAAATAATCAGTGTGTGTGTGGGTGTTGGTTATTCCCAGAATCCCGATAGCTTCTACCGCCTCTTCACTGAAGTTGACAGCCAGACTCGGGGAAACGAAGGTGTTGCAATGGTCTGGCGCCTCACCACTCGTGATGGGAAAATCAACAGAGGTGTTCGCCCTGTCAACGAGGCAGTCGGTCCTACATTTCCTTTGGTTGGACAACACGACGTAGGAAAAGAGGTGAGTGGCATCCACGCAAAGGAGCCTAAACCACTTTCGTTTGTTGTTTAAAAGAGGCTCACATCATCTTGTGCAGCAAGTTTGTCGCCAACTGACGCGTTACAAAAGCTACTATTTGCAAGTTGTGTTTTACATGATAGCAGCAAAAAACTCGGCTCCTTGCCATGCCTGTCTGCATTTGTTGTTTTGTTGTGAGCCTTCATTATGTATCTAAATCACCTATTGTGTAGGTTTTGCAAAATTTTACTGCAATTCCGTTTTCTCATCATAATAACACGTTTTGCTTTTCAGATACAATTTTTCATGGCTGCTCACGCTGAACAGGAGCGACAACATAGCAAGTCACAAGGCTGATGCTTCCAGCCCCACCACTTTTTGATTTATTCATAATCATAAGGAATAAATATGAAAACATGGTGCCGATTTCTGCAGTTTATTTTGCACCAGATGACACTATGCACATCACTGTCACACATTTTAGCTGGCTATACTTATACAAGCATGTAAATAAGGAATACCTCAAGAGCTTGATTCGAAATCACAGGCCATTTCTTTCGTGCTTTCTAGATTACTCTGCTGGAACAGGTGTTGTTTGGACGAGTTTCATTAAAATAATGCTAAAATTGAACTATTCTTTTTTTTTTTTTGCAGTCGCAGGGCACAACGGCAAGTATGATTGCATTTGCTTAAAATGAATATTTCACTATTTCCAACAGTAGTCGCGCAAAAGTAGGGAATGGGTCAGTTGAGTAACTTAATATAGTTGTGGAATCGCTTGACGCTTCGGTGTGTGTCATTTGACCTTCGTAGGAGTGTTAGCGGCAGAGGCGTAGCCAGAAATTTTTTTCGGGGGGGGGGGGGGGGGTGGTTCAATTATACTTTATGTATGTTCGTGCGTGCGTTTGTATGTGTGCGTGTATATATGCGCAAGCAAAATTGAAAAATTTCGGGGGGGGGGGGGGGGGGGCTTGGCTACGCCCCTGGTTAGCGGCAAGAGTCCTCTGACTCCCTCATGAGTGGTGATGTGATCCTTCGGATAAGAGTCCTTCCTCTCTTCCTAGAGCGCGCCTACTCTGACCCACCAAGAGAGCCACCTATGCTCTTTTTTTCTTTGAGTGCATAAGTGCCTTCACAGGTGTCCTTTTAGATCCCATACATTAGCTAGCTCTCTGTATTGTTTTCTACGGTCTGTTTACTGCGATATGGATTTTGTAGCGTGCTGCCAAAATAAACTCTGCGTTATTCTTACTTTTAAATGTATGGGTCATTAATACTATAGTTCTTATATTTACATTCCACTTGAGTTTACTTTTATGTCAACGTAATGTTGAGGAAGAATATATAATAATGTGGGCGTGTCTGGAATAGACAAAAACAAAAATTCTGCTTACTACTTAGTAAAACAGAGAAATTGAGTTTGCAGTATAATAACGGAAGTCATCATGATCCTCCGAAAGTTGTTACGAATGCGATTCGAGAAATATTGTTATACCGAACGCTCCGTTTTTCTCACGACCGTCCCTACGAACCATTTTAGGGTAGTTCCCATAGGCATCGAAATTTCTTATCCTTACCTTAACAGGTAAGTTGACGATATATCGTGCTTACTTGTCACAGCAAGTAGGGGTACTGGCTGTATCGTGTTTCTAAACTTATTCACTGTGATAATTTGATACGGAAGCGCCTTCCTATTTTAGTTAGACATGTTTATTTTCATTTCTTAGGCCTCCCGGAGCTTTTTTGCTGCTACTAATCACTGGGTAATCGGAGCTGTAAATGTTGATAGTGTGAATACCAGCGGTGTCCTGCGACGTTTTGTGAACCCATACAATACATCTGAGATGTTTCGGGGCTGAACGTGTGCTCTCGTGGAAGTAAAAATGTTAAAAGATTGCACGTTACTATGTCGCTAATGAACGCTCTCCGCCAGCATATCAGTAGAATAGGAAGTCATTGCAGTTTTATGTCCTCTACGTACACACGAGGCGTCACACACACAAAAAAGCCGCTACCAGCGTTGTTGCTGCTGTACGCGTGCCTGCTGGTACGGTATTGCGAAAACGGCAATACGTTTACTGACGAGGTAATACTCCACACCGGTATTGTACGCATTTCGGCTGGTTGGTTCATGATTACGAGTGGAAAAACAGCGCTAACAACCAAATATGTTAATTCTTCCTCTCAGCATATATGTACTACACTATTATTGCAATGAAACAACAGAAAGAAAAACAAGAAATGAAGACTCAGCCTGCGCAGGGGACCAATGGGACAGGAATTCTATCTCTTTCGGAAGGAGGGACATCGAAAGGTGGCTTACACATGCCTCGCCGCTATTGTGGATATGATAAGCTTCTGAAAGGAGACGTTCGTCATGGTAATTTGACAGGAATGTCGTATCTTAAAAATATGGCTGGTAGCCGCAACCATTATAATGAAGCGATAACTGACTATCTCTAGCTTGTTCTTGAACCATGTTCGAATGCTCGTGCTTGCGGTCATTAGCGCACCGCCCCTTTTGACTAACATAATAACGAGTCTTGTACACAGCACCGTCACAACATTCAACCAGTGCCTGTGGTTCTTGCATCTTCAAGCAAGCTTTCGTTTAAAAGTAGCATGTCTGAAGCTTGCAGGTTTTCCAGTAACGCTTTTGACTAACATCGCCGAAAGCCTGGCTTTAAAAGTGCTCAGCGGCTGTTCAATCTTGGACACACTCGTAGCAAACTGTAGCGGTTATCCCTTGTGTGCACAGGGTAGCGCACAGTCTCAAGAAAGTGGTCGGCAGGGCAAGTGTTAGGTAAGTTGTGCCCGAAATGAGCTTGGTAGCCTGCGCCAGCTGTGAGTGAATCGAGAACGAAAGGACAGGCAGAAGTTTGTTGTCACGGCCTCTTTGTCGTGGGCGTTATTTTCTTGGTCAAACGGGTCGGTGCGCTTATGACCGCATGAGTGAGCATTCGAAGAAAGTTCAAAAACAAGCTAGAGATGTTTTGTGAGATGATTACCTTGGTTTGTGGAGGTTAGGCTGTTTCTGTGGTGGTTATCAGATGTGCAGATTTTCTGATTTAATGATGCTATTCCAAGTACATGCTGTGGCCACAATTGCTGTTGTGTTTTGTCTGTCCAGAATTAAGCACCGCTCAGTGCCATTCCGGACAGGTGCAGCCCCGGAGCCTCATGAGTCAGTGGTGCTCAGTCTTCAACCATATGCCGACTTGGTCCCCTTCCGTGTTCCAACCTGCAATGGTCAGTGCAATGCTGAAAAGGTTGTGTAATTGCTGTAACATTTTCTCATTGTTGACATTTATTGTCTGAGGCCCACAGGCATGGTTGCTTTTTCTTAAAGGAGAGTGGACACCAATTTTAGGGGATAAATGAACTGTTCACATGCTTACATGGAACGCTCTCATTGTGGGCGACTTTCTACCCCGCAAGGACTATCGTCATCCATCTGGCATGCTTGCCTTGTGTCATCCTCTTCGGTCAGAAGTAACATGCGCACTAAGGGCATGACATGGCATTCCTGATAGTAAAGTACCAAACGCGCAGTCCTGAAGAAAGAAAACGCAAGTACGCGAAATGGCGATTATTTTTGCATGGCAGAAAGACGCGCCAGAAAGAGCCCTTTTCTCTTAAAGGGATACTGAACAAAAATTTGAAAAATCTATGAAAACACTTGCATTCAACTCGGGCGACACGACTGTTCTTATAAACAGCGTTTATTTCACGTAATTTCGAGCAGTTGGCCGTATTTTTAGTGGATTGTGAGAGCGCGATGGCTGCACGCCAATGCGCTTGTCGACGGCCGTGACGTCGAATGCTTCAGCAATAGGGGGGCAACCGGCACGCTCTCTCCTGCCCTGCCACTTCCCTTTCTCCACCTCTCCTCTCAAGCACACCTTCCCGACCGTGAGAACATGTTTTGAGAGAGACGCGCGGCAGCGGGTTGCGGCTTGCGATGTCGATTGGTAAGCGATTTCAGCGAGCATGGTTGGCGAGTCAGTATCCGCCGAGTTTCGCGTCACTTCCTCTCTAGTTCGCGGCGCGGCCGCTAGACGCGCCGCGAAAAATGCATTAAATTCATTATTTTCTGCTAGTCTCTGGCTGAAATGAAGGTTGTTTCAACAAATTTCAGCACCCAATCTTTCAATTGGGCCATTTATCTCGGCGGCGAAAATTTTGTTCAGTATCCCTTTAAAGTGCGTATTAGATCGTTAATAGGTAGGCCTGTGCTATATTTTAAATATTTCAACTTTCAAGTGAATACAAATAACGAAAACGAAGTGTGAATTGAATGCATATATCAAATATTTTTCGAATAATACTATAAGCATTTGCAAAAACATATTTTTTATCAACGAGAGATTTTTCTTGTAAATGAAAATTACGCATGAAACATTACTATTGTTTCTGCATCACTAATGTTGTGGATAGCTGCTGTATATGTTCAGGAAGCACAAAGCACTTTTTATTCCGCATTCGGTGTGCGCCATCGTCAACGTGTTCGTGCAATCATGACGATGTGCATCATCCGTTGCTCGGCTGTCCTGAGCATATCACACATAGACTCGAACAGGAACGCCACACGCTGGACATTAACGACAATACTAGGTCTATGGCCATCAGGGATAAATCACAAAGCATTGAAGGTGCTTAAACGTTTTGTTGAAGACACTAATATCTGTGATGGGTATCGAGCATCGAAAGTGTGAAGCGTGCTTGTATGTGTGCTAACACGAGAAGTTTTCAACTCACAAAATGCAGGACTGTATATATGTAGATATACTATTTTTCTTTCTGACATTTTATTTTTCTCCTCACAACCAAGTGGAAAGGGGTAGCTTTTACCAAAAAATGATGACAGCAGCTGCTTCATTAATTATTTTATATCAATAAAAAAAGCAGCGACACCCTCCTGTATGTCACAATGCGCCCAGAAACCATATGCACTATGCCTACGTGTTTTGGCTCGCGATGATGGTTGAATCCTCTAGGAACACTCTGGCTCTCAGGATGGCAGTCGCCACGACGTTCGTTGCGGCTACTTTATGGTAGGTTAGCTCGGAATGATGCTGGGTTTTATTATCCTAAAACATTTGTTTCATTTCACAATGGCTGTCTATTTGTTTTGGGGGTTTCCTTCAGGATAATTTCGGTACTCGGTTGAAATGACATGCTCGGCCTCGTACACGTGGCGATGCTTAGGCAACATCGCTAGAACAGCCTTTGCGAAAGTGCAGTAAGGGGAGAGGTGACAAATAAACCCATTTGTGGATGTAATTCCTTCTGCTGATTTACCTCTCATGGTTACAGCAGTTACCTGATATAGTTATACCATTTAGAACCTCCAGTCAGTCGTACCAATATCAGTGATGCGATAGCGGCGCCACTTTCCCCAAACTATGCCAAGAGGTGAAACCTGCCACATCATTGTAAAAATAGCGTGCGCCAAGACGTTCTTCTTGCGGTCTTCCAGACAAAAAGAAAACTGAACGTGCTTCCAAACCATATTTAAGTTACCACTGCAATTTCCAGTGGTCATTGGAACATTGCTATGTAGTAGAAGTAGTTGGTAGGCGCAATAATATCTGTGATTTAACGTCCGAAAACCACGATATGATTATGAGAAACGCCATAGTGGAGGGCTCCAGAAATTTCGACCACCTGGGGTTCTTTAACATGCACCTAAATCTAAGTACACGGGCCTCAAACATTTTCGCCTCCATCGAAAATGCAGCCGCCGCGGCGGGGATTCGATCCTGTGACCTTCGGGTCAGCAGTCGAGCGCCATAACCACTAGACCACCGTGGCGGGGCTGCTAGGCGCAACCCTGCCAAACACTACTGCTAGACCATACTGCGCGATTACATTATTAAGCGCAGTAAAATAGCTTATAGCTGTTGTGGACAAAGCTAGAGGAACGTAATTACTTGGTGCAATGACAAGTTTTTGAATGATGGTCTTCCATGTGATTGAATCTGTGAATTACTCTAAACAGTACCTGTGTACTTGTATAGACCAGTTCGTTATAGTTAACGTGTTTTACAAAAAAATTGTCGCATAGTACGTTGTTATATGCTTCCATAAAAGGTAGGGTTGCCACCTCACCACCACAAAAAAAAAAAAAAACTGCTATTCTGGGGGGGGGGGGTACTGATATAGATGATTGAACTAATGCTAGAAAAACGACGCCATGTTTAGTCTTTGGCACGCAGAGTCATGTATTGTAATATTGTTTGCCTTGTCAGAAGTCAATATAATGTTCATGTACAAAACAACAAAACAGAGCTACACAAAAATAAATGCCATCTATGCCGTCCATCTGGGACGCAAAGCCCCGTCAGTTATTATTAATACATGTCGTCCACGGCCAGGAGAGAGCTCTCGTTCTCAGGTTGAGGTCTCTTGTCTTTCGGAACAGACACCGACGTAATTTTCGCTGCTTGGAAGGCGTAAAATTTACCCCATAACGTAAGGACGTAACCGTTCTGAGCTTAACGGCTGACGTTGATTTTTAGCTCTAGTTAAACGATCGGTATGTCTGGAGGGATCAATTGCTTCCACTTTTTATGGGCATCAGATGGAAATTGGTTGCAAATTGTGTGAGAGTTTTGGTGACTGACGAAAAAGCTGCTGAATTTGCACTTATAAAATACAATAAAAATAATAATCGCGGAACGATGGCCAATAAACCGGCCATTGATGACCAGTCTTAGGCGCGGACCGGCAACCGTCTCACTGTCAAAAAAACCAGCCGGGACGGTCTAAAACCGGGCAGGTGGTAACCCTAATAAAAGGTCATGCAGGGTGCCTAATTTTTAAGTTATGTTTCGTCATACAATCACTACACTTTATCAAGAATTGCACGCGCTGCAGTGTACTGTGGGATTTTGCTGAGAAAGAATGGTAGGCCTGCATCTGTTCTGTTTCTCGACCACAGCAACAGTTCGACCACAAATTTCACGAGCAGAAATTAGATATCGGGCACAAAGGATCAATTATTAAACCCTGTATTTTGTTAACCACCCATGAACCAGGATTCTAACTGTTTTCTCTGTAAAATAGCACGACAACAGGCACATCACCACGCAGTGAAGGCCTAGCTTGTTCTGAAAGCACGCACACATTCAAAATTGTTCTTCTGGATAGTAAACAAAATGCACGGAAAGTTTACACTGCTTGTGCTTGCAGTACTGTAACTAAAGCACCAGGAAAAATATTATTCATTTACAAATATTTAGCGAATTACAAAAAATGTCAGGTGGCCCGCGGTCATGGCACTAAAGAAACTTCGGGCTGTCCGCAAAAAAAAAAAAAAAACAAAAAAACGAAGAGTAGTAACTTAATTTCATATTTTGTGGGATTCGAATTAAACTCGCTATTTTGACATAAATCTATTTTGTTAAACATGTGATGCAACTGCTCCAGTTTCGAGACAAATATTTAAGTTTGAAAATGTGTGCTTGGTAACTGCTCCAAAAGGTTGTTATGCTGCTCCAAAGCAAGGTTATAGCTGCTCCACTAGCTGCGCCGAAGTGGCTTCGGCCGGTCACATCACTGCAGTATTAATTAGAAAGACTTCACTGGATTTTTGTGTTACTACCATATTTTTGCACATTCATTTTAGTATTTTCTGAAGCTACAGTATTTAGAAATTGGCATAGAATGCAACCGTCCTGTTTTTATTGTCGCAACGAAAAGTCATTGCCCATGACACACGATTCTCTTGGATCAACATATGGGGATTTAGAGAGAATGTCTCCTCGCAGATCAGCGCGCGCACGCACGCACGCACGCACGCACGCACGCACGCACGCACACACACACACACACACACACACACACACACACACACACACACACACACACACACACACACACACACACACACGCACGCACGCACGCACGCACGCAGAACAGCTTATATCCGTCAAAGCGGACGTTGCATGTTTTTCACGTGAGCTGCTGAAACGATCTGCGCTTCACTAAACCATTGGTGTTTCGAAAAATATAACCCTACTGGTACGCCTACGGCCAGGCGGCCAGTGTTGCAATAACGCTCACACAACAACGGGAGCACTACGCATGGTTTATTCAGTGGCGGCCTCTTTAAGGCTGGTTCACACCGGCGACTAGTAACGGTCGCGCGACTAAGTTAGTCGCAAAGCGACTGGTCGCAAACGGTCGCAAATGGCCGTTTTGGTCGCAAAGCGACTGCTTTGGCTCAGTCGCTCGCTGCTCGATTTTTCAGTCGCGCGACTGCAGTCGCAAACCTCTGAACCAATCAGATGCGCAGGAACAGGACGTCAGCCTATTTTACGGGGCAACGGCAATGCAAGCTGTATACGAGCAGACGTGAATTCTATATGACGACTGTTATAAGTCGCACGCAGGTGTGAACATCGGTCGCTTTGAGTAGCTTTTTGACTTCCAGTCGCAAACGGTCGCGCGACCAGTGCTAGTCGCCGGTGTGAATGAGCCTTTAAAGCTGTTATCAGAAAGCTTCGCCGTGATGACGTCAGCCTGACGTCTCAGCAAACTCCGGTTTCATTCTTGGTTATCACTTTGCAGCACTTTTCCCTCCTTAAGGGGAGTACCGCTGTACGGGCTTTTTTGTACGGGTCGATCGACGAAACGTAGCTGGTTCAGCCTCTTCAGATGGCTTCGGCGCATCAGCTGCTTGATTGTGGTATGTGGGGGTTGTTTTGGCGCGGGGCTCTACCGATGGCGAACTTCATTTATGTGACGGTGCTGCTCACCTTCTGCCGTCTCAACGGTGACCATTCGGAATTCCTTTTTTTTTCTTTCAATCTGGCTGGCAGTCACTTCTCTCGCTCTTTGAAGTTGCGATCCCGAACAGGAGTGCCAGGGCCCAGCTGGCTTTCTTGTTCAGTCAGTGGACAAATGGGCAAAGTTAGAGGTGGTGGGAGGCATCTGTACAGCCGAGAAGGGATCTGATATCCAAATAAACGTTGAGATGGCGATCTTCTATCACCCAGGGGTATTATCTGGTAGCTAAAGAAGAGTTTAGTTATTCGCTCGGACAGGTAACCTGACCGAACCTGCTTGAGGCCATCTCTGAGTGTCTTCATGGCGTGTTCAGCAAGTCCGTTGGACTGAGGGTGATAGGGTGCCGTACGAAGATGCTTGATGTTATTTCCTGCCAGAAACCTGCTAAAAGTTTTTGACGTGAAGCGACTACCGTTGTCCTTCACAGTAGTTTTTGGTATGCCCAGCTTGCTGAAGATCTCGAACAGCGACGAAATAGTCGGTTGTGCTGTGGCATGTGGCACTGGAATGGCTTCGATCCACTTCTAATGTGAATCTATGGCCACTAGGACCATTGTGTTGTTCAGTGGATCCGCATAATCGAAATGTACACGTGACCAATTCTCGTGCGTTAGAGGCGAGCTTACTGGATTTTTTTCGGTGGCATTGCTCTAGCTTGCACGTACGTAGGGCAAATTCTACTCATTTGTTCAATAGCTCCGTCAATGCCTGGCAAGGCCTTCATTGTGGACGTTCCTTCGTATGTCTCATGCAGGAGTTGCAGCATGTCGCCACGAGCAACTTCGGGAATCACGACTCTGTGACCCCAGTAGAGCAAACCGTTGTAAACGCTTAGCTCAGCCTGTCGTGCCAAGTATGGTTGCAACCGCGGATCAGGTGCTTTTCGCTCTTTTAGCCAACCATGAAGTACGCATGACTTGACCTTTCGAAGCACCACTTCTCTTTCGGTCAATTCTCAAAGTATTTGCGATGAAAGGTGCATGTCGTCCAGCTGCTGCAGCGAGCGCACGCCTTCGATTAGCTCCTTGGATGTGTCCTTTGAGGTCTCTACAGGGAGCCGACTTAGGGTGTCTACATTCAAATTGTCCAAGCCAGGTTTGTACTTTATTTTGTACAGGTACGCTCTCAGTAGCAACGACAAACGCTGAACTCTTGCGGCGGCCATGATGGCGTGACCCCCCCGGAGCTCTTTCACAGGAAGTTCTTTATAAAAACATCTCGTGTGAGTAATCTCTTTCAATAAAAATGTCCTTACTGAACGAAATCACTGATAATTCATATTTGAAGGTACGAGACCAAAAGGCGCCAAGTACGCCAGTTATGAGAGGCATTGGTGTTAAATAGCATTGACACCCTGGTCCAAAAAGGCAATTATTCGCTAATGGGACTCATGAGTCGACTCACTCAGACAGAGACGGAAGTCTGAGTGAGTCCGAGGAAGTAATATTTTGGTGAGTTTGAATCGGAGTGAACTCTAAAGGCATAGTATATTTCTTGAGTGAGCTCCCCATTTTTTGCCGACCTATGCTCATGAGCGAGTCACTGGTGACAGTAATCCGGACTTTGCAAGCCTGTCCAGCTCGTTGGACATCTTTTCTGTCATGGCATACGGGAGAGGCCTTGCTTAAAAAAGTTCTGGAACTGCATCCTCCATGTACAGATAAGCAGGCGGGACCTTGAACAGACCCAGTTCAAATCCAAACACATCCTCGTACTCTCACAAGATTGCCTCCAAGTTTTGCCTTTGTTCCTTAGCACTGGACACGTTCAAAATAGCAGCACCTTCGTTGTTTAGTGCACACAAGCTCGGTCCAGAGACGCAAACTGCGGTCAGTGACGCTGTGATAGTTTTGCTGCTGTACGGAACTGGGAGCGTGAGTATCCCAGCCATGCTACATAGGCAATGGGCTCATGTAGCATGGCAACTTGAAGCTTGATTTTTCAAGGCGAGGTCAGGTTGCTCGACGTTGGCAGTGGACGTCCCAGGGCACCACACACACTCAGGTGAACTGGTGTCTGCTTCCGTCAAGATGTTGACTCCGCCCCGGCAAAAGCTACGTTGTACTGGCCCGACGAGCTTCGGATCCCCCTTCAACGAGTAAACAATTTCGAAACTTCGGCTTCTGCATTTTCTATTGTGCCGTTGCTCAACGTCAAGCTCTGCTGCGGTCGCTTTTCTTTAGCCCCACACACTGTGGCTATGTGTCCCTCTTTTCTGCAGTTGAAACATATGGCTTGTTTAAAAGTACAAGTCACCTCAGCGTGCTCGCAGCTTTCGCACTGGCGACAGCCTTTGGACGATCCACTCGCCTGACTGCAGTTTCTTCCTGCCTGTCGTTTATCGCCGGCTAGCCTGTAAGCTCTGCCTCTTCCAGTGGATTCCATAAATTTTTATGGATTTTGCCAAAGCTTTTGACAAGGTTTCGCACAAAAAATAGTATACAAATTAGAAAAAAATTCTCCGGAATGATCAACTTATTAAATGGATATCGGCCTACTTAAAAAACAGAGAACAATTTGTAGTTTTTAACAATCATTCCTCTCACAGGGTTTCCGTTGACTCTGGCGTCCCCCAAGGGTCCGTTTTGGGTCCCCTTCTATTTATTTTATGTATTAACGACATAGTAAATGGTAGCCCTGTAAAAATTAGGCTCTATGCGGACGATTGCGTTATTTACTCTGAAATAGAATCCTCAAAGGACCAAGTTTTGTTAAACGAGTCGTTTAACAAGGTTGTTTCCTGGTGCGAGGCTTGGCAAATGTCAATCAATTTTGAAAAAAAAACAGTGTACATGTCCATTTCTCATAAGAAAAACAAATTAAATTTTCAATACTTTGCAAACAATGCCATTCTTTCAGAGGTTCAATCCTACAAGTATCTAGGGTATGGATAACAAACGATCTTAACTGGACAAAACACATTGACAAAGTAACTTCCAAGGCTAATCAGAAACTGTTCTTTTTACGAAGGACTTTGAAACTCTCCCCTCCATCTGTCCGGGTTCTTGCTTACAAATCGATAGTCCTCCCCATACTTGATTATGCTGCGATGATCTGGGATCCATTTACTCAAATTAACATTCATATAGTCGAAAAAATACAAAGAAGAGCCGTTCGCTTCATATATAACAGTTACGGACGAACCTCGGTAAATGAACTGTTAGTCAGAGCTAACTTACCTCCACTTTCAGAAAGAAACCGCATATCCCGATTAAAATATTTATATCAAATAATTAATGGGCATTACAAGATAGATATTGGAAAAATTATTTCATTTCATTCAGGTTACGCCACTAGACAACGCCATGATCGTACAATAACTCCCTTCCGTACCCGCAATAACTGCTTTAAATATTCTTTTTTCCCCAGAACTGTGCAGGATTGGAATAGTTTAAATAATCTTCAAGTCACAACACAATCTTTCACATCCTTTGCCGCTTGTCTGGAAAAACAGAGAAAATAATTTTACTTGTGTGATAGCTTTGTTTTCTTTTCTTCAAATGAGAGTGATGTGCCATCGGTAACATTTTGTTTACGTTGTAAAATGCAAGTGATAGTTATTTGTTTCCTTTGTGTTATATGGCTGCCTACTATGTGAAATGTGACGTTCCATCTGTTTGCCTGGTGTTATATGCCGATATTTACGCCTTTTGTACCCACCTGCTAAAATCCCTCCAGGGGATTGCAGTACCAATAAATAAATTCCTTCGTTTCCATCTGTTTCATAAGCTGAACACCCTGCAACTTCTGCTGCCAGCACGATATATTCCGCCTCCTGCAACGTCATCTTTGGGTGCGAGAGTAGGGCCTTCTGCACTTCACTGCTGCGAATTCTGCAGACTATCCCGTCGCGAAGCAGGCGGTTAAGCATGGTTCACCAAAGTTGCATTTATCTTGCAGGCACTGCCGAGCTGATTCTTCTTCCCTTTGAATACGGGGGAAAAATTTGAAGCTTGCGGCTATCTCATTTGGCTTGGATGTGTAAAATTCTTCCAGAATTGTAATCCGCGTAGGTCAAGTCATTCACCTTACGTTGAGCGCAGCCCCCATTCAATACGTCGATAGGCTTCGAGCCCCATGCTGAAATGAGGAGCGCTCTCTTTTTAGCGTCTTCGACGATGTCGTTGAAGTACGACTGCTCTCGTATGTAGTACGATGGCCATTTGTCCTTGGCGTCGTCGAACTGCGGAACTTGGTGCGCCGTGACAGAAGTGCTCTTCGTCCTCACGGCGCTGGTTCATTGCTTGCTGGTACGCCCTGCTGGTACGCCTACGTCCAGAGGGCCAGGGGTGCAATAACGCTCACACAAGATTGGATGCACTCCGCATAGTTTATTCCGTGCCAGCTTATTTAACGCTGTTATCAGAAAGCTTCGCCGTGATGACTCAAACTCCGGTTTCTTTCTTGGTTATCACTTTGCAGCAGCACAGCACAGACGTGAACATGCCTAAAGGGACCCTGCAACACTCTTCCAAGTAATCGTGTAATGGCTTCATCAACAGAGCTTATTGCCTCGCAAACCGACTGGCGCAAAAAAAATCTGGAATCCGTCAAGTACGAGCGGAGTTACGGGGATTTGGCGCACGCTTTAAGCACTTTTTGTCTCTTTTCGTATCAGCGAGCGCGCTGAAAGCTACGCAGTGAGGGGGATGACAAGAAGATGCGTGTCAGCGCGCGTCATGAACTTGAGCACTTTTCATATTTTCTTCGAACGCGCGGCTCGCGTTCAGTGTGATCGCGTACACGGCAACTATGCAGCTCGCCATGCTGAAATCAGCCAACGGCCGTGGTTATATGGCGCAGTGATTTGGGTATATGGCATCATTTGTAGAGAGGAGAGGGAACGATTTCTACCTGACTTTGAGAAATAATTGTAAATTCCAGGCCGCGTGCTGCGCTGTAATCTCGGGTGTTCTCAGGAGCCTCGACTACCGATCGGCGGTGTTTTCTGACCATATTGAAAAAGTGTTGCAGGGTCTCTTTAATGTTTGTCGTGACATAGTATACACTGCTCTTTGAAACAATGTACAATATCGGTGGTACCAAGGTCTTACGCTAAAAAACATGAGGTAGCGAAATAGATTCCGAGCAACGGTGTGAAATACCGATAGGAAAGGGATAATACTAATAATAAAACACGCTACGTCAGATTGAGGTCGCGTAGTGAAAATTAATGCAGTTGCCCGTGTGGAGATAAGTTTAGCGCAAAGCTTACCCTACGAGGCGACCGTGAAGGGACGCGACGTTCTCCACTGCCGCAGCGAACAAAGACGCTACGGCCGGGTTCGTCGACTCCGGCACGGCGCAGAAAAGGCACTCGAAGCAGGATGTCAACAAACAACACGGGTTTATTAACCCAAGATGCAGCACAGTACGACAGCCGCGGGCTTGCAGGCCGTAAAGGGAACTCCGCAAGACCGATCGAGTACGCTTGCCAGCGGTGCTACGACTATCACACAAAGGGCAGCAGTCGAGCACGCGAACGAGAAGCCGCCTGCTAGAGCAGCGCGTCAACCTCTCGTACTAGCCTGGGAGCATCTGACGCGGGCAAGCCAGCGCCAGACAGAAGCGAGCTCAAGGGGGAAGGGGGTTGTCACTGGCGGCCAATGAGGACAGGCGTTGCGCAGTGACGTAAGCTAGCTTGGTGGCGTGAGCATGTGAGCATGTCTAGGCATGCCCGGACGCGTGACCGCGCGCCGGGAAGCCGACGCATGGCTCGCACCAGACAAAGGGGCCTGGCGCTGCCGCCGTGGTCGCCATACTGCCGATTAACGGCGGTCCCCGGCGCTCGTGCCGCGCGGGGCCAACACACGCGCTAGCTGGGGAACGAGGCGCCAAAGGGGAGGGCGCGCTCGATTCCCACACCCGCTACAGCGTTCCTCTGTTGAGCAGTTTCCGTATGTATAAACGCCATAATTGAATTAAATACATAATCTGTTGTGCAGTTACATCGCTGTACCTCCAACGATGCCTCCAAGGTGCTTGCATGTGGATACAGAAACCTATAATACGGATTGTCACTTCATATAGATCGAACCGCAAAGGCAAGTTAACAAGAATATGGAAGAACCTCCACCGTTTTCATTATGACCTGTGAAGACTCCGAATAAATGCTTAGTGGGTTCGTGCATTCTGCATGACAGCTTCGGCAATGGTACAATATGCTGGGAGCTCATGCACAGTCGTACCTCTGAGCTCAGTTTTATGCATAACATTCTTTTTCTATGCACAACGTAGACAACACAGAGATATACGCACTGACATCACGTGAAATTTGTTTTGACCTTTATTAAAGTGTGAAATCCTCAAGTTCCGTCGTGAACCGGTCACTGCTATACTGGCCTTGCTAGACAAAACACGCTCCAAAGTTTTCGCAAGCAAGATGCATCATTAATCACACAGTACACCACACAGCAAGGCTAGCCAATATCGCCGCTGTCTTCCACCGCACACTACACACCACAATAAGCGTGGCAAATTTTCGAAGACGATGCCGCTGTTCCTCGCACGGACCACCACGTGGGTCCACTTCCCCAAGTTAAACAGGCAGCCCGCATGGCTAATTTTTGAGTCACACAGTTTACAACACACCCACCCGTATGGCACATACAACTAATCCTGCAAACATTGAGGTTTAAAGAAAAAATTGGCCGCGTATCTGCGTGCTTCGCTGCAAATGTCGTCTAAAGACGATAGAGGAGGCGCTGCGTGAGATATGAACGCCATCTGGCAATACGTCGGGAAACGTGAATGCTGTGTTGCGGGCTGGTAGTCCCGGCGCAGCAGCAGGCGAAGACCGGCGGTGACCAACGCGACCGGCGGGGACGCCAGCCAGCCCGAACACACGGTTTGGCGCGAAGCGCCGAAGCAGAAGAAACGTCCGCACTCAAAGAGTACTCTCCACACCCTCTTTTATATTCACGTCGCCTGGGTAAAGCAGGAATGCCAGAGC
The DNA here is from genome assembly GCF_013339695.2 of Rhipicephalus sanguineus. Taxonomy (NCBI): domain Eukaryota; kingdom Metazoa; phylum Arthropoda; class Arachnida; order Ixodida; family Ixodidae; genus Rhipicephalus; species Rhipicephalus sanguineus. Next base: position 315,180,085 of record NC_051176.1, read on the forward strand.
GGCGGCCCATGGCATTCGTACAGTGCAATACTGAACCGAAACCGAAACACAACAATGAGCTCGTGCAGAGGGCACGGAGGAAGCCAAGTTTCGGCGCAGTCGCATTTTCAGCGCAGCTTAAGAAACTAGGGTCTCTAGAATTACGTATCTATGTATTTTCTATTAAAGGAACACACCACCAAATACTTACCTAGTGATGTTGCGCCTCAGATATGCGTAATGTTTGTTTTTTGATCAACAATGTACACAAGTATGAACCTAGTCAGCCGTTCACGATGGCTGGCCCTTGGGCAAGTGGTTCAACTTCAGCCAAGTGGCTGAATCGAGGGACGTGCCGACAAACAGACAGACAGACAGACCAAAATTTCTGCGTTTAAGTTCCCCAAGAAAGACTATCGTCTTTAAAAAGAGGTGCGTGCCAAGCGCTGCGCGACTGTACCATGCTGTGCCGGCAGCGGTGGTGTTTTGCCAACCACAGCCGCTGCATGTGGCGCTGGTGAGTGACGTACCCCGGAGCAGGTAGATTGGATGGGGCACCTATGCAGATTTTCTCTGGGTGGGACAGTGACGGCAGAGCTTACATTTATTCTTAGCTTGTAACGGACTGTATTGTGGCGTCTTAGTTTGAGGAGGTGAGAGCACTGCTACCTGATCACAATCTATAAAGGAGCTTGAATATTACTGAGCTGTTGACTATTAAAGGGAACATGAGAGCGTGGCAATCGCTCGGCGTCACTGCCGGTGGGCGGCTGCAACGAGGTTCGCGCATGTGTAGTAAGCACCGTGTGCGGTGCTTTTTGGACGCGTCAACTGTTCGCTTCGCGACGAAGCGCGGCAGCAGGCGGCTGCGGACGACGAAGAAGCACCACTCGAAGGGCACTGCACGCGCGCGTTGCAGCCGCCGGCTGGCGGTGTTCGCTTTAACAGTGGTCCGCTGTGTAAAGGCGTGACGTGTCATGCCATAGTTCACATGTGCAATAGGTCCATAGTTTCTTGATAAAAAAACTTAAAGTAAGCACCATATGGTGTCATTCTTGTGGCCTGACCGACATCAATAGGGGATGGATGGATGCTATGAGCGTCCCCTTTAAAACGGGGCGGTGACATGTCTGCCACCAGGCTCGAAGAAAAAAAAAAAAAAAAAAAACTTCCTTGTTTCATGTTGGCCTAATACCTTATCTACATTGATTAAATCTATGTTATTATACCAAAAAATATAAATTCACGGTCCATCTCTCTGCCTCTTAAGGCAGAATGACCTTATTTTTCCCCCATTATTTATTTTTGTTCTTTATCTCTACTTTTCTGCCACCAATACTCTAACCGTCTCTTACTTATTTCTATCGCGGACGTGTTCAGCTTTCCATTGTTGTCCCTAAAACCCAAGGCTTCATGTAGACTCGTGCCCACACGTATACCTGGGTGAATATCGCCACATTCAATCAGTACATGTTCCATCGTTTCCTTAGTTCCCCCGCAGCATGTACATTGTTCTTCTTCGTTACTAAATCTCGCTTTATAACTACGCGTTCTAAGGCAGCCCGACCTTGCTTCAAACAGTAAAGCGCTTCCCCTTGAATTATCATAAAACCTTTCCCTCCTTATTTCGTTTTTTCCTTTTCGGTAGTTACTCAGAGCCGGCTTCTTTTCCATCGCTGTCATCCAATAAGTCCTCTCCGCCTCTCTGACCTTCCGCTTAATGCTCCTTGTTGCCATATCGCCCGCACTGCCAGCCGTATATTTACTGGTGAGCCTCCTAGTTCTTTTTCTCCACTGCGTGTCAACGCTTTTTCTATACAAATACCTGAAAACCTTCTCTGCCCATCTACTCTCCTTCATTTTCCTCAGCCTCTCTTCGAATCTCATTTTGCTCTGCGCTTCCCTCACTTCAAAGCCTGTCCATCCCATATCACCCTTTACCGCCTCATTTGTCGTCTTCCCGTGAGCGCCCAACGCGAGGCGGCCCACCGTCCTTTGATTTACATCCATTCCTGATTGCACCTCTGACTTCATGCACACCACTGAGTTCCCAAATGTAAGCCCCGGAACCATCACACCCTTCCACAGCCCTCGAAGCACCTCGTACCTATTGTATCCCCATAAAGCTCTGTGCTTCATAATTGCAGCATTCCTCTTTCCCTTTGCTACCGATGCTTTCTCTTGTACCTCCATATATCTATCCCCCTCATTTACCCATACTCCGAGGTACTTGTACTCGCTTACCCTCGGTATTTTTTGGCCCTGTATTAATACCGTATGGTCTCCGTGATCATTGAATACCATCAATCCACATTTTGTTGCACTAAATCCTAGTCCTAGAGCCTCACACTCCTCACATGTACAGCGCCGTCTGTCGACAGTCCCGTAAGTGCGTCCGCCATGTTTTGTTGGGCGCGAAAACGAAACCAGTCTCATATCGCAGCCTTTCATGTGCTAGTTGCTGATTATTTATCTTCGTTCTGCGATGACTTCCCAATGCTTCGTGCGCTGTTCAATCAACGAGGGAGCCCTAACAGTGCCAGGAACAAGGCAGCATAAATTTTAATCGGATTTGTCAGTTACCTGAACGAAGAAAAAGAATGTACCGAGGCGAACTTGTTTCGTCAACAAGATAAGCACTATGCTTTGGTTCGGAAATGACCGGCGTGCGCAAAAGCGCTCTTCAACCTCAGATCTTATTTCTCCGTGCATTAACGACTGCGGATCAGCCTCTCCGTGGCCTCTCCTTATGGGAGACGCTGGCAGACGATTCCGCGACGGCGCCCAACAAAAAATGGCGGACGCGCCCAGTGTTGCTAGATCACCAAGCATTATGAATATCCCCAATTTTGATCTTACTGTGACAGCTGCAATGTCAGCGTTCCTATCACACTGCCGATGCTGACATTCGGCCTGGCAGCTCGACATGGGAAACAGCCACTCCATTGGATCTCTGATAGATCCTTCAATCAATATAGAATTATTTGTGAACTTGTCCTGCACCGTTTCATCCTCTCTCTCGAAAGATAGTTCTATCAAACGAAAAGTATTTCTTGGCGAACTAAAGGCACTTTGATCGCATCTATCTATCTACTGTCTATCTATCTGTCCGTCCTTCCATCCGTCCGCCTAGGTCTTGGTGCCCTTGTGGTCATTTCGGTGACTTTGTACAAAAATTGGCATCATGAGTGTATGATAAACATGAATATTGTTACGTAGTTGTGATGGCGAAGGACGCAAACGCAGAACTCAAGCCTGCAAAGTGAAACTTTATTATTCGCAAACTTTTGCCTAGGAAAAGAAAGACTCAAAATATAAGCAATGCTCTCTGTACAATGATAGCAGCGAACACGGGCATCGGTCGTCGGAAGACGTCGTGTTTCATACATAAGTAATCGAAAATTGCAGCGTTATGGCTGGTGCATGTACTGGTTCTATAGTTGACTCGGCTACTCGCGTCGTGCGCGCAATCTTATCGTAACAGTCTGAAAATATCGCAAAGTTTCCCCAAACATTAAGGCGCGGCGTGTACCGAGCGGTGGTAACAGTTTGTTGTGGGTGAAGCCGGACCATATAAAAATAAATTAACGTGCGTGGCAATATGATAGGTCATGACATGAATAGCATGATGTGCATGTCATGTGCATGACAACATGACACAGTATTGCCATGGTGGTCATTTGATTACTTTTGTATATACCAGAATGTGCATCACACGACGTGCGTGTAAGCAAACACGAAGGCCGTGTCACGGCATGAATGCTCATGGCATCCAAGCCATCTATATTACGACACGAAGGGCACAAATGACATGATGCATATGACGTGAAACTGCCGTGGTTGTTTCATTAAGACATGTACCAGAACGTTAAGGAATGGCTTGACATGCGTGTCATGACATGAATAACGAGATATCATTGCAGCCATTTTCTTTATATCGCAATGAGCATGACATAACATGAAATATATTCCATAACTCTTGTCAGATTAGCTCTTCTAAAACGAGCACTGGACAACTTTCGGGTAGTGTGTGTAATGGTGTCTAGCATTGGTAAACTATTGAATAGCACTCACTAATGTTAGCTTAGTGTTAGCTTGTACTTGCGAATGTAGCTTAGTAATTGTTAAAGTGTTACACGGTGAAACTTATGGCGCACAAAAAAGACACGGACAAAGAAAGTGACGACTGGACGATGCGCTTACTTCACACAGAATGCGGAGTAAGCGCATCGGAAGTTTCACCATGTATCGCCACCAACAAGCCCATTCTTACGTTCTTTCAGGTGAAAGTGTGTTAACTTTTGGTGGCGATGGCTAATTGGTTGCTTATGTTTGCTGGCACATGATCATGTAGGCTCCGTTGCAGCTTTTGACTGCTACCATATTGCCACGTTTGGTGCATTGATGGTTTCAACGCTCAGCGCAGACCGCGCCGCAATGTTTCAGAAGCTTCGCGGTTGTTTAAGATCATTCCGTTAAGATTGCGCGCAGGACGCCAATAGTCCACTTATTCGAGAGCTTACACGGCCACCAGCGATAACGCTAGAATTTTCCATAGCATATGTATAAAAGCCGACGAGCTTTACCGCTTGTCAGATTATTTAACGGCCAACGGCTTCACGCGGCTTTCAGTCGACAGTGCGAATCTCTTGCTCGTTGTATTTTTATTTTCCGTGCACAGGTTCGCCCAAATAAAAAGTTTAGTCTTGAGCGCGCGGACTGCTGTCTTCGTCAACGTCACGACCACGTGATGTCTCGTGGAGGTGCTTCGCGGTTCATGTACGGAACGCACCCTTCCAGCCGTGAGCCAAGCCCACACCGTCAAGGGGACATCGACTCCAACGCTGACCACCGAGCCAGCCGCAGGCAGCAAGGTCTCTAACCAGAATACGGACCCCTACACGACAAGATCAGGAGTACAACGACGAAGACGACAGCCACAGTGACGGCCGCTCTGTCGCCCACAACGGTCGTCATGAATCAACCCAGGGAGCCGCCGACTTTCCGCGGATCACCATGCGATGATCCAGAAACCTGGCGGGAGGCATACGACCGGGTCGCCACGTTTAACAACTGTGACTGTGACGAGAAGCTTCGCCACGTGTTTTTTGCCCTTGAATATGACACAAGGACCTGGTGCGAGAATCGAGAGTCCACGCTAACATCATGGGACCTCTTGCGCACCGGATTCCTGAACATCTTAACGAACGCTGTCCGGAAAGAAAGGGCTAAAACTCTTCTGGAGACCCGTGTACAGCTCTCCTGCGAGAATATCGGGATGTACACCTAAGAAACGGTTCGCCTATTTCGCCATGCCGACCCCGCCATGTCTGGAGAAAAAAAAAAGGTTCGCTTCCTGATGCGGGGAGTGAAGGAAGAT